>NC_045438.1:12071748-12140888 GCF_002776525.5 Piliocolobus tephrosceles | reverse complement strand
ACATAATCCCATACTTCTTGCAGGCTTTGTTCATTTCTTTTTCTTCTTTTTTCTTTTGGTTTCTCTTCTCGCTTCATTTCATTCATTTGATCCTCAATCGCTGATACTCTTTCTTCCAGTTGATCGAGTCGGTTACTGAAGCTTGTGCATTTGTCACGTATTTCTCGTGTCATGGTTTTCACCTCTGTCATTTCGTTTATGACCTTCTCTGCATTAATTAGTCTAGCTGTCAATTCTTCCCCTTTTTTTTCAAGATTTTTAGTTTCTTTGCGCTGGGTACGTAATTCCTCCTTTAGCTCTGAGAGGTTTGATGGACTGAAGCCTTCTTCTCTCATCTCATCAAAATCATTCTCTGACCAGCTTTGATCCGTTGCTGGCGATGGGCTGTGCTCCTTTGCAGGAGGAGATGCGCTCTTATTTTTTGAATTTCCAATTGCCCTGCTTTTTCCCCATCTTTGTGGTTTTATCTGTCACTGGTCTTTGATGATGGTGACGTACTGATGGGGTTTTGATATAGGTGTCCTTCCTGTTTGATAGGTTTCCTTCTGACTGTCAGGACCCTCAGCTATAGGTCTGTTGGAGATTGCTTGAGGTCCACTCCAGACCCTGTTTGCCTGGGTATCAGCAGCAGAGGTTGCAGAAGATAGAATATTGCTGAACAGCAAGTGCACCTGTCTGATTCTTGCTTTGGAAGCTTCCTCTCAGGGGTGTACTCCACCCTGTGAGGTGTGGGGTGTCAGACTGCCCCTAGTGGGGGATGTCTCCCAGTTAGGCTACTCAGGGGTCAGTGACCCACTTGAGCAGGCAGACTGCCCCTTCTCAGATCTCAACCTCCGTGTTGGGAGATCCACTGCTCTCTTCAAAGCTGTCAGACAGAGTCGTTCGCGTTTCACAGGCTTCTACTCCTTTAGCTGAGCCCTGTCCCCAGAGGCGCAGTCTACAGAGACAGGCAGGTTTCCTTGAGCTGCTGTGAGCTCCACCCAGTTCCAGCTTCCCAGCGGCTTTAGTTACCTACTTAAGCCTCAGAGATGGCGGGCGCCCCTCCCCCAGCCTCGCTGCTGCCTTGCGGTTAGATTGCCGCAGACTGCTGTGTTAGCAAGGAGAGAGGCTCCGTGGGCGTGGGACCCTCCCGGCCAGGTGTGGGATACAATCTCCGGTGTGCCGGTGTTACAGCGCAGTATTGGGGTGGGAGTTACCCGATTTTCCAGGTGTTGTGTGTCTCAGTTCCCCTGGCTAGGAAAAGGGACTCCCTTCCCCCTCGCGCTTCCCAGGTGAGGCGATGCCTCGCCCTGCTTCAGCTCTCGCTGGTCGGGCTGCAGCAGCTGACCAGCACCGATTGTCCGGCACTCCCGAGTGAGATGACCCCAGTACCTCGGTTGAAAATGCAGAAATCGCCGGTCTTCTGTGTCGCTCGCGCTGGGAGATGGAGACTGAAGCTGTTCCTATTCGGCCATCTTGCTCCGCCCCAATAGCAGTCTTTAAAATGCAAAGTGTTCCCTGACTAAAGATACTCATCTAATACCTAATAGATCCAAGAAATGGGCATCTTCATAACCTAAAGGAATGGTCCTTCTGGTCTACCAGGCTCTGCTCCCACCAGCCTTGAAGCTTAGAAAAACCAAGAGGAGAAGCTGTGCTCCTGCAAGGATCTCACCATGCAGTATGGGCTGGATCCTTCCTCAGTGGGGCCCAGTGGCTAGGGCTGTTGGATGCACTCCATGCCTGGTGGCCCTCTGCGCTTATTCATTCCCTCTCTGAGATTGTAAATGCTTACTAGGATGGGAAGAGGAGCCAGCAGCGGCTTAAGCAATCCCCTTCTCGTTCTGGTTTCCTGGAAGTGACTTTACCCAGTCTTGGACCCTTAGGCCTTTCCTGTATTTCTCCTTTGAAGGAAAATGGCAGCTGCTGTGTTTTAAGCTAGCTATTTGGAGTGGGAGGTGTACAAATTCAGTGGAGCTGCTTTCCACAGTGGAATCTGTGGCTTAACCTCATTTCTGCATTATTGAAAGTCCTGGTATGGCCCTGTAGTCATCATAGAATTAAGAGGAAGACCAGAAGCGACTGTGGAATGGGAGGTGTTTTCCAGCACAATTAATGTGAAATAGAATACTCACACAACCTTATTCTAGGCACCATCATGACTTTCTAGAGCAAGAAGCTTATTCTCATTTTAAATTCATGGTCCCCTTAGAGAATCTGATAGAAGTTATGAATCCTCATTCCAGAAAAATGCACTGATGTAAATACACATAAAGCATCAGGGATTCAGAAATCCATAATATCTGCTCATAGGTCAAAGGTTAGGAGACTTGAATCTTATTGGTACAAAGGGAAAAGAAAGACAAGGAGTAAAGAGAAAAGAAAAATGTTTGGGAAATACACCAGCAACATGGGTGTGTGTGTATTTCTCAAGACAGATGTTAATGTGTTCATACCCACATTAGTGTTTGAATGTGTGTGCACATCGGCTGAGGATCTGGTTATTATGCAAATCAGATTCAGAGGGTGTGACATTCTGGATTTCCAACAAATTCTCAGAAAACATCCCTGCTGCTGACCCATGGACCACATTTTGAGCAGCAAGAATGCGTATTTCACTTGCAATCTTGTGGGAGGATGTTAGCTTTGAAATTAAAAACATCAGGCGTTCACTTCTTGAGGAATGCTAAAATATCTAAATAACAGCAAATGTCTGATAGAGCTGCAGAGACTTAAACGTGGAATGTTTTTCCCAGTGAGACTTACTTGGAAGGAATGTATCCGTGAGCGTGTGGGCTCTGAGAGTCCCAGGCCTGGCATTCCAGTCCAGACATGGTCTTGGAAATTTTGCCATCATAATTTTCTCCACTGCAATGCATACATTCATCTGGACAGAGTGGGAAGGAAGGACAGAGAGGAAGAAGAAAACTGAAATGATGAAGCAAAATAGAGAGTAAAAACCAGAATCCTACTCGCTTAAGTGCGACTTGCCCCTCATTCTGATGTAATTCACAACAGGCACTCGGCAATAAAATTGGCAATAAGTACTCAGGATTTTCTAACATAATCCAAATGTCATTTTCCTTTTAAACCGTAGCATTCACATATTTTAGTCAATACCCCCTCAACTATCGTAGTCATGACCAAATGCAGAATTTCCATGATGCCATGTCCTTAAACCAGGATGCGCAGGCCAGTGGGGAGCCAGGGGTGCATATATTCTCAGGAGTCTACGTTCTCCATGAGGAGTTTTCAATATTTGGCATCTTCATTTCAATAATGATCTTTACAACTTTGTATGAAATTATTCTGATCATTCCATTGACTACTGAATGAGCTGGCACCTTCTCAGGGTTTTAGTCTGGAGTTTTTGTTTATGCTCATGACCTCATGGAGAACAATATTCACCTGAAGTGACAGCGCTTCTCTTTTTATGTTGTTGAGAAGCATGATTGGCTCTTTTTTTGCAAAATTATTTGCAAACTTAAACTTTGATTCAGAATTATTGAAGTAACATGGTGAGGCAGAGTAATATGTGACTTGAATTTTATGGAGTACTAAGGAAAACAGGGGCAGACTTAATATAAAAGTGATGCATTGGTGGCACTTAAGGGCAAGTACCTATAACATGGTATACAAATAAAGGATCCCTGTGATTCAAATAGGTGGAAGTGATGTTGGAACTGAGTTGTCACACAGCACCACATCCACACTGTCACACAAATCTCACCTTTATTCATTCCCTTTTGCACTAACAAATGCAGCCAGAAATGTGAAATGAAGACAGTTGTTTTTGGTAGGGTTGGTTTTTAATTTTTTAGCATTGACCTTTGAGGTGCACTATTAAATTGGTCAGGCCATGAAAATAATGGATTGCTGATTTTAAAACTGGTTCCTTGCTTAGCTTCAGCAAAACAGCAACGTTTACTGCATCAAATGTATATTGTTTATTTGATTTTTATTGATTTTGTTGTCTTATTTTAACTACTTAATTGCAAATCTGTCTTGGGGTTAACACTGTGTAAGAGTTTTAAGCATAAGAAGTTTGTACTTAGAGTTTAGATGTAGTTTTTTATTTGTACATGTTGATACAGCATTTTAATAAAAATAATTCAGGTCGACTGGGCACGGTGGCTCACGCCTGTAATCCCAGCATTTTGGGACACTGAGGCAGGCGGATCACCTGAGGTCGAGAGTTCAAGACCAGCCTGACCAACATGGAGAAGCCCTGTCTCTACTAAAAGTACAAAATCAGCCAGACTTGGTGGCACATGCCTGTAATCCCAGCTACTTGGGAGGCTGAGGTAAGAGAATCGCTTGAACCTGGAGGTGGAGGTTGTGGTGAGCCGAGATCGCACCATTGCACTCCAGCCTGGGCAACGAGAGCAAAACTCTGTCTCAGAAAAAAAAAAATATTCAGGTTAATTCTGGGGGTCTGAACAAAGTTTAGCTCCTTCCTGAGAGGTGAATACGTTACTCAATTATTAATAATACCCCTCTGGGAAGGGGCTTTGCAACAAATTATTTTACAGGGTGAAGGGCAGAAATGAAAACATTTTCTACAGCCACTCCTGACCTTCACACTCGGGAATGTTGCAGTAGTCATATCTCTGTTCTGGATCAGTAGTGTAGCACCAGGGCCCCTGCCCATCGTTGTCCGGGTTCCTGCAGTAGTTCTCCTCCAGTCCCTCTGAAGGGTGTGTAGCAGGTGAGAATCTGGGGAGGATGGAAAAGAAGCACTTAGACTATATTCTAAAAATCAGCTTGCTATTAGCAAGGCAGAAGGAGACACTCTTGGTTCCCATCTGAGATTGTCATGCAAATGCATTTCAGCTGAGTCCTGCAGCATTTGTGTGGCCAGATTTTCAATTTCTCTATTGATAGGCTGCTTCTGGCACAGTAGCTAATATTACTATTGCTACTGTGACAGCCAAGTCTTAGAGAGTCAAAGTATTTTTATTGCATAGTCAGGAGAAATATAAAGGCCTCAAAAGCCTGCCATGGTCTTAATTCATTCCAAACACCTGCTTTTGTCAGTTACCTTTCTCCCTGTAAAAATTCTCGTAGTTAATACCATGTGAACTATGTATGTAGTTTGTCCATGTGAACTATGTGCCAGGAATTCCACTAACATCTTTCTACACATTCTCTCTTTTAGTCCTAATAACAAAAACCATTTGAGGAAGGTGTTATTATCCCTGTTTTACAGAAGAGAAGACTGAGTGGCAATGTAAAACAAAACAAAACAAAAGTTGCCTAAGCATAAATAGCTATGAAGAAGCAGATCAAGAATTCAAAGTTGATCTGTCTGATTCTAAAATCCTAGTTTTCTCTGAAATGCAGCTTGAATTAATGCGGGATGGAGGAGGGAGTTAAGCTTATTTTTAATTCTAGAGATGAGTTGCTGTATAGAGACAACCATTTAGATGAAAATCACAAGACCTGCAGTCTAGAAAGGCAGATTTTATTTCTGGTTCTTCTGTGAACCTATTTGGGGTAACCCCACCCCCGCAAGACCTCAGTTCCCTCATAAAGATGAACCTAGACTACCTCGTAAAAATGGCCCAGAGTGTCTCCATGGCCCTTGATTGTCCCTGACTTCGCCATTTGGTTGAATCAGTTTTCATTATCTCATGGGGAATATTCGATCTGCTCATCTCATAGGGATATAGCAAAGGCAATTTGTTGAGTGTTGGGGGGAATGGATAAAGGTGAGTAACAGGCACTAAGTTCCTATTTGATAAGCGTCATTACTGAGAACTTAATGCCACGTAACACCAAACTGGGAAAAGTACAAAAAATGCACTAAAATAAATAATAGGCAAGTTGCGAGATTTGAATTTCATGTATCTTCATTTTCATTTTTATATTTTATTTACTCTTTTGCTCCACAATTTGAGTCAAACATGTGATGAGAGTTCTAACTCGATATGTTTACTTCAGTCCCAAACATAGTCATCTTTGATTTTTTCTCAGATTTGGCCTAAAACTCATAGTTTCATTGATTTTGTTTTTAACTAGGCATTCTTCCATGTCCTAGGTCTTCAAGAAACCTCCATACCCAAGGAAAAATAGAAAGTAACCATGTTCTACTATGGTGCTATAAATAATTGAACATCGACATCAAAAAGATTCTGTCTGCTTATTCACATATTCTGGTTTGAATTAAAACTGATGAAATTATCCTAAATACAGTTGATCCTCTGTATCCATGGGTTCCACATCCACAAATTCAACCAACTGTGGATGGAAAAGACTTGAAAAAGATGAGATAAAATAACAACATGACAATAAAACACAATACAAATAAAAACAATACTGTATAACAATGATTACATAGCATTTATATTATATTAGGTATTGTACAAGAGAAGGTATGTAGGTTATATGCAAATACTGCACCATTTTATATAAAGGACTTGGGAAGCACGGATTTTGGTAGCCACAAGGGTCCTGGAACCAATCCCCCGCAGACACAGAGGGACAACTGTACAGTAGATGAACACGAAGATGAAAGGGAAAGTCTTACTTAGGTCTGTGGGGAGAAGTAGAACTCCATTTTTGACAGGTGATGCCATTTTTTGTTTTGGACATCGTCCCTCTGTAATTCTTTCCATTCCCAGTCTTGCACTCTGAAAGATACACTGAAGGGAAGTCCACACAGTGGTCAAAGTCTTTCACAAGACACCACATGAAGGTCTGCAACAGCACAGTCACGTTGAGAGAAAGATCTCATGCACCAGACCCCTTGTTTCTGCTTTCTAAAAGATCATCTTTTGTATCTGCAAAAAGGCTGCAGTAAACCGATCCATTCCATACTTCGATTCATATATTCAAATGCTACTTATGAGCTCTCTGTGTATCCAGCCCCACCAGGATGCTGGGGACACATGGGGCACAGTGCAGCCAGAGGCTTGGCCGTCATGGAGCTCACGTTCTAGTGGAATCAGGCAGGGGGGTTACAGGAAATATTCAAGGAAACAATATGAAATGAGATCACTTCATGATGATGCATGTTACATACATGATGAGACAGAGTGAGAGAATGGGGAAAAGGCTTTTTAGATGGGGGAATGGCAGGCTTTTCAGAGACTGAAAGAGATCCAACCCACTTCTATTTCTTTAGGCTCCCAGTGATATGAAAAAGTGCCAGACAGGGCTATAAAATTGTGGTCTACTGTAAATAGTTTGCAGTAAAAGTTCTCAACCAGCATCCACTCAACCAACTCACCAGTTAGCCAATGGGCCCTCTCCTGCCTTTAAAACAGTCCGGTGTCCACCTGGGTCCACATGCAGCTGGCAGGTGTTTGCTAGTGTGACCACCCGTGTCTGTTCCCCCTACATGAGTTATGTGCTTACAACGAGTCATTTCTTTGCATTTTCCAACTTTCTTACAGTTATATTTAATTAAAGATGATCTAAACTGAGAAATGAATGTGAAAAGAAACAAAGCTCTTTTTTGTTTTGTTTTTTTAAACTAAATTAAATGTTTTTAAGGAGTTGAAACATGAATCATTTAAAAAATTGCTATCAAATCCACTGAAGGGCAACCCACTCATATAGTTGACTATAAAGCTTGAGGAGGAACTCATAAAAATCTAAAGGTTTTACACATTCAGATTGATTAATAAATGTCGAGATATGGTCCACTTCAAAAATAAGGAAAGTGATGATTGTAGATGTTGCACTAGAGCATAGTTTATGCAGGAAATGCACCAGAGACCTACTGGTGACCCCATATTCAAAGAAAAAAAGCCTCTGCTCTACATCAAAAGGTGTCAGGTACACTTGTGTTTTCAATGAAAATATAAAATGTTTAAGGTATATTTGAACCATCATTTAAGGTTACCCACTTTAGCCGTTTTTTAATTCATTGATCCATCTCTTGGGGAAAGTACTCCTAACATACCTACAGCAAACTAATGCTTTTAACCCAATACTACGTATTATGATTGCAAGTACATCTTCATTGGGAACTCAATGCTATGTGTTATGATTGCAAGTACATCTTCATTGGGACCTGGTATTACAGTAGACATAAGACACTCATCGAAAGTGTAAACTCAAAGTACTTTAGGAAAGGGAGGTCTAGGGGTCAAGGAAGATTTGCAAAGGAGGTGATGATTGGGCTGACACCTAGGAGATGAGAAGGAGCTGGCACAGCAGGACAAAGGTGAAGAGGGTCCCAGGCAGGAGGGCGTGTGCTTGGAGTGGTGAAGGAACAGAGTTAAGGCCAGTGTAGGAAAGTTTAGCAAGCCAAGCAAACAGCAGCCGGGGGTTACTTAAATAAGGCCGGGCCCTAGCACATTTGGAAAGTCTTTGGGTCTTGTTTTAAGGGCACTGGGAAGGGCTTTAAACAGGGCAGTTACATTTCTAAGAGATCACATGTACAGCTACAAGTAGCCCCAACCAGTGGTGATAGGGTCTTGGACTCGGTGAAGGCAGTGTGGCTAGTGGCAAGTGGCAGAAGTAAATGTGATCTAACACTGTTCCTGGCAAAAACCTTGGCAGGTAAGTTAGGAGCAGGTCAATATCCCACAGCAAAGAAACAAGGACCAAAAAAAATTGACTGACTTTTGACTTTTCACTTCTCTTTTGTTTGTATGTACCCACCGGAGTTTATATAACCTTTTGCTGCCTTCTGTCACTTTGAAAACAAGCAAACTAAGCCTTCAAACTTCAGACTTCAAACTCAACCTACAGTCATTCCCATGTTCCTTCTGGTTAACAATTTACAAATGACATATTTAAATATTAGCATTTTGTAGACAGAATCAGGCTTTTTTTAAAAAAATCTGGTACAATTAGGTGATCCTATTTACTTTACTGCTTGCTTGCTACTTGTAAGAACTAATAACTTCACCAATAAAGTTTAGATTTAATCTGTACTTTAGTCTCAAGAATTAGAGATAAACAGTGGTAAGGAAGGAAGTACAATGCATACAACTAATGAAACCTAGGAAGATGAGTTAATGCGTAGAAATAATTCCAACCCAAATAAATACTATTTAAAATGCGACTTGGAGTTTTGCCATGATACTAGACACAATATGGCAAATCATCCTCAAGAATACAAGAACTAAGGTGTTTCCAGTCCTCTTTAACACCTGTGATGCAGAATATTTGGAGAGCTAAATTGTTATTATTAACGGTCTTAATACCTGGCCACCAACACAGTGTAGGAAACAGTTTTTAAAGTGTCATACATCCCTTCAAATCTTCATACGCTTAATGAAACATTTGCACATCTAAGAAGGCATGCAATTTCTATTGAAATCCTGTCTGCCTCTTATTCTAAACAGGGGGACTATTGACCCACATTTTAAAATAAACTATAGAAAAGGAACTGTAACTTTTGCACATTTTTAAAAGACAACATTTAAGAAATCTGAGAAAAATATAGACCATGTCTCCCAAAATGTGAGTAAGAATAAAAATAAGATTTGTGTCCCAATCCAAATGTTTCTGAGGATTAAAACACCTCAGTATTTCTATTTTACAAGACTTCGTCCAGACATTAGGGCCCAAGGACCATGGTCACCCTGCAGAGTAAGAAGCCAAGATCAAAAGGAATTCTTAGATTTCCCATCTCCTTGTTAAATATAAAATAATATTTCAAAAATCTGATTTTCAGGGTCATAGAGGTAGAAGTGATTTTGTAAATCCAGTCGTTTCATGTTTTGAACAACAAAAAATTAAACCCAAGAGGTGAGGTAATATATTCAAGCTCACATGGCTAGTTAGTAATCAAATCCTGTCCTAACTCAGAATTCAATTTTATGACCCCATAGTGCCTTCCTTCTCCAGTCTCATAAATTAGAGATAGAATAGACAAGGAGGAAGAGTGGGAGGATGGGGAGGACAGAAGGAGGAGGAGGAAGAAAATGTACTCACCTTTCTTTTCAAATAAAATGACATCTCTCATCCTAATGACTAGGGAGGACTTCCTGTTTTCAGCCATTATCACACATTGCTGCTCTTTACTGTGATATTGGAATGATCTGCAGAAAAAACCAGGAAATCCAATAAGTGTTTTTCTTTATTTAAATAAAACAAATGTTTATTAATAAATGATGTGATACATGCTAAAGATCATTGAATCTCTTGATGGACCAGGGAGTTCAGAACTGCTGCCTCTTTCAGTTATTTGGGCATGGCATCAATGAAGTACTGAACAAAATACACCAACGTGGCAGTAAATCTTGTTGTCTCATGCCCCTACCTTCCCTCCCTCATAATTTTCTCTTTCTTTCTGTTTCAACTGCTTTAATTCTTCTTTATTCATCCTCTTAGTTTTTGTTTTTGGGTTGGAAAGAAGCAACTCTGGTTGCTTTGAACCCATTCCCCAAGATAGTCCATCTCCATGACCTACCAACTCTGATCAGTTCCCCTGAACCTCTGCTCCACATTCCACCCCACCCTGGCCCCTGACCCCTCCCATCTCCATCCCGTGGTCCTGCCGTGGGTGCTCAGTCTGCCATCCATAGTTACTTTCCCAGGCCCATCACCTACATAAAGTCTCTACTTTAGTCAACTTGATCTCTTAATGGTCCCCCTCAGAAGCTGCAGGGCCGCATCTTCCCCTGCCTGCCTGGTGCTTGTCAAGAGCTCTCTCAACTCCAAACCCAGCTCAGTTCCCAGCTCCTCCCTGAGCCTCCGCTAGCTGCCTCAGCCTTAGGCAATGTTCTTTCTTCTGGATCTGGGTAGAGCATGCATTGATTATGCCTGTACCTCACTTGGGCTGTCTTTTTTTTTTTTTTTTTTTTTTTTTTTTTTTTTTTTAACATTATTGCAATACCCCACTTGGGCTGTCTTTTTATTTTTATTTTTTTTTAACATTATGTCCAGTTTCTTTGACTATACCTTAAATACTAAAGGGCAGGCACTGGATCTTGTAACTATAAGTCATTGCTCAGATCTATCTAGGACACTTTCATTCACATGATCCTCAACAAACACTTACTGATGATCATGTTAAAAACTGGAGCTCAGAACAATAGCTGCTAATGTTTATGTCCGGTGTAAAAACAAATAACTTCCTTTTAGGGTATTTTTCTAACAAAGACTCCAATAAACCTTAACAAGAAGCTGTTAGTATGGCTTCACATACTTTGAGCAAATACAGTTCCAAACTCTGATTCCATCAATTTCTCTTTCCTCTTAAATCGTCAATACATTTGTGAGTAAATTACTTGCCATCTGAATTACAGATTTCTGGGTAGGTGCAACGACAGTGGAAATACCTGCAGGTGAATTCTTTCTCCTCCTCACATTTTGCTGCACATTCTTCTATGCTTCCTGCCCCCAGCTGCTTCTTAGTGATGCTGAACAGTGAAGCCCCCTTGGTATTCACATAGTCATCCAGAGGCTCTCCTTGACCTAGAGATGGGAGATCCAAGTGGAACAAATGGTCAGGAAATCAATGCCAATGTCTAATTGTCATGACTTCCTTTTAAGCTATTTGGTTAGCATTAACCAAATAAAACTTGCTGTTTACTGGGAGTAGAATGGGTAGCTATGGATCAAATGTTTAGTTAAGGACACAGAGTCGGGCCTGTGGACATACATAAAGATGGCAACAAAAGACACTGGGGACTACCAGAGAAGGGAGAGAGGGAGGGAAGTGAGGGCTGAATAACTACCTGTTTAGTAGGTATTGAGCTCACTATCTGGGTGATGGGATCATTTGTACCCCAAAGCTCAGTGTCACACAATTTAGTTATGTAACAAACCTGCACATGTACCCCTGACTCTAAAAGTTGAAATTATAAAACAAAGAAAAACAGTTTCATTAACAGATTGCAAGATAGTAAAAGATTAACTGGATTGATAAACAGGTTAGAACTATGGAACAACTATGTTACCACATTAATGGAGATAAATCCTTAAATAAGAACAAATTATATGTTTGCCATGTCATGAGAGAAGAGTAAGGCACCACTAGTGGCAGTTGTATTACCAAGATTGATGTTGATTTGTTCATCCCTGGGTAGAAATGGAACTTGGAGGCCATTGTTTGATTTCTTACAATATGTGCTTTGGTTCTGACACTGTCACTTTAACTGGTGGGGGGCATCCTCTGAATGGTCCCCCTTGAGATACATAGATTTTGGTGCATGGATGATGTTGGAAATAAATAAGAACTGAACTAAATTACGTTACCACCTCGGACAAAAATTGGGCAAAACACTGGAGGGTAAGAAGCTCCCCAGCAAAGAAGGCCATTTTTGTACTGGGCTTCCTACAGTCACACAACACTACTAATTGGGGAGAAATCAGTTTCTCCAAGGTGTTGACAGGTCTCTGGATTTCGGAGGAAATTGTAAAAAAGCAGAACCTGGTACAAATACTGGTCTTGGTTTTTCTTTGAGATCAAATCTGAGACAATGAATCTGTCCGAAAGCTGCTTTCTGCCTGGTCGTGGCAGAGGGTGGCCAAGGGGGCCTCAGCTGTGCTCCCACCACAGGGCTACAGAGTGTCCCCTGTCCTGAGGCTCTTCCGGACATCTGGCTGAGCTTTGGCAGCTCTATTCCAAGCCTGGAGATGCCAGCTTCATCCTTGGCACAGAATGCTAATAATTTTCACAGGGGTGAGAGGCCAAAAGAGGCTAATAAAATGAAGATAGCCAAGCTCTACGGAATTAGACAACAGGACAACCTTGACCACTTTGAGAGGTGTGGTGGGGGCCGCAGGCAGAGGGAGTGGGTTACTGAGGGACTGGGAGAGCAGTGGAGGCGGCAGCAGGAGACAAGCCTGACTCTGAAGACAGCGAGCCCTCCAGGGAACATGCGGTCAGGGGAGGTTCTGAAAGATGGCACACTTCAGAGCGCATTGGTTTGTATGCTGCTGACAAGTATCCAGTAGGAAGGCAAATGAACAGATTCTCACTCTCAGAAAGGCCGGTCCTGACCTCCTGAGGGTTCACAGAGCACAAGGGGCAGGACAGGGAGGGGGATGCACCCTCATCGATTCACGCAAAGTCCTAGGCCAAAGTTCCCCTGCTCCCCACCTCTGGGACTTTGTCCTTCCTCAATTTAAGATGCTCCAGGCTGGAAAAATGGATTATTGAGCAGGAGTTGGCTGATGCATTCTAAACCCAATCCACCAAAAAGCACTTGAGAGATGTATCAAAAGATCGCAAAGAAATAGATGCTTTAGGCCCGTATCCATGTCTTCACCCTGCACTTTCTGTCAACTTGAACTCTCATTTCCAAGAAGAGTTGTGTTTTGGTTACTTCTACAGCTCAGAATGTGACTTCAAAACACACCATAAATCCACAAAGTGTGTCCTACAGTGAGTTAAGTTAAACTTTCTGAAGAGTTTTTTTAAAGTATAGCAGAGCAGGCTACAACTGATGTTCAAAAAAAGAAAACTTCCATTTATTTCCCCCTTCAATTAAGTTACCTCTGTGTCATGTTATTATGCTTCATAGCACATCACTGCTGAGATCCCCTCCCCAGCTCCTGTTCCTAGGAAATATCCCAAATCATAATCAAACATTTTTCTTTTTAATTTGAAATAATTTTCCCCCATTTTTTTTTCTCTTATTCACCTCTAGGACTCATGTGGCAATAGGATTTGATAGGGCTTATTTGCTGGCAAGGAAACATCAAACAAATCTTTTAGTGGAAAAACACATTTATATTATAGGTAAAATGTAGATGTATATTGCTACTGATGCAAATGTATTTTATTAATGCTGTGAGAATTTCTTCCTCACTGTGGTGTGTGAATGTGTATGCATATTTGCATGTGTAAAAGACTTAGTAATTTGTGAAATGGAACATGTTTCTCCACTTCCCACTACGCATGGCTGTAAAAGAAACTTTTTCCTCTCCCCGGGCATTCCAACATACTGGAAAGATGATATATCCACAGAAAGCCTTGCTTTCCAAAAATGAGAGAATGTGCCCCCTAGGTTGGTTAAAACATATGTTAATCCTATGGCAGAGAAGTTTGTTGTAGCCTTTTGGTGTAGCCCACTGATTAAGTTCATAGTGATCTATGTTCTAGTTTCCATGGGCTGAAATATAATATTCATACCCCCCAACACACATTGATTTCTTACAAAAGTTTCTTTGTTTAATTTTCTCCTGCTCTGTATTTTCTTTGATAGTTCCTTGAATGGCTTCTACCAAATTCAAATGTATTTGGCTCTAAAGTGTAACTTGTAAAATTTTATCTGGTAATTTATAGATTGAATTTCAAGTATGTATACATTATTTACATGAAGAACTACTAGCAAATCATATGATTCTGTTTGTATGAAATGTTCAAAAATGGCAAAGATATAAATACAGAAAGTAGATTAGTGGTTGCCAGAAGCTGCAGACTGGGGGTAACAGCTAAGGAGAATGGAGTGCCTTTTTGGGGGTATGAACAGTTTAAAAATGTATTCTGATGGTGGCTGCACAACTCTCAATATATTGAAATCCATTGGATTGTATGCCTTAAATGGGTGAATTCTATATGTTAACTATATCTCAATAAAGCTTTTTTTTTTTAAAAAAAACTACTAGAACATGGTTAGAATATTCTTTCAAAGGCTTAAACAAAGCTGAAAAGTGAGAAGAGCCCTAGATTCCTTCTGGGATACCTGGCTTAAATCCAGGTTTCTTTATTTTCCTGATTTGAGAATTTGGTCACTGAGCAAATAACATGATTTTCCTAAGTCTAGATTTCTTTGTTTATAAAATGAGGATGAATATGCCACCCTATCTAAACCACGAGCTAAATAAGCTACTGTTTGTAAAGAACACACACTCACACTGACATTTACAGACAGGTATGTATAGATGTATAAAAATGTGGGGACCTAACCCAAGCACTAAGTGAGTATTTGTTGAATCACTATCTGCATACAGCATCTGGCAAATGGATGCGTGTAATTTCTCCAGGGATAAGCAGCAAACGCATACCTATGGAAAGCCTTATTCAGGCCATAACAAAGAGAGAAATGCTGAGTCCCTGACCCCACCGCCACCATGAACTGGTGAGGGAACAGAATATATTCAAAGAGATATTTCATTGTTTTAACTTGCAAGTGAGGGGAGCATGACACCGTAACAGAGATGATATAAATTAATCAAACTGAGAACGAGGCGAAGAGCTTAGCCGTCCTTTGCATAGTTAGCTACATTGGCTGTTTTTCAATTAGACCAGCCATTATGTGGGGGCACTCATTTAGATTTGAAAAATCACCCATTATTTTCTCTGCCCATTCATTCCAGCACACTGACAGTCTTCACAGGAAAATTAAACTTATGTCTTGAAGAATTCCTCAATCTTATACAAGATTTTCAACTGGGAGTTTCATGAATCAAAAATTAAAATAATTGCACATAAAGCCATGGCATATGTATTTTTACTACATTGTGGGAGAAAAAATAATTATTATAATTAAAAAAAAAAACTATGTCTTACCTGATTTCAGAAATAAAAGAAGTAGAAGAACCACTTCCTTATGTTCCATTTTGGGACTGGCCAGCAGTGCCCAGAAAGTGTGTCCCAATCCCAGGATGTTGTTGACTTACATGAGAGTAAACGCATCCACAAACCAGATAGTCAAATTAAGTTAATTATTCTCTCAGAGACCCACGCCACTGGCTCAGCAGGGTTCAAACATTACCTTGAATAAAGGGTCCTTACAAAATGTTTGAGGGTGGAATCTGCAATAGATGCTGGGAAGTGGTGAAAGCCATCTGCCCCCTCGGTTGCTCCACGCTGCCTTCATGTCTCCTTACTCCTTCCCTCACCCCTCGTACTTTATCTCTCACAATTACTCTTGTTTCCTCCCCTCTTCTTTTATTCCCTTTCTTTTGGAGAAAATAAAATCATAAAAGTATCTCACATTTGCTGGTACCTTCCGTGACGAGACCCTCTGCCAAGCACTGCACGTCCATAGCCTCCCTCAATCTTCCCAACAGGCAGTGCTGTTCTCATTCCTGCTGTTCCAGGGATGGGGCTGAGGCCCTCCCCCGAGGTTGTGTGGCTACCCAGGGGTGCAGCTGATAGACACAACCCTTTCAGGTCTTAGATGACAGACTTAAGTTAGGTGTAAACATTAATATCTCCACATCCTACGCCAAATGATATAGAAATTACAACATAAGTGAAAATATTTTATTATCTTCAAAATTTCTTTATTCCCAGTGAATTCACATGTTTTCTGTAATTATAAACTATGTTATAAGACATCAATCTTTCACCCAAATGAACGTATGGCATATTATTATATTCTCATTCTCATGAAATAAAGCAAGAGTGGTAGCATTAAGTGAAAAACGTCTATGTCAATTTTAAATGTTGAATCTGTACTTTTCCCTGACTTAAGGCTAGAGCGACCAGGGACTACATATGCTTTAAAACTTCTATTTTAGTGTTCAAAGATATTTAGGAATAATCCAATTGACCTCTCTGTTTTAGATGTGAAATAAGGACCAGAAAGCATCGTTCCTGTTTCCAGGCAGTGAAATTCCTTCTTATTCGTTAACTAGCAAAAGAGTAGAGATGGGAGCCCAGTGGTCTTGGGTGGAACGTCCTGTGGAATTCCCTGGGATTGAGGAACCACGCAGAACCCTCGAGAAGAAACCACGTTGGGCAATAAGAGGGCAGCCCCATGTGAAGGACAGGGGGGACCTAATCACATTTCCTGATTTCCTATTTTAGCCTCACTCTCCTCTCTCCTCAAATTCTTACCACTCCCTTTATCCTCTCTGACTCACCTCATGGCCCAGTTCATTAAAGGGGACAGAAGATGGAGGTAAGTTGAGAAACCAGCAGTGAACACACGTTTTATTTTTAATGTGAAATGTCTCTTAGGGGGCTTATGTTGGGTGTGCTTTAGAAAGTACTTTGGAAAAAAAAAAAAAAAACAGACTCTACTAATATATAATGCTTCCAACATGTATTTACTTCCACTTAAAATATTATTTTAGCAGTTCCTCTTGGATAAGGCACCTTGGGAATGATGTTGTCAGAAATTCTATATCCACATAATTTTCTTTTCCTGTTGTTTTGGTTTTGACTTGGGTGGTGTTGGTATAGCTCTTGCCCAACTTTCCCCTGGTAGTTGCTGGATGCACTCAATTCTACAAATGTGATTTTGTAAATTAGTTGCCCTCGTAGTAGTCTCCTGGCTGTACATTCTTCCCTACCTTCATAATCCATCAGCATCGTGAAAGCACAGAGGGATGTTGAGCAGAGCTCTGTGCTGGAGCCACCACACTCTGTAGCCTGTGAGAGAGGAGCAAAGAGGAATGAATGCGTTGCTCAGGTATAGACAGGGGTGGGTGCCTAGACGCTTCTGCTGTGGCACGGCCCTTCCTGTCCAGGGTAGGCATGAAGCAATGGACTACTCCAGATTGTGCATAGGAATCCGCACTGCACTCTTAGAGGGATTTTTGCTCTAAAGATAACTAATTCAAAATAAGGCGCTTTCTACCTGAAAGAATGTCATGAACTGAGAAAAGACATATATATAGAGAGAGATCTCTGTGTACTACGATCAGGTTGCACATATTCTGAGATTTATGTATTCTTATTTAGTTCAATTCATTATTTATTGACACTTACTGTGTACAATATTATATTAGATTCTTTTAGGATTACAGTTGACCCTTGATCAACTTGGGGGCTTGGCACCCTGACCATACAGAGTAGAAAATCCAGGTATAACTCTGACTCCCCCAAACCGAATTACTAATAGCCTGTTGTTGGCCAGCAACAGTTACTAACATGTATTTTGTATGTTACATGTATTATATACTGTATTCTCACAATAAAGTAAGCTAGGGAAAAGGGAACACTTGTAAGAAAATCATAAGGAAGAGAAAGTACATCTACGTACTGTTCTGTATTTATCCATACAATAAGTTTACACTGCCTATTTACAAGATGAATCATCTGTCTGAAATGGAAGCAACCCCAGCTGCAGACCTCAGTCTCTGTTACATATCAGGCAGATGAGGTTTTTCTTGTAATGTCAAATGTCATGACTTTTCTCTGCTTCTTGGGAGCACTTCCAGCGTCACTAGTGCCACTTCATATGGATCCCACGGTGTTATTCAAGGTTTACAGTACAGCACGAAACAGGAGGAAAAATACATGCGAACAGGGAGAGGGCACTTTTTACTGTGATGCACACTGGGGATGAACTGTTCGTGCCGGGATGTTGAGCATCACAGCAGGTTTTTTTTTTTTTTTTTTTTTTTTGAGACGGAGTCTCCCTCTGTCGCCCAGGCTGGAGTGCAGTGACCAGATCTCAGGTCACTGCAAGCTCCGCCTCCTGGGTTTACGCCATTCTCCTGCCTCAGCCTCCTGAGTAGCTGGGACTACAGGTGCCCACTACCTCGCCCGGCTAGTTTTTTTTTGTTTTTTTGTTTTTGTATTTTTTAGTAGAGATGGGGTTTCACCGTGTTAGTCAGGATGGTCTCGATCTCCTGACCTCGTGATCCGCCCGTCTCGGCCTCCCAAAGTGCTGGGATTACAGGCTTGAGCCACCGCGCCCGGCCACAGCACGTTTTAAGCGGATACTCGCAACACCTGAGCTTGTTGCAACAGCAACAGGAGGAGGCTACGAAATTATTACAGTAGTATGGTATGCACTAAGGTTAAATGTATGCAGTTACAATTGAATACTGCATCTGTATGTTTATGTACACTTCTCTCAACTGAGAATAGCACCATATACGATCTGTGAGTGTTTGTATATATAAGATTTACTAAATTTTTACTTTTGCAATAGTTTTGTATATATTTTATGATAGTAAATAATAAAATAGACTAGGTATCTACATATATTTTATGCATTCATGACATACTTAACTTTTTCTACTTTTTTTTGATATTTCTAGCTACATGGTTTGTTTTTGAGTTTTTTTCAAATTGTTGCAAAAATTCCAAAACATTTTCTAACACATTTATTGAAAAAAATCTGTGTGTAACAGTTCAGACATGTGTTGTTCAATGATCAACTATATGTCTAAAAAGTGCAAATCAGTCTCTAACCTTCCCCAGCCTCTGTATGCTAAAGTAACTACAGAAAACTTTCAAATGCAAGATGTGTGGAGATTCTGCTGCTGCACTTGTAGCAGGCATAAGAACATTCAAATAGGCTGGGTGCGGTGGCTCACGCCTGTGATCCCAGCACTTTGGGGGGCCAAAGAGGGTGGATCATGAGGTCAGGAGTTCAAGACCAGCCTGGCCAGCATGGTGAAACCCCATCTCTACTTAAAATACAAAAAATTAGCCGGTCATGGTGGCGTGCTTCTGTAGTCCCAGATACTGGGGAGGCTGAGGCAGAAGAATTGCTTGAACCCGGCAGGCGGAGGTTGCAGTGAGCCGAGATGGTGCCATTGCACTCCAGCCTGGGTGAAACAGCAAGACTCTGTCTCAAAAAAAGAGAAAAGAACATTCAAATAAGATTGGAGACAAATTGAATTTCCTTAGCTCTGCCCTGCATAAGGCCTGCAATCAAGATCCACTCAGGTCCTCTTATGAAGGAATAGACGTCTCTTCCAGCATTAAAATGGTAAATTCCTTGCAAGTATTTACGAAGAAAGTTATAAACACCAGGAAACGTCAACCTCACCAGGAGGTGAGGTACAGTTCACCCTTCCGTCTCATCTGAAGTGGAAACTGCAGCCAAGTCACAACTTCCTAGGTGATGCATGTCCATGAAAGCTGGACTGCATTGCTGGCCTGACATTTGCACCTGCCAGCTCCTTGCCACCCCCACTTTCCACCTTCCTCCAGCCCAGGCTCTGCTGCCTGGGAACTGCCATTCTAGGACAACTTATTTCATCAAAATGAACATCTCTGCATAGCCCCAAGAGAACAGTATCATTTCCAAATGGAAATAGCAAGAACTTAATTAATCTACTAAGGACTCATGTACAGCATCCCTCTGTCATGGTAAGGGTCCTCAGAAAGTTTATCTGTGCCCTCCATGTCAATGTGCAGATTGTTTTTACTGCTGTTTTAGTGTATTAGGGCATATCAGTGAGGAGACTTGTACTAATTAACCTGGAGGTGGCTCTTCTTTCTTTAGTTGCCCTTTTCCACATGTTAGCCTTTGTTCTTCTGTCCCCAGGACCATGCAATGAGATGCTTATCAGCCCTCATGTCCCGTAAAGAGATAGCAGGCTATCTCTCAGTTAGCACAGTGGTTAAAATGTAATCCACTAGGGGACATTTTCTCTCCCTTTCTTTTTTTCATTTTCTTTTTTTTTTTTTGGAAACAGAGGCTGGCTCTGTCACCCAGGCTGGAGTACAGTGGTGCAAACACAGCTCACTGTAGCCTTAACCTCCTGGATTCAAGCGATCCTCCCACCTCAGACTCCAGAGTAGCTGGGACCACAGGTGTACGCCACCATGCCCAGCTATTTTTTTTTTTTTTTTGTATTTTCTGTAGAGACAGGGTTTTGCCATGTTACCCAGGCTGGTCTTGAACTCCTGGGCTCATGGGATCTTCCTATCTCAGTCTCCAGAAGTGCTGGGATTACAAATATGAGGCACTTGCTTGGCACTAGGGGACACTTTCTAAGTGAGACCTAACTCATTCGGGGCTCAGTGAGGTGATATTTTCTTAATTGAATTGTGCTTGAAAAAATCTAGGTATCTATTCATCTTTGAAAAAAATTAATTTTCATTGGCCATCTCCTCATCATTAATAAGCATGGCCGTGTTACATGCTTAAGACAAATATTAGCAGAGAAGAAGACAGTCAGTCCCAGATAACTTAGTAGCCGGCATTGAGGCAGCACCAGGACTCCCCAGAGGAGAGTCGAGGGTCATTCTGCCCTGAGGTCCAGACTCACCATGGATAAAACAGAGACGCACCAAATCATCCTTCCCATCTGTCACATTCATTGTTCTCTAAGCCCATACAGAAAAAAAAAAAAAAAAAAAATCTTATCTCACAGTATGTCAGGGAGATAAGTCATGTAGAAAAACATTAAAATCTTTTCAGGAAAGCAAATGAGCGCACAGAAAAACCTGATGAAATCTGAGCAAGGTCTGCCGACTAGTTTCTGATATTGTGCCAATGGCAACTTTCCGGTTGTAATCATGAACTATAGTTATGTAAGATACTGCCTGAGGGAGGCGGGGCCGTAGGCACAAAAACCTCTCAGTACTATATTTATAACTCATTGTGTTTATACTTATTTCAAAACAAAAATTATATGTATATATTTATATATATGGATACATGTATATATTTGCATATACATGTGCCTATATTTGGATACATGTGTCTATTTTAGAAGAACCTAGGATGATGTAACTGCTTTCATACTAGTTAAGAGAATTCCCAAAGTTCAGGGAAAGTCTAAAGTTATAGAGTTCCTAACTCAGGGTGTAGAAGTCAGATTTTGACTGATTCTCATGAGCTCCTGGGATGAGTGGGTGGGACAGAGAGGCTTCACCACCACCATGCTCCCTCCTTGGCTGGAGACCAGATGGTTAAGCACTGATGGGTGCTAGAGAGCAGCAGCCCCCAGTGTGGGTCCAGAACCTAGAGGCTGGAGTAATTCATGCCTGCTCCTGCCTCCCAGGTATTCAAGGGAAACCCACCATCTCCACACACCAGCAAAACACCAGCAAAACAGAGGCCCCAAGTAATGACTTCTCCCTTCTCATCTCATCCTGCCACCTGACCAGCTCCTGGGCTCCTCAATCCAAAGTTGGGGAAGAGAGAAGGGAATGTCAGTGGAAACCACTTTTGCTATAAACGCTCATCCTTCAGATGTTCTTTCAGTGGGTACAGTGTTTAGTGCTGTGCTAGGTGCTGGGGAATCAAGAGTAAATAAGAGACCATCTTTGCCCTCAAGGAGTCTTCGGTCTAATGGGGTTGGGGCAGTGCAGGTCTGTAAACTGGAATTGTAAAAGTGAAGTGGCCCAGGTCCCATCTGTTGTAGTGGTGCACAGAGAGACAGTCTTGAGAGGTGAGGAGATACTTCCCAGAGGAAGTGACATCCAAGTTGAGACTTAGAAGACAGCCGGAAGGATGAGAAAGGAGAAGAATTCTGTGGAGTCCTAATTAGGCAAAAGGAATCAGGCTGGTGGCACTGAGAGAAAAAGAAAGAGAAACCAAATAAGCTATAAGTTTGCCTTTCTTCACGGTCCAGGACCATAGACCTCCTGCACAAATAACTCACAATCTTCCTGTGCCCAGCTGTTACCAGGCCCTCAGCTGATAGAAAAATGCAGGTTATCCCACTGCAACCTTGGCGTTATCAATACTGCACAAAGCCCTCTTCAGCACGCAGCACAAGCAACATCCTATAAACCCCCCAGCAAGCCTTTGTCTCTTGGCATTCAGTTCCTCTCTTGCTGGCCTGCCCGTTGCTCCCTTGCAACATATTTTCATACTTTCTTTAATAAATCTGCCTTTCTTTATCTACAACTGTCTTGGTAAATTCTTCTTACTGCCCATGGGATACTGGCCTCAGACAGTTGCTTCACCTGCCACACATTCTTTAAGCAGAAGAATATGAGCAGGATTCCAGAGGCAGGAGGAGAAGGCAGATGAGAAGAATTTGGCTAACATGGGGAAATGGTCCAATTGTGCAGGCTTCTCACTCTGTTTCAAGAAGTTTAGACTTCAGCCAAAGAAAGGCAGGGAATACTGTTACTGAAGGCTTTTAAAATCCAAGGGTGGCTTGATCCCTCTGATTGCAGCATAGTGAGGAGGTCATAGGAGGTGAGAGATGAGAGGGAGTGAAAGAAGGCAGTGGAGAAAGAGAAAAAAGAATGTATTAGGGGGATATTGAGAAAGTAGAATTGACATGATTTTGTGACTGATTGAATGTGGGGAATGAAATCAAGTATGCTGCCTGAATTTCTGGCTTGGACATCTAGTGGATAGTGGTATCATTCATTAAGAAGGAACATATAGGAGGGAATAAGATGAAATTGCCTGGGGACAATGTTATGTTTAGGAACTTGAGAAAACTCAAGTGGAAATTTCCAGAAGGGAGTTGGATATTCTGGTCTAGAACAGGAGTTCGCAAACTATAGCCCATGAAGCAGCCCTATTTTTATAAGTCAAGTTTTATTGGAACACGGCCACACCCATTCTTTTACTATTGTCTGTGGCTATATTTGCACTACCTTAGCAGAGTTGAGCAGATGGGACAGAGACAGTACAATGACCAGCAAGCCAATACAATATTTGTTATTGTCGCTTTACGGAAAAAGTTTGCCAATTCCTGGTGTACAGCCTAGGAAGTAGGTCTGAGCTGGAGATGTGGAATTAGCAGTTGTCAGCACATAGGTGGGATTGAAGCAATGGGGGTGGACAAGCTTGCTCAGAGAGAGAAAAAGAAGCCTTGGGGTAAAGCCCTCAGCAACACAAAGACCCAGAAGAAGAGAATTCTCTAGAGATGACTGAGAACAATTAGCCAGAGGGGAGAATTGACCGTGTGAGTCCAGAGAAACCAGCGAAAGTGAAATTTGTAAAAAGGTGGGAGTGGTCGTGGGTACCAAAGACTTGTGAGAAATCAAGTGAGATGTGTCCTGTGTGTGCCAGAAGGTGAGAGCAAATGAGCCCAGCATAACCTGAATAATACCAATCTCAATGGCCCAGGCTCCCAGCAAAGTCTACTCTGGCTACCGCTACCACTAAATATATGTAAAACTCAGGAAAATAGCAATTTTAATTAAATAAATTCCTGACCTATCTCTGTAATACTCCCTTCCCAACATTTTTGCCTGCGTACTCTTTGATTGCCTCTTCAATAATGTTGTAATATCATATTCTATGAGAGAAGAGAATAATAAACTATTTTGGCTCTAGTATTTTATTGTTGATAGATTTAAATTTTTCTTCTGGCTTCATAGCTCATGATTGATAATGGAAGATAAGTTTTCAGGTTTCTTGGCACACTTAGGAAAACCTTTATCAAACTATTTTTATGTATGAGCGGTAAGATTTGGAATAATTCCCAGATGGGATGAGCTAGACTCTTTTCTAGCTTTGTACATTTCTATTTTTCTTATTCAACTTTTATTTTAAGTTCAGGGACAAAACTGCAGGGTTGTTACATAGGTCAACATGCGTCCTGGGGGTTTCTTGTGCAGATTATTTCATCACCCAGGTATTAAGCCTAGTACTCGTTAGTTATTTTTCCTGAGGCTCTCTCTCTTCCCATCCTCCAGCCTCTGATAGGTCCCAGTGTGTGTTGTTCCCCTCGATGTGTCCATGTGTTCTCATCATTTAGCTCCCACTTATAAGTGAGAACATGCGCTATTTGGTTTTCTGTTCCTGTGTTAGTTTGCTAAGAATAATGGCTTCCAGCTCCATCCATGTTCCTGCAAATCCACATGTCATATGACACAATCGTGATGTAATCTATGGTCTTGCATATTTACGTTACACCACCAGGTAAGTCGGCACAAGGGAGGTTAAGACTATTCTGAAATCTGTTTTACACAGGGACAGCTAGTAATAACATACATAGAAGTGGCTCCATACCACATAAATAAATCCCAAGGAACCCAAACTCAATGACTCAACTCAATTCTTCTTTTGCTGGATCCTCAAAATGCCCACATCATCTCCACCACCACCCAACATGAGGGTAGAAAGAGATCAGAATTTTAGCCAATTACAGCTAAATGTCTGCTTTTGCAAACTTGACAAAAGCAAATGACCAAATGAATACATTGCCAGGGCCCCTCCAGAGCCTCAGAAGGGGACTGTTGAAGTTGTCTTTTGCTATGGGATGAATCAACCCAAAACATAGTGGCTTAAAATATGATGAATTATTTTATTTCTGAATTCTGAAGGTCTGCTGGGCTTGACCAGGGGATTCTCTTTCTTGTGGTCACTTATGAGGTCAGTGGTGGTTAGGGCTGAAACCATCTCAAAGCTTTCCTCACTCACATCTCATGGGTAATCCCAGCTGTTGCTGGAATCTCATCTGGGACTATCGGCCAAAACACTCAGAACTTCTCCATGTGTCTGGGCTTCCTAGAAGCATGTAACTGGCTTCCAAGAGAATCGGGCAGAAGTTATTTCTCCTTTACAGTCTAGCCTGGAAATACTCCAGCATCATCTGCATGAGAGTCACAAGTCTCCCCAGATTCTAGGGAAGGACATATAGACCCCACCTTTCCATGGGAGGACTATCGGCCTCATACTGTAAGAAGAGTACATGTGGTTGGAGTCTTGTGGCTGCCATCTTGGAAAATACAATCTGCCATGGGACTCATGCAATGAAGGAAACCTGAGCCTGAATGTTATTAGCTTCCCTGTGCATCCATCTCTATTTATGCATGTTCCATAATTCATCTCCTTCCAGAGCCTGCCAAAAGTATCTCGCTATAATCCTTCTCTCTCCCACGTTGACACAGGTCAAATCCTTGAACTCTGTTGCCCAAATAGCTTCAAGCACATCTGCTTCCACTGAAGGTTGAGCCACAGGTTAGTCTCCTCCCCCTCCACTAGTGGTGGCACGAACCTCCAATATCACTGTGTCTTTGTTAGGTAAAGGCACTTGTATATTTATGGCAGGTGGCACCTGGGGAATAAGCTCTGGCTGTCATTGCACACAGGAAGTTAGGTTTCTGCTATTTCAGAGGATAGCCCCCCCTTGTGTTCACTCAGAGGTGTAAACACATACAGTTTTATGGGAATCAAAAGTGTTGCAATCTTTAATTGCCATAAACATGCAATCCTTCTTCCACAAAGCATGCTGAAGGATGTGCTTTTTGGTGCTGTGGTGGCAGGGTTAAAATGGATTTTTGGCATTCGTCCCACTTCCTATCTCAAACAAATAGTCCCTTCAACCTGACATCATGGTGTTGGGGGAGACCTCTGAGTGCTTGGCACAGCCAGCCATGTGGTATGGAGCCACTTCTGTGGCTGTACTACCATCTGACAGTAACCTTATGAGAGACCCCAAGGGAGAAAACTGCCTGGTCAAGCCCAACCAACCTCCTTTTTCCCTTAATGGAACATTCCCTCAGGAAGCCTGGCTGTTTCTAACAAATTGATCTTGGCCCAGAGTCATCCCAATTTGTAGAAGATTTTATATCCCTGCACCTCAATAGTCATTAGAGTGCTGGCATCTCAGTATTTTTCTTCCAGGCAGAGCTCTGGCCTACCAGGTGAATCAAGGTTGTGTTTAGATGGTTAGGAGGCTCCTCCCCAGTTTAAAACAGTGTCCAAGCCCCAACTGTAAATCAACTAGGGAGACACGCCAACCCTAATCACCAGCACTGTCAGAGCTCCAGTCCCCACTCTACCAAGATGTCCTTTTAGAAAGATAAAGACTAAAAAGTGCTCACTGAGTTTGGTGATGAGAGTTAGTAGAGGGGTGGGAAGAGAAATCATGCCATATGTTTCAGCCTGTTTGTGCTGCTGTAACAAAGTGTCACAGTCCTTTATGGATTACCCAGATGACAGCCTGGGTAACCCATATAGGACAGAAATGTATCATCTCACAGTTCTGGAGGCTTCAAAGCCCCCGATCAAGGTGCCAATTATTACAGTGTCCTCACGTGGCAGAAGGCGGACGGTAAGAGGATGAACATTGTGTCTTCACACAGCAGGACAGTGAAAGAGCCTGAACTCACTCCCACAAGCTCCCTTTAAAGCAGCATTAATCGGCCTAAATTCCCAAAAGTCCCTGTCTCCGAACATTGTTGTATAGGGGATTAAGTTTGCAACATGTTGGGCTGAGGGCAGCAGCTCATACCTGTAATCCCAGCACTTTGGGAGGCCAAAGCAGTGGATCCCTTGAGCTCAGGAATTTGAGACCAGTGCAGGCGACATGGAGAAACCCTGTCTCTACCAAAAATAAAAAATTAGCCAAGTGTGGTAGCACACACCTGTAGTCCCAGCTATTTGGGAGGCTGAGGTGGGGGGATCACCTGAGACCAGGAGGTGGAGGCTGCAGTGAGTCGAGATTGCACCACTACACTCCAGCCTGGGCGACAGAGTGAGACCTGGTCTCAAAAAAAAAAAAAAAAAAAAAAAAAAAAAACCGTTTGTAAGACCTGAATTTTGAGGGACACATTCAGACCACAGCATCACAGCTGAAGAGTCAGTGGGAAACAAAATGGAAACAGCATATTAGGGTAACTCTGAAGAAATGTGTCTGCCATGAAGCCAAGAGAGAAGGAGCTGGAGGCCCCGGGAGTGCAGATGGCATTTCAGTGCTCACAGGAGAGCGTCCATAGACGGTGAGAAGAAAGAAGGGGTTACAAAGCCTGAGTTCCTGAGGAGAGTGGTGCTGTCACCCGAGGAAAGGTAGTCCCTGCGGGGAAAGGACAAAGGAGTTGGGCGGCGACAGGGGGTCCGCTGTCCTCACAGCAGGAAACGGAAGGAGGTTCCCTCAGGGCTTTTTGCCGCCCGGAAGTACAAGGCGCCTCCATCTTCAGAGCATGAAGGGTGCGGGGTCGGGCAGGAGACCTGAGGGAGTCGAGGTTTTGCACCCGATGAGGAGACGCACAGAGGGAACGGATGGGAACACGGGGCCCCTGCAGCCTCAGGAGGATCAGCTGCGGCCTGGTTTGCTCGTGTCGTCATTCGTCGTGGGCACCTTGTCCTTGGGGCCGGCCAGTTACTTGGCTTCCAGGCCCGTCATCCTACCGGAAGCACCCCCAGCTTGGGGATGTTGGAGGGGCCACGGCCCCACTTGGCTGGGAATGGAGTGTGTGAGCTGCCCTGGGCTGAACTGGGTGCGGGGAGGAGAGGGGACTTAGAGGAGAGAGGGTCAGTGAACTTGGTTTTGTGTGGCTGACTGGAGTGTCAGTGATGAACGACTGTATTTGAAATATTAAATTTGCTTCTCTCACCAAGAATTCATTGTACCTGCCTGGCCCCTGAGGCTGACTGAGTTTGCATCCCTGATGTGATGGGCTGAAGGTTTGTGTGCCCCCCAAAATTCATATGCTGAAGCCCTGACTCACGATGTGCTAGTATTTGGAAGCAGGGCCTTTGGAGGTGATGAGGGTTAGATCAGGTCATGAGGGTGTGGTTCCCATGATGGGATTAGTGCCCATATAGGAAGAGGAACACACCAATCTACACACGCACACACACACACACACCGTTCCTTTCCCTCCTCGAACAAGCTGAGGAGATGCCATGTAAGGGTGCAGCCAGGAGTGGCGCTGTCTAAAAGCAAGGAAAGAGATTTCATCAGACACTGCATCTGCCAACACCTTGATCTTGGACATCCAGCCTCCAAAACCGCGAGAAATAAATGTCTGTGTCTAACCCCCAACCCTACCACCCTGCCTCCTGTGTGTGGTATTTTGTGATGGCAGCCCCAGCTGACTAAGGCACCTGATTAAACCGGAATAATCAGGTGAGGAGTACTGGGGGAGGGGTGAGGGAGGAAACCAGACTAGGCCAGATGACTGGGGAGACTGTCTTGCTAAATATTGTGCATTTTAACCCAAAGACCATGGCAAACCGCTGAAGGCAGGGTGTGCCACAAATTTGGGGAGCCCTAAGCGCCTTGGAAAAGAAAAGAATGTCATTTGTGGAGAAAAGGAGGTCCCCCTTTTCAAAGGTCATTTGACCTTCATAAAAGAATAGGTCCTCTGGTTCTTAGTGTTAGAGCTCAGTAAGGGAAGGTGGTTCCCCGAATTTTTAAAAGCCCTCTTCTGAATCCAGCAGTATGTGAGTCCCTTAAGAGTGGCCAGAGAAGAAAGAATCCACCGAGTTGACATTCCAGTTCAGTAAGTTGTAGGGACATTGTTTTGAAATAATCTGTAGGCAAGGGAGCACCAACTCATAACTCACCTCAAACCTGCAGGGTTCCTTAGCCCAGTTCTTAGTCCAAAACCCTTCCCTGTCTGGCCAGCAGTGATGGATTATTGCAAACCTTGTTCAGTTTCATTTGATCTACTTTGCAAAACCAAGTTCCAATATACAAATAACTGTGGGAGCTAAGGTCGCTGCATTTGGTCCCTCTGAGCAGCCTTTCCACCTACCAGGCCATAGTCAATAGTAATAACCATTGAACATTCTTGAGGCAATTATTTCAATATTACTTTGCATCAATGACTGCACAAGAATTGCTCCAAGTGGAAGGACTGATGTTGGCAACTAGGCTTCCATCAGGGGCTGCAGACAGCCCTTGATCTTCATGTGGGAAGTTGCCTCTGAGTTCAGACACTCTGGCAATCCCTAGCTATCAACCTTCCGATAAGCAAGTAACTGGAAAGGTGAAATTAGACAATTACATTATTACCTTAGAGGACAATTAAGCATTGGTGGCTAATCAAAATATACCCTTTTTATGATTTTTATTTTACTGCTAGCTATGATTTATTGTAGGCTTGTCCATCTGTGCCAGGCACAAACAGCACTATGACTTACCTATACCGTGCTCCAATCACCAGAGTTTTTCTCTGTTATTATTACCATTTTATAGATCAGAACATTGAAACTTATTTGCCTAAGGTTATGCCGACAGAAATTGGCAGAGCCAGATTCTAACCCAAATATCTGGGTCTTAAGTGATTACTTTTAACTACTGCACTGCCATTTACTGCTGGGAGGAGGAATAACAATAATAATAATATCTTGATTGATATTATTTGATTGATTAATGCCTAAAGTGTCTAGGCACCATACTAAGCTCTTTTTTAAATGTTTCATTTCATTTATAATTTACACATAGCAATCGTACATATTTATGGGGTGTAGTGTGATGTTTTAATGCATGGATACATGGTATAATGATCAATTAGGGTAATCAGCATATCCATCACCTTAAACATTTATCCTTTCTTTGTGGTGAGAAGATTTAAAATCCTCTCTTCTAGTTATTCAAATATACAATACATTATTATTAACTATAGTCACCCTAGTGTGTAATAGAACAACCAGAACTTATTATTTCTAACTGGAACTTTGGACCCATTGACCAACCTTTCTCCATTGTCCTCTCTCCAACTACCCTTCTCAGCCTCTGATAACCATTATTCTACTTTCTAATTCTATGAGATCAAGTTTCTTTTTAAGTTTTAATCGACGAGTAATAATTGTACATATTCATGGTGTACATAGAGATTTTCAATACATATATAGTGATCAAGTCAGGGTAATTAACATATCCATCATCTCAAATGTTTATCATTTTTTATATATTTGTGTTGGGAACATTCAACATCCCCCTTTTAGGTATTTGAAACTGTTGACTGTATTATTGCTGACATCCTACAGTGGTATAGAACACTAGGACATATTCCTCCTATCAAGCTGTAATTTTATAGCCTTTAACAACTCTCTTCCTATCCCTCCCTGCCCTGGATCCTTCTCAGCCTCTAGTATCTTCTGTCCTACTTTTTACTTCCTGTGTTCAACTTCTTTTAGCTGCCATATATGAGTGAGAACATGCAGTGCTAACCTTTCTGTTCTTGGCTTATTTAACATAATGTCCTCTAACTTCACCCATGTTACTGTGAATGATAAGATTCCATTATTTTTTATGGCTGAATAGTATTCCATGATTTGTGTATACCACATTTGCTTTAGCCATTCATTGGTGGTCAGACAACTAGGTTGATTCCATGTTTTGGTTATTGTGAACAGAGCTGCAATAAACCTGGTGCTTCAGATGACTCTTTGATATAATGATTTCCATTCTGTTGGATAAATGCCCAGTAGTGAGATTGCTAGATCATATGGTACTTCTATTTGTAGTTTTTAAAGGAACCGCCATACTGTTCTCCAGAGTGATTGTGCTAGTTTAAATTCCTACTGTGTAGGAAATTTCCCTTTTTTTCTGCATCCTCACAAGCATGCTATTTTTTTGTCTTTTTGATAATAGCCATCCTTACTGGGGTGATATCATAGCTTATTGTGGTTTAGGTTTGCATTTCTCTGAGGATTAGTGATGTTGAGCACATTTTCATTCATTTACTGGACATTTGTATGTCTTCTTTGAGACATGTCTACTCAGGTCATTTGCCCATATTTTAATTGGGTTGGTTTTTTGCTGTGGAGATGTTTGAGTTCCTTGTATATTCTGGATACTAGTCCCCTGTCCCATGAGTAGTTTTCACATATACGAGGCACCAAACTAGGTCCTTTATACAGGTTATTTGATTTACTCCTCACTCGGACCCTATGAGGGAAGGTGCTATTACTAACACTCTCATCTTACTAATAGAGAGTTCAGCAGAGGTTCATAGCTTCCCCAAAGTCACACAGCTAGTGTGGCAGATGGAGCAGGATTGGATGCCACAGCCAGGCCCTCCAGCCCTACACCTCACTGCTGCCGGAGCCTGCTCATCTGCAGTCACTGCCACAGGCATCAATGGTAGTACCCAGAGTAAGCATTTATTGAGCACCTACTGTATTCACAGAATTCTGATCAGTCTGAAAGTCCAAGCAATGAAACAAACAAAGCCAAGGAATGGTAGAAATTGCAGAGTTCAAACCAGAGTCTAGGACCTGAAGTGCACTGCATGGGCCAGGTTAAACTGAATGAAACATTCCTATTTTGATCCCTTTCATTATTTGTTGTCCATACCCATAAATACCTTTATCAGTTTAGATGCGAAGTCAAAAACAAATAGGCAACGAATCAGCTCTTCCAACATTCTCTTCTCCTGAAAAAGGTTCTTTGAAAGCCCTGTTTTGCAGACTCAGTCCCTTTGCATGATGGGTAAATCGTAGGAGAACTCTACTAGGTCTTATGTTACATACTTAATGTGGAAAGATTGCTTCATCCAAAAGCCTGGAGTTTTCAGAGACCATTGTCCTCAAACTTCCCCCATTGGAGAATACCAGCGCCTGCAGGCAACAGCTCTGACGCACTTAAGACTTAAATACAACCCACAGAAGTGCTGGCTTGGCTGGGAAAACCTATTGCTAAGCAGAAGAGCAATATTGTGTTTTTTTTTCTTTTCTGGAATTTGTAAACAGCATTTATTCTCAGCCTTGCCTTTGAAATGTTCCAGTTGGAATATTGGTGGGCAGCGTGCAAACAGAAGCGAATGTCAGCCGGGGCGGCAGGGGGCAGCAGACCCCACACTTTATCCATGCCTCAGGTGGGAAGGAGTGTCCGGCTCCAGAAACCTGTCGCGGGCTTTATCCCAAGCGACTTCAGCCAGCAGACGGTTCATGTCCTGAGGCTGCAAAATACGAGGTGGTAGTAGTGGGGGGCATGAGGCTGAGAGTGGGGAGAGCAATCCAGGGGCGCCAGGGTGGGAGCCGCAGCGGGCCCATGGCCGCCCGGAGGACACTGATGCTTCTGGAGCGCGCGCGAGGGTCCAAGGCGGGGCCGGACCAAGGCCGCCTGCGCTCCGCGGAGGCGCGGTCTGAGGGACACGAGGCGGTGGCAAGGGACAGGAGGCGGGGGCGCGGACACGGGGCGCGGGAACGGGGCGGAGACATGGACGGGGCGCGGGTGGGCGGACTCCCTCCCGCAGGGCCAGGCAGGTTGGCCAGGCCAAGGCCGCCGGGAAAGGCAGGACGCTCGCCCCTGCGCTGCCAGCTGGGCTCTTCTCCTTCCTCGCCTGCACTGTGTTCCAGGGCGCGACCCCGCTCTGTCCAGACGCTGGCTCCCGGACTGACCCTCACGTAGGTGGGTCGGAGCCCCTGAGAGAAGTGGGGTTTGAGGGAGGGCATTTCTGCTTCCAAGCGCAAGCACGGGGAGTCCGGATGCTCCAGCTCCTGGACCCTGGATTAGAAACTGGCAGGAGTAGGAGATGTTTTGCGGGAGGCTGCCCTCTGCCTTCCTCTGTTCTAACATCTGCTGGACTCAGGGAGTCTTAGCACCTGTATTTTTGACCAGAAAAAAAATTCGAACAGCAGAAAAGCCAATGTGATGGGTTACGCCTTCTTAACGTGCCTCATTCAGCATTGTAAGTTCCTTCCACAGACTGATGTTTTTCGTGCAATTGATGTGATCCTATGTCAGCTGTACAAAACAATTTTTTGTTTACTGAATTTAGTTTAAAAGGCAAGAAGTTGCTTTCCATAGGGCACATTGATCCCCGGTGGAAAGGGATGTGTATGCCCTGAAACATGGAGAGTCACATGCGCTGCTTGGTTTTGTGTAGAAATAACATGAGATAATCTTTTCACTGATTTTCAGAATTGTGGAGAATTCACTTAGGAAAATAAGTATGTGTATCAATGGATGACTAATATGGGCATTTACTTTAATTGATTTCACTGAAGCAGTGCTCCTAATATTTTGAGACACAGTTTTTATTTGGTTCCTTTTTACCACATGATCAGTTAGCTTCTTACTTCATAAGTTATAGTAGGGGAAGGTGCTTCCTATTTTCTCTTTAAATTTCTTGTCCCTTATTTAAAGAAGCAATAGGCCTGGTGCAGTGGCTCTCTCCTGTAATCCCAGCACTTTGGGAGGCCAAGGTGGGCGTATCGCCTGAGGCCAGGAGTTTGAGACCAGCCTGGCCAACATGTTGAAATCCCCTCTCTACTAAAAAAAAAAAAAAAAAAAAAAATTAGCCGGGCATGGTGGCACACGCCTGTAATCCCAGCTACTCAGGAGGCTGAGGCAGGAGAATTGCTTGAATCCGGGAGGCGAAGGTTGCAGTGAGCCACGATCGAGCCATTGCACTCCAGCCTGGGCGACAAGAGCAAGACTTCATCTCAGAAAAAAAAAAAAAAAAAAGAGAGAAAAAGAAAAGTCCTCAAATCTTTGGCTAAATACAAAGCTGTGTATGCACAGGGAGAGGTTCCACAAAGAAAGAAGAATAAGGAACAGCTACTGGGGAAAGAACAACTGCGGGGGAACAGTGAGCTCAGTGGAGATGCCAGAGCTCACATAGCACTTTCAGACTCTTTTCAGTATATATTTTATGCTGAGATTTTTAAATGAAATACTTTATGTGGACAGGAAAAATTGGTACCAAAGGGAAACTTTAACAATGAGGAAGAAACTTTCTGTAGAGGACAGGGGACAATACACACAAAGTCTGTGCTAAGTGTAAAATGAGCATATTCATCCTTAAAGCACATCAGAATTGAATACGAGTATTTATTCATTTCATTCATTGAATGAATTATTCATTCATTGAATCAATGAAATAAACACAGCTCTTCGAGGATTTGAGACTACCTTCACCCTTTATTCATAGTCACCTGCGGTTTTGCTTTTCTCTGCATTTCTTTGCTGTTAGATGACTGCTGCATTGTTAAGTTGTATTTTGAGTGGATATTTTTGTTTGCTAATAGTGAAAATTTTAAATTGTAAAAAATGTATATTTATCCTTTCTCTCCCTTCTAAATATGTCACTGTAAAACATCATTCCCATGTGACAGTGCGTGCTGCAGACTGTTTAAAAATTGGGCAGCTAATTAGCAAAGAAAAACAAGTGGTCCACCTTCAATATTTGCTTGTTGTTTATTTACATGCTCTTGGCACCAGTCCTAGACTCATATGTGCCCCAGAATAACATTCAGACTCTCAGCTGGTCTTCTGTTACACGTCCATGGCCCAGTTCACTCCATGGTATACAGCTCTCTGCTCCGTGTCCCCTGGGCTGGGCTCAAGTCAAGCAGTCAGTGACAGACTTCATTCCCGATAACAGAACCAGTTTGCACGACTCCCCATACATGTTGCAGCTTTGAAAACATTCATCTCAATGTTCACACTTTTATTTGGTATCAGGTATTTTACTGGGTTCTTACAACCATGGTGTAGTAACATTCACTGAGGAGGAAGTGGAGGATCCAAGGATGGAGCAAGTTGCTCTGGGCACACAAATGCATTTGCAATTTTACAGCATCTTGGAGGCGTCTCAGTCAGACATTCTGTGCACTGATCAATGCCCTATTCAATTAATGTAAAAGGATGCACTTGGCATGAGATTCCAGTTGTGCACAGAATATACATGAGAAGTGTGCCTTTGTCATCTCTACTTTCAAAGGTGAAGGCCACCAGCAATTTCTGGTATGCAACTGATGCCTTTCAAATGAAACCTTATATCTGTGTAGTCCATAGGCAACCACAGGCAAATGTGAGGGTGAAACGCTTGTTCTACATTGCTCTGTGTCAGTGAAGAAAGAGAGTGCCAGCTCAGAGGGCTCTGGGCCTCAAGGAAGGGATGCCTCGTTGTGGGTGTTGCAACTTCCAGCAGAGCAGTCAAACATAACTGCTGATGCTTTTCTTTCAGTTCTGCCATCATCACTGACAAAGTAATCCCAGCTTGTCTGCCATCCCCAAATTATGTGGTCGCCAACCAGACTGAATGTTACGTCACTGGCTGGGGAAAAACCCAAGGTGAGATAAATTCCATTGCCCACATAACAAATTGGTTTTGACCTACAGTCCATGTGACAAAATGATCATTTCGGAGAAAGCTGTGCAAATTCCCATCCATGAATGTGGTCCACCCACTGCTGATTTTGTCTGGGCACCTGTCTATTTCTGCATAATGGGTCTTCAAGGCACATGGTCAAGGGGTGGAAGACTGTTTCTTTGAGTCTCTCTCTCTTTTTTTTTTTTTCAGAAACTTTTTTATTCTATTTTAATTAATTTTAACTTTTTTTTTTTTTAGTTCAGGGTTACATGTGCAGGTTTTTTGCATAAGTAAAGTTGTGTCTCGGGGGTTAGTTGTACAGATTATTTTGTCACCTAGGTACTAAGCCTAGTACCCAATACTTAGTATTTCCTGCTCCTCTCCCTCCTCCCACTCTTTTCCCTCAAGTAGGCTCCAGTATCTGTTGCTCCCCTTTTTGTGCCCATGAGTTCTCATCATTTAGCTCCCACTTACAAGTGTGAACATGCAGTATTTAGTTTTCTGTTCCTGTGTTACTTTTCTAAGGATAATGGCCTCCAGCTCCATTCATGGTCCTGTAAAAGACATTATCTCCTTCTTTTTTATGGCTACATAGTATTTCACGGTATATATGTACCACATTTTCTTTATCCAGTCTGTCATTGATAGGCATATAGGCGATTCCAAGTCTTTGCTATTATGATTAGTGCTGCAATGAACATTCACATTCATGTGACTTTATGATAGAGTAATTTATATTCCTCTGGGTATATACCCAGTAATAGGATTGCTGGGTTGAATGTTAGGTCTGTTTTTAGCTCTTTGAGGAATCACTGGACTGCTTTCTACAATGGTTGAGCTAATTTACAGTCTCACCAACAGTGTATAAGTGTTCCCTTTTCTCTACAACCATTCTGGCTGGCATGAGATGGTTTCTCTTTGTGGTTTTGATTTGCATTTCTCCAACTATCAGTGATATTGAGCATTTTTTCATATGCTTGTTGGCTGCCTATATGTTTTCTGTAGAAAAGTGTTTGTTCATGTCTCTTGTCTACTTTTTAATGGAGTTGGTTTATTTCTTGTAAATTTGTTTAAGTTTTTTATAGATGCTGGATATTAGACCTTGATTTTTGTCAGCTTTGTCAAAGATCAGATGGTTGTAGGTTTGGCCTTATATCTGTGCTCTCTATTCTGTCCCATTGGTCTATGTGTCTGTTTTTTTTAATTTTTTAAAATTATTTTTATTTTTTATCAGTACCATGCAGTTTTGGTTACTATGGCCCTGATGTGTAGTTTGAAGACAGGTAATGTGATGCCACCACCTTTCTTCTTTTTGTTAAGATTGCCTTGGCTATTCTGGCCCCTTTTTTGTTCTATATAAATTTTAAAATAGTTTTTTAATAGTGCTGTGAAGAATGTCATTGGCAGTTGGATAGGAATAGCAGTGAATCCGTAAATTACTTTGGGTAGTATGGCCATTTTGATTATATTGATTCTTCCAATCCATCAGCATGGGGTGTTTTTCCATTCGCTTGTTTCTTTGAGCAGTGTTTTGTAATTCTCATTGTAGAGATCTATCACCACCCTGGTTGGCTGTATTCTTAGGTATTTTATTTTTTGTGGCAATTGTGAATGGGATTGTGTTCCTGATCTGGCTCTTGGCTTGGCTGTTGGTATATAGGGATGCCAGTGATTTTTGTATTTTGATTTTGTATCCTGAAACTTTGCTGAAGTTGATTATCAGAGAAGGAGCTTTTGGGCTGAGACTTTGGGGTTTTCTAGATATAGAATCATGTCATCTGCAAACAGGGATAGTTTGATTTCCTCTCTTCCTGTGTGGATGCTCTTTATTTCTTTCCCTTGATTGATTGCTCTGACCAGGACTTCCAATACTGTGTTGAACAGGACTGGTGAGAGAGGGCATCCTTACCTTGTGCTGGTTTTCAAGGGGAATGCTTCCAGCTTTTGCCCATTCGGTATATTGTTGGCTGCGTGTTTGTCATAGATGTCTCTTATTATTTTGAGACATATTCCTTCAGTACCTAGTTAATTGAGTTTTCAACATGAAGGGTGGTACATTTTATCAAAAGCCTTTTCTGCATCTATTGAGATAATAATGTGGGTTTTGTCTTTAGTCACATTTATGTGATGAATCACATTTTTTGATTTACATATGTTGAACCAATCTTGCATCCCAGGGATGAAGCCTATTTGATCATGATGGATTAGCTTTTTGATGTGCTGCTGGATTAGGTTTGCAAGTATTTTGTTGAGGATTTTTGCATCAATGTTCATCAAGGATATTGACCTGAAGTTTTTATTGTTGTTGTGTCTTTACCAGGTTTTGGTATCGGGATGATGCTGGCCTCATAGAATAAAATGGGAAGCAGTCCCTCCTCCTCAATTTTTTTTTTTTTTTTTTTTTTTTTGACGTTTCAATAGGAATGGTACTAGCTCTTCTTTGCATATCTGGTAGAATTCAGCTGTGAATCTATCCAGTGCTGGCCTTTTGTTTCTTACTAGGCTATTCATTACTGATTCAATTTTGGAGCTCATTATTGGTCTGTTTAAGGAATCAATTTCTTCCTGGTTCAGTCTTGGGAGGGTGTATGTGTCCAGTAATTTATCCATCTCTTCTAGGTTTTCTAGTTTGTATGCATAGAGCTGTTTGTAGTAGTTTCTGAGGGTTATTTTTATTTTTGTAGGGTCAATGCTAACATCGCCCTTGTCATTTGTAATTGAGTTAATTTGGGTCTTCTCTCTCTTTTCTTCTTTGTTAGCCAGGTAGCAGCCTATCTATCTTATTAATGTTTTAAAAAAACCAACTCTTGGATTTGCTGATCTTTTGAATGTGTTTTCATGTCTTGACTTTCTTCAATTCAATTCTGATTTGGGTTTCCTTGCCTGCTGCTAGTTTTGGGGTTGATTTGGTCTTGTTTCTCTAATTCTTCAAGTTGTGATGTTAGGTTCTTACTTTGGGATCTTTCTTTTTGATATGAGTGTTTAGTGCTATGAATTTCCCTCTTAACACTACCTTAGCTGTGTCCCAGAGATTCCAGTATGTTATTTCTTAATTCTCTTTAGTTTCAAAGAACTTCCTGATTTCTGCCTTGATTTTATTATTTACCCCAAAGTCATTCAGGAGCATGTTGTTTAATTCCCATGTAATTGTATGGTTTTGAGTAATTTTCTTAGTCTTGGCTTCTATTTTTATTGAACTGTGATCTGAGGATGTTTTTGGTATAATTTTGGTTCTTTTGCATTTGCCGAGGATTGTTTTATGTCCAATTATGTGGTTGATTTTTAGAGAATGTGCTATATGATTATGAGAATAATATATATTCTACTGTTGATAGAGAGTTCTGTGGAGGTCTATCAGATCCATTTGGTCCAATGTTGAGTTCAGGTCCTGAATATCTTTGTACATTTTCTGCCTTGATGATCCGTCTAATACAGTCAGTGGACTGCTGAAGTCTCCCACTATTATTGTGTGGACATCTAAGTCTCTTTGTAGGTCTCTAAGAACTTTCTTTATGAAGCTGGGTGCTCCTGTGTTGGGTGCATATATATTTAGGATAGTTGGTCTTCTTGTTGAATTGAACCCTTTACCATTATGTAATTTTCTTGTCTTTTTTGGTCTTTGTTGGTTTAAAGTCTATTTTGTCTGAAATTAGGATTGCAACCCCTGCTTTTTTTCTGATTTCCATTTGCTTGCCCTTTATTTTGAGCCTTTGGGTGTCAGTACATGTGAGATAGGTCTCTTGAAGACAGCATATAATTAATTGGGTCTTGCTTTTTTATGAGTTTGCCACTCTGTGCCTCTTAAGTTGGGCATTTAGCCCATTTACATTCAAGGCTAGTATTGGTATGCGTGAATTGGATGCTCTCATTGTGTTTTTATGCTGGCTTGTTTGTGTGGTGGCTTTATAGTGTCAGTGGTTTGTGAATTTAAGTGTATTTTTGTACTGACTAGTAGCTGTCTTTCCTTTCTATAGTTAGTGCTCTTTTTAAGATCTCTTGTAAGTCAGGTCTGGTGGTAATGAACTCCCTCAACATTTGCTTATCTAAAAGGGATCTTATTTCTCTGTTGCTTAGGAAGTTTAGTCTGGTTAGATATGAAATTCTTGGCTGAATATATATATTTTTTAAAATGTTGAATATAGGCCCACAATCTCTTCTGGCTTGTAGGGGTTCAGCTGAGAGGTATGCTGTTAGGTTGATGGGGTTCCCTTTGTAGATGACCTGCCCTTTCTCTCTAGTTGCCTTTAATATTCTGTCTTTCATTTTGACCTTGGAAAAGCTGATGACTGTGGGTCTTGGGATGATTTTGTGTAGAATCTGGCGGGGATTCTCTTTATTTTCTGAATTTGACTATTGGCCTCTCTAGCAAGATTGGGGAAGTTTGCATGGATGATATCCTAAATTGTTTTCCAAATTGTTAGCTTTCTCCCCATCCATTTCAGCGATGCCAATGATTTGTAGATTTGGCCTTTTTCATAATCCCATATTTCTTGTAGGTTTTTTTCATTCCTTTTCATTCTTTTTTCTTCATTTTTGTCAACTGTCTGATTTCAGAGAGCTAGTCTTCCATTTCTGAGATCCTTTCCTCAGCTTGGTCTATTCTGCTATTAATACTTGGATTGCATTGTGAAATTCTTATAGTTTGTTTCTCAGCTCTCAGCTCTGTCAGCTCCATTAGGTCTTTTTTTATACCAGCAAGTTAATCTTTCAGCTTCTATATTATTTTATTGTGATTTTTAATTTCCTTGTATTGGATTTTGCCATTGTGCTAAATCTTGATGATCTTCACTTGTATCCATAGTCTGAATTATATTTCTGTCATTTCAGTTAGATCAGTTTTGTTAAGAACCCTTATTGGAGAACTGGTGCAGTTGTTTGGAGGACATATGACCTTCTGGTCATTTGATTTATTGGAGTTCTTGCGTTGGTTCCTTCTCATGTTTCTGTGTGGGTGTTTCTTTAACTGCAGTGTAGATTGAGTACAGCAAAGAGACTTCTTCTTTGGAGGTTTTCACAGGGCCAAGGCCTTGTACAGGGTCTTTGTTTGTAGCTGACTTCTTGTCTTTGGTTTAATAGTGGGGCGTGTTAGCAAAGTATTTTTGCTGTTGAAGTTTTGGGGTGTGAGCCATTTTTTATTTTAATGATTGTGTATTTCCTTTACAGCTAAAACAAGCAGAAAACGAGTAAAGGTCTTTGAGTCCCTGAATCCATAACTTCAGCATTCATATTGCTTCCTTGGGTAAGTGGGGTTTTCACCCAGCCCTTAAGGGTGTTAGATTATTTTTCACATGAAATTAGCCAGATTGGGTTTTTAAACATGATGTGAAACAATAATGACAAAAATTATAATTAAACTAGACTTCTTACCAAATAACCACATGTCTAATGTGTGTTGTAGGGTGTTAGGCAGGGCATCTGCAGCTAAGGAAGAGACAGACAGGCCCCATGGCCCCAAATCTAGGATAGTATTTGGTATTGGTTGATGGGTGAGAGCAAGAGAGGGAACATCTGTGCAGGATGTGGTATCAGCACCTGCACTACATCTTAGGAATTCCTTCTTCATTTTGCAGTATGCCCTGACAATAATTATATCCATCAGACTTACCCCCTTGCCACTGGAACACTGAGACTGTCTTGGAATCTCTGCCTGACTTTCTCAGAGGTGCTGGTGAGGACATTAGGAGTCTGGAGCCCTAGAAAAACGTTCTGACTCTGCCACAAGCCAAACAGACCTGGACTAGGCATGTTACCTCTTTGTACCACTTGACTCCAACCCCTCATTTGTAAAACCAGCATGTTCAAGTGGTGTTTTCCACATCAGCCTTTTGCATAAGCTGTCATTTGAAGAAAGGTTTTTGTTTGTTGGTTTGTTTTTTGTTTAACATAAAGGTTAAAAACCACTGGTTTAGATAATTGCAAAGTTTGCTTTCCTTTTTCTGTGCTTTTCCTACTATTTTTAAAACCTCATCCTCCTTGGTTTGAGGATGATCCCCCTTTCTGCACTCCTGAGTCTGGGAACACTGAGGCCAACTAAAAGGAAACTTGGCAAATGAGGAATACCTTTGGGTGTGCCAGGCTGCTCCCAGTGGTTTGCATTTATAAAAATTTAAATACTACAAACCTTTAAGACTTAGATATTATTGTTCCTATTTTACAAATGAGGAACCTGAGGCTCAGAGAAGGTGCAGAATGGCACAGGCAGACCTGAATTAGAATCCTGGTTCCCACTTACTGGCTGTTGGGACTTAGAAAAGTCATGAGCTTTCGTTGATTGTTTTATCATATGAAATGGGGGCTGCAGGGTTGTTGGGGGAGAAACAATAAGAAAGTGCATCAAGTGTCCAGCACGTTAAGCACTCCATCATGGCAGCTCCTGATAATAATACAGAATAGAGTTGTATCTAACACGACTTTTTCTTGCAAGTGACCGAAAATCCAGCTTAAGTTGGATTAAGCACAAAAGGGGAATTCTTACTGAGCTGAAAAGTCTTCAGGGATGGAGAACTGAAGTTTCCATCCCACTGAGTGGAAGCCGCACCCCTCGCGCGCTCCAGAGGCATCAGTGTCCTCCGGGCGACCACAGGCCCGCTGCAGCTCCCACACTGGCGCCCCTGGATTGCTCTCCCCACTCTCAGCCGCACGCTGCGCTCCTTTCACCCGGAATTTTGCGGCCCCAGAAGGACATGAACCATCTGCTGGCTGAAGTCGCTTGGGACAAAACCCGCGACAGGTTTTGGCAGCTGGACACTCGCTCCCACAGGAGGGAGGGGCGTGCGGAGAAGTGTGGGGTCTGCCTCCCCCTGGCGGCCTGGCTGACGTTTACTTCTGTTTCCACGCTGCCCAGCAATGTTCCAAGTGGAACTTTTGGAAGGTAAGACTGAGAATAAATGCCGTTTACTAATTCCAGAAAAAAAAAAAAAAAAAAGAAAAAAAGCTCGCTCTTATGTTTAGCAGAAGGTTTTCCCAGCCTAACCAGCACTTTGGTGGGTTGTATTTAAGCCTTAATTGCGTCAGCGCTATTGCCTGCAGGTGCTGGCATTACCCTAGGCAGGAAGTTTCAGGACAGTGTCTCTGAAAACTCCAGGCTCTTGGATGAAGCAACCTTTCCACATTAAGTATGTAGCATAATCTACCAGGTCTCCTGTGACGTATTATTCATGGAAAAGGAGCAAGTTTCTGCAAAACAGGGCTTTCAATGGGCCTGTTTCAGAAGAAAATGTTGGAAGAGCTGATTTGTAGCGTATTTGTTGTTGACTTTGCAAAAACTAAAACTAACCTCGTTGAAGGTATTTATGGGTATGAACAATAAATAATGAAAAGGATCAAAATAGGAATGTTTCATTCAGTTTAACCTGACCCATGCAGTGCACTTCAGGCCCTAGACTCTGGTTTGAACTCTGCGATTTCTACTGTTCCTTGGGTTTGTTTGCTTAATTGCTCAGGCTTTCAGATTGATCAGAGTTCTGTGAATACAGTAGGTGCTCCATAAATGCTTATTCTGGGTACTGCCATTGATGCCTGTGGCAGTGACTGCAGATGAGCAGGCTCTGGCAGCAGTGAGGCGTGGCTTGGAAGGCCTGGCTGTAGCATCTATCCCTGCTCCATCTGCCACACTAGCTGTGTGACTTTCGGGAAGTTATGAAACTCTACTGAACTCTCTATGGGTAAAATAAGAGTAGTAGTAACAGCATCCCTCTCGTGGGCTTGGAGTGAGGAGTGAGGAGTGAGTGAACTAAGCTGTGTAACGAACTTCATGTGGTGCCTCATATATGTGTTAACTACTCATTGCACAGGGGACTGGTATCCAGAATATACAAGGAACTCAAACATCTCAAGTGCGAAAAACCAATGCAAGTAAAAAAAAGGGCAAATGATCTGAACAGGCATTTCTTAAAAGAAGACATAGAAATGGCCAAAAATGTATGAAAACATGCTCAACACCACTAACCCTCAGGAAAATGCAAATCTAAACCACAACGAGTTATTATCTCATCCCAGATGGGATGGCTATTATCAAAAAGACAAAAAATAATACATACTGGTGAGGATGCTGAAAAAAGGGAATTTTTCTACACAGTTGGTGGGAAAAATAATGAATATCCTATCGTTTGCAGCAACATGGATGGAACTAGAAGCCAGTATGTTAAGTAAGCCAGGAACAGAAAGGTAAACAGTGAATGTTCTCACTCATAACGTTGCAGTAGGTAGTTAGTGAGGTATGAGTAGGGCAGAAGAAGGCTTCCCCTTACCACTGCCCCAAACACACAATGGGAGTATTGCCAACCATCAGGTGATGGTCAGGTGGTTGTTAACTGTCTTTCTAAAGTAATAATTGGTCACAGCTGGCATCAGGGACAAGCAGTCTCCCAATAGATCGAAAACAACTGAAACAGCAGCTTCCCAATACGATCTCAGGAGTTGGGTGAGTGGGGAGAAGGAACACAAGACCCTGGAAGCGTGCCAATGTATAAAACCCCCAAGTCCAAAGGCCAAGTCACCCACTTGGCCCTATTCCAAGTGTGCTTTCCTCCTTTTTTTCCTGCTCTAAAGCTTTTAAATAAACTTTCACTACTGCTCTAAAAATTTGCCACAATCTTGCTTTCTGCCTCATGCCCGTCAGTCAAATTCTTTCTTCTGAGGAAGCAAGAATTGAGGTTGCTACAGACCCATATGGATTTGCTACTGGTATCAATATGTGGCCGCTAAAAAAAGCTGATCTCGAAGTAAAAATTAGAACACAGGATGCTAGAGGCCTGGAAGGGTGGGGAAAGGGGGAATAGGGAGAGATTTATTGAAGGCTACAAAATTACAGCTAGATAGCAGGAATATGTTGTAGTATTCTATGCCACTGTAGGATGAATATGGCTGACAATAATGTATAGTTTCAAGCAACTAGAAAGAAGATATTGAATGTTTCCAACACAAATGAGTGATAAACATTTGAGATGAGTGACAGATATACTAACCCCTCTTCGATCTCTATACATTATATGTATTGAAATATCTCTGTGTACTCCATGAACATGTGCAATTATTATTTGTCAATAAAATTTTGTAAAATCTTGATCTCATAGAATTAGACAGTAGAATAGTGGTTACCAGAGGGTGAGGAGGGTAGTCAGGGAGAGGAGAATGGAGAGAGGTTGGTCCATGAGTACAAATTTCGAGTTAGATAGAAAGATAAGTTCTAGTGTTCTATTACACACTAGGGTGACTATAGCTAATAATTATGCATTGTATAGTTCAAGATAACTAGAAGAGAGAATTTTGAATCTTCTCACCACAAAGAAAGAAAAAAATGTTAGAAGTGAGGGGTATGCTAATCACCCGATTTGATCCTTATCCATGCATTGAAACATCACACTGTACCCCATAAATATATATAATTACTATGTGTCAGTTATAAATAAATTAGAACTTCTAAAAGGAGTACAGTGTCAAGCATATAACCATTAATCAATATATTATAGCATTACTGTTATTATTATTCTTTCCTCCCAGTAGCAAATTGCAGTGCAGTGATTGAAAGTAATCATTTGAGGCCGGACACAGTGGCTCATGTCTTTAATCCCCGCACTTTGAGAGGTCAAGGTGAGCAGATCCCTTGAGGTCAGGAGTTCGAGACCAGCTTGGCCAACATAGTGAAACCCCGTCTCTCTGAAAAATACAAAAAATTAGTCAGGCACACCTGTAATCCCAGCTACTTAGGGAGCTGAAGCAGGAGAATGGCTTGAACCCCAGAGCAGAGGTTGCAGTGAGCCAAGATTGCACCACTACACTCCAGCCTAGGCAACAGAGGAAGACTCTGTCTAAAAAAAAAAAAAAAAAAAAAGGAATCACTTGAGACCCAGACCCAGATATCTGAGTTGGAACCTGGCTCTCCCAGTGTCCATTGATATAACTATGAGCAAGCAAGTTTCAGTGTCTTGATATATAGAATGGTAATGGGAATAACAGAGAAAAATCTGGCGATTATAGCATGGTATGGGCAATTCATAGTGTTGCTTGTGCCTGGCACAGATGGACAAAGCAACAATAAATGGTGGCCAGTAGTATAAAAAAGATTCTAAAAGAGTATGTTTAGACTAGCTACCAATGCTTAATTGTCCCCTGAGGTAATAATGTCTTTATCTGATTTCACCTTTCCATAAATTTGCTTATTGGAAGGTTGAGTCCTAGAGGATTTCCAGAGTGTCGGAACTCAGTGACACCTTCCCACATGAAGGTCGAGGACTGTCTGCAGCCCTTGGTGGGACCTTGATTGCTGACATCAGTCCTATTTAGAGCAGTTCTTGTGCAGTCTTTGATGCAAAGTAATTTCGGAAGAATTGCCTCAAGGATGTTCAATGGTGATTACTGCTGATTGTGGCCTGGGTAGGTGGAAAGGCTACTTAGAGGGACCTAATGCAGCAGGCTTAGCTCCCGGAGTTATTCGTTATTGGAACTTGGTTTTCAAAGTAGGTCAAATGAAACTGAAAAACATTTGGAATAATCCATCACTGGTCATGGACAGAGAAGGGTTCTAGAAGGGACTGGGCTGGAGAACCCCGCAGGCTTGCGGTGAATTATGAGTTGGTGCTCCCCTACCTACAGATTCTTTAAACACAATGTCCCTACAACTTACTGAACTGGAATGTCAGCTCGGTGGATTCCTTCTTCTCTGGCCACTCTTAGGGGACTGAGGGTTGGAGGGTTGGTTGGATTCAGAAAAGCGCTTTTAAAAATTCAGGGAATTACCTTTTCTTACTGTGCTCTAACACCAAGAACCAGAAGACCTATTCTTTTACAAACATCAAATAACCTTAGAAAAGGGGAGGCCGCCTTTTCTACAGAAATGAGATTCTTTTCTTTTCCAAGGGGCCTGGGGCTCCCCAAGTTTGTGGCACACCCTGCCTTCAGTAGCTCATCAAAGTCTTTGTGTTAAAATCCACAATATTTAGCAAGGCAGTCTCCCCTTCCCCTGTCATCTGGCCCAGTCTAGTTTCCTCTCTCACCCCTCCTCCAGTTCTTCTCACCTGCTTATTGGGGTCTAACCAGGTGCCTTAGTCAGCTTGGGCTGCCATCACAAAATACCACACACTTGGGAGTTGGTTTAAATACATTTAATTTTCATTGTTTTGGAGGCTGAAAGTCCAAGATCAAGGTGTCAGCAGATGCAGTGTCTGGTGAAATCTTTCCCCGTGACTTTTAGATGGCCTCACTCCTCACTGCACCCTCACATGGCATCTCCTCTGCTTCTGCGAGAAGGGAAAGGGACTGTGTGTGTATGTGTGTGTGTGTGTGTGTGTGTGTGTGTGTGTGTGTGTAGAGATGGGTCTCATCTTTTTCTTACTGAGGCATGAGTCCCATCATGGAAATTTCGTCATGGCCTCTGATGGCCCAACTTCTCACTGCACCCTCACATGGCATTTCCTCTGCTTTCCTCATGGCCTCTGATGCCACATGAGGACACAGTAATAAGGGGTCACCAGATGCAGGTCCCTTGACTGGGGGCCTTGCAGCTGCCAGAACTGTGAGATGATCCATTTTTGTCCTTTATAGATTACCCAACCTGTGACATTTTGTTACAGCAACACAAACAGACTGAGACATATGGAGAGGCTTCTATTCCCACCCCTGTAGTGATTCCTTCTTTGCTAAATTCAGTGAGCATTTTTCAGTCCTCATCTTTGTGAAAGGACATTTTGCTGGAGTGGAGACTGGAGCTCAGATATTGCTGATGATCAGAGTTGCCATGTCTCCCGAATTGATTTACAGTTGGGGGTTGGATACTGTTTTAAACCTGAGAGGAGCCTCCTAACCATCTCGACACAACCACTGATGTGACTACACTAGAGATAGACTCTTTCCACTTAATTCTATCACTCTTGCTTTACTTCATGAGAATGAAAATATATGATTGCACCGTGAATTCATTTGGGGAAAGATTGATACTATGCTTTTATTTTATTTTATTTTATTTTATTTTGTTTTTTTGAAACAGAGTCTCACTATGTCACCCCGGTTGGAGTACACTGACATGATTTTGGTTCACTGCAACCTCTGCTTCCCAGGTTCAAGTGATACTCCGGCCTCAGTCTCCCTAGTAGCTGGGACTACAGGTACCCACCACCACGCCTGGCTAATTTTTATATTTTTAGTAGAAATGGGGTTTCACCTCGAACTCCTTACCTCGTGATCCGCCAGTCTTGGCATCCCAAAGTGCTGGGATTACAGAGTTGAGCCACCGTGCCCGGCCCTATGTTTTATTTTAGTTTTAAAAATATTTATTTATTTATTTAGGCCTCACCTACTGGATTGGGAAGGATTGATATTTTATTCATTTTATTTAGTATTTATTTATTTATTTTTTCTTTTCTGAGACAGTCTTGCTCTGTCACCCAGGCTGGAGTACAGTGGCACATTTGTGGCTCACTGCAACCTCCACCTCCCAGGTTCAAGTGATTCTAGTGCCTCAGCCTACTGAATAGCTGGGATGATCAGCATGTGCTTCCACACCTAGCTAAATTTTGTATTTTTCATAGAGACAGGGTTTTGCCGTTTTGCCCAGGCTTATCTCAAACTCCCGGCCTCGGGTGATCCATCTGCCTTGGCCTCCCCAAATGCTGGGATTATAGGCATGAGCCACCACCCCCTCCTGGAAGGACTGATATCTTATAACATAATTTATAATTACAGAAAACATGTGAGTTCACTAGGAATAAAGAAATTTTGAAGATAATAAAAGATTTTCACTTATGTTGTAATTTCGACATAGTTTGGTATAGGATATGGAAATTTTAACATTTACACCTAGCTTGTTCATAAACTAAGACATGAATGGGTTGTGTCTGCACCCCTGAGTAGCCACACAACCTTGGGAAGGCCTCAGCCCCCTCCTTGTACAGCAGGAATGAGAACAGCACTGCCTGTTGGGAAGCTTGAGGGAGGCTATGGATGGCAGCACTTGGCAGAGGGTCTGGTCATGGAAGGTACCAGCAAATGTGAGCTACTTTTATGATTTTATTTTATCCAAAAGGGAATAAAATAAGAGAGGAGGGAACAAGACTAATCAGGAGAGATGAAGATCTGGGGGTGAGGGAAGGAGTAAGCAGAAATGAAGGCAGCGTGGAGCAGCTGAGAGGGGAGAGGCTTTCACCAGTTCCCAGCATCTATTGACATTCCACTCTCAAATATTTTGTAAGACTCTTTATTCAAGGTAATGTTTGAACCCTGCTGAGGCAGTGGCATGGGTCTCTGAGAGAATAATTAACTTAATTTGACTATCTGGTTTGTGGATGCGTTTACTCTCATGTAAGTCAACAACATTCTGGGATTGGGACACACTTTCTGGGCACTGCTGGCCAGTCCCATAATGGAACATAAGGAAGTGGTTCTTCTACTTCTTTTATTTCTGAAATCAGGTAAGACATAGTTTTTTTTGTATAATAATTATTTTTTTCTACCACAGTGTGGTAAAAATACATATGCCATTGGCTTTATGTGCAATTTGTTTTATTTAATTTTTGATTCATGAAACTCCCAGTTCAAAATCTTGTGTAAGATTGAAAAATTCTTAAAAAAATAAATTTAATTTCCCCATGAAGACTGTCAGGATGCTGGAATGAATGGGCAGAGAAAATAATGGGTGATTTTTCTAATCTAAAAGAGTGTATCTACGTGATGGACAGTCTAGTTGGAAAAAAAAAAAGCCATTGTAGCTCACTATGCAAAGGATGGCCAAGCACTTCACCTGGTTCTCAGTTTTATTAATTTATATCATCTCTGTTCAGGTGCCATGCTCCCCTCACTTGCAAGTTGAAACAGTGAAATAGCTCTTTGAATATATTTGGTTCTTTGACCTGTTCATGGAGTGGGACCCAGCATTTCTCTCTTTGTTATGGCCTGAGGAAGGCTTTCCATTGGTGTACATTTGCTTCATATTGTAGCAGGACAAGCTGCAGACAAAACCTCTCAGACACCGAGTTGTAGAAGGAAGGGCTTTAATCAGCTGGGAGCATCAGCAAGCTACTGCCTTAAAATCTGAGCTCTCCAAGTGCACAATTTCTGTCCCTTTTAAGGACTCCTAACACTAAAGATTTTACATGAAAGGGTCATGATTGATTTGAGCAAGCAGGGGGTATGTGACAGGGGCTGCATGCACTGGTGGTCAGACTGAAACAGAACAGGGCAGGGAATTTCACAATGTTCTTCTATACAGTGTCTGGAATCTATGAATAACATCGGTTTCTAAGTTATGAGTTGATTTTTAACTAGTGGGTTTAGGCCAGGCAGGCCCAGGCCTGGTTTTGGGCCTGGCGCCGGGCTGCCTGTCTTTGGTTTTACTTCCTTGTTTTTTCTTAAAACAGGTACTGAGTATAAAACAATACAAAACAATATGAGAGAGTCTCTCTCTTTCCTCGTTTCCCCCCTTTGAGACTCTCACTTTTTGTTAGTGGGAGTTCTCACTCTTATTTTTGCTACTTATGTCTTTTTGTGCAATAGATTGATAGTGATTTATATAGTACACTTGTGCTGAAGCACTTTGGTGAACTAAGGTAGCAATGAAGCTTTTTATCATTTGAAGAAGTACAGGTAGCAAACAAGAGGGAAGTAAGCAGGTTCTTATTACTATTATAACTTTTATTGTAAGAGTTTTAAATCCTCTTAGTGCTGGGAACCAATTTTCAAACATGGTTCCTGGATTAAGTCCGAGCCACAGTTGCACAGGTACATGTGCCAGTTTTGTTATATTTTTAACTATGTCTTTAGCTACTTGCCTTTGATTATCTATGTGTAGACAGTAATTAGTAAGGTTAAAGTTCTTATAGACTTTTCTTTCAGCTGCTAGTAAGTAGTCGAGAGCCAATCTATTTTGATAGATAGCATATCTTATCTGAGTTTCTTGCTGGGCCAGAATAGTCAAGGCTTGACCAGTTTTATTATTAGAAATTATTAGTAATAATTTCTAATTATTATTATAATATTATTAGTAATAATTTCTAAAACAGCTTATAACCGTATGATTTGATTGCGCATGTAGATGGGGGTCCGACATCCCCATGAGCCATCTTGTGCCCAAATGGTGGGTCCATAGTATTGTATGATTCTTTCAGGGGGCCATTCATCATCTTTCTAATTATCTATGGCTACGCTTTGTTTTTGGCGGTAGGCATAGACTGGGAAGTCCAGAAGTTCCCCTGTTTTTATGGGCAGTAAGAAGAAAGATGGTTTAATAGTGCCAATAACACAACCACCTGTCCACTGGTCAGGCAGCTTAGCGTAGGCTCTATGTCTACATGTCCAGTATGACCCGGTGGGGGCCGTCTAGTCCTGGTGGAATTCTGGGTGGGTCCAGACAGTCTGCAACCTTGGAAATTTACTGAATGGATTTCTTTCTGTATAATTGGAACTCCACCATGTAACTGTTCTTGCGGTACTATTATACAGCTTTTGCCCAAGACAACTAAGCCGCCCTACAGGATGAGTGAATCCTTTTCCTTCTCTAGCTATGCAATACTATCTAATAATTCAGACTTTTAGAACCCAAAAATTGTCAGGGTGGTTCTTTTGGGCCAGGAATTCATCAGGAACTGGGTCTGTAGGAACTAATTCTCGGGCTTCCCATGGCCATTGATCTGTTATGGTTCCTCCGCAAACATAACATGAAGTGACTTTTAGAGACTGGGCTACATGTTTGGCTAATTGCAAAAGCAAATTTTTAGTTTTTCCTGGAATCTCAGGTATTGGCATATTTAGTTCATCATAGAAAGTCTGAAATACTGGTTCTGGAGAGTCTCTTTGAACCTCTCCTTTATTAGGATGCTTATGCTAGGATCTAGTCCTTTTTCACCAATGTCTAGTGTTATGTATTTTTTTTAAAATTTCATTTTGGGTCTGAGGGGTTTGTGATTACCAATTCTAAAGGGTTGCAGCTCCCACTCGTGCAGGAGGGGCTGACTGTTCCTTTTTGGAACCAAACAGGATCTTTTTTATTTTTATTTTTTCAAGTAGCCCAAATGACACAAGACCAGTATTGACACATCTCACATAAATATGATTCTTGACAGATATACTTATTTTCTGCTGTGTAACTTTTTTCCCAATTTAGAGAACCACATCCCATCCCATGCTGTTTACTATTAATAGCAGCACAGGCATCAAATTTTAAGGTTACATTTTTGGGGACCCCTCTTTTTTTGTTCTAGCTATTACTTTACTTGTGTCACTTAGAAAAGGAGCAGTCCTTAATTTTATTTTAAAAACTGTGATCATGGGAGATTCAGAGGGGTCATAGCACACATCGGGCTGGTCACTTCCTGGATTACATACCTTGTACTGGGTGTCATTATACAGACAAGTTTCTTTTAGAGTCCTGGTACACTTATAATAACCATAACATAATAGGACTGTAGCAATCTTTTGTCCTACCTCAGTGACTTGATGTATATACTGGGAACAGCCCTCAGTCTGAGGAAGGTCAGTTGAAGTCCTTACCATACAAGTCCAAATTTTAAGGAAAATGAGTCCTGTGATGAGTTTCCTCATGCTTCGGCTGTGCGTGGACCAGTCAGCTTCCGGGTGTGACTGGAGCAGGGCTTGTTGTCTTTTTCAGAGTCACTTTGCAGGGATTGGAGAAGCTGCTCCCATCCATGTACAGCTCCCAGTCTACTGATGTTTAAGGATTGGTCTTGGAGGTTGTGCCCACTAGAATAAACTGAGTCCAGTACTTTTACACAGTTGTGTTTTAACTGGGCTCTCTGATACCAGGAGCAAGGTGGCAGGATTTAGAGTGTTGCCAACTTCAATGGTTATGCGGGGATTTTCACAGAGCAAGCTTTGGTATCTAGTTAGTCTAGCATGTATTAGCGAATGGTGTCCTTTGGTATTTATTAAAATCACTACAGCATGGGGGGACTTTATGTTTAGGTTTTGCCTAAGAGTTAGCTTATCTGCTTCTTGTGCTAATGGGGCCATTGCTGCCAGGGCCCTTGGACATGGGGGCCAGCCTTTGGAAACCCCATCTAGTTGTTTTGAGAGATAGGCCACTGGCCTTGGCCAGGGCCCTATAATGGGTTAAAACTCCAACTGCCATTTTTTTTTTTTTTTTTGACACACAGAGTGTAAAGAGTTTTGTCAGGTCAGGTAGCTTCAGGGCTGGGGCCGACATGAGTTTTCCTTTTTAACTCATGAAAAGCTCGTTGCTGTTGGTTGTAATAGATGTAGTTTACTTAATCTACATTTTTATTGACTGTCATCTACCAAAATATTGACTTAAATCCTGTAACTATTTGATTTCAAGCTTTAAATTGATCTGGTATTCCTTGCAGGACTCCAACTGCATTTAAATAGATGTGAGAGTTGAAAGACCTATAAGGGACTTCTCTGTCTTTATGATATCTTATTATCATTATTATTATTATTTTCTTCCTCTGGTTGATGAAATGCCAGGGTGAAAGGGATAGCCAAAAGGACTAAAGCACAAGTGCCACTTTAGTTATTTGGCAGAGTGCCCAGTAAAGGTCCACCACGATACCACCACACATCTGCTTGGGGATGAACAAGGGCTGACTGATTGATAAGCTCTTGAAAATTCTTAAATTCACTGCATCCCTTCAGGTCTCCAAGGAATGCTAAGTTTCCACCCTGCCGTGAGAGACACGAAGTGAGCTTAGTGTTGGGAGATGGAAGCTGGAAGGCTGACCCTCAGGGAGTTTGGGATATAGCAGAGAGAGCTTGGCATAACTTATTACTCCAGGCTGTAGAGTCCTGGAAAAGAGCCACCATGCAGCCCACGCCTGGTTGACTGGAGGACCACCTTAGTGGAAGGGGGACAATCAGGGCCTCTGGACTGCCATGTGCACAAGCATAACAATTGCTTTTGTTTAACATGCAGATGGAATATTTGATCCATTTTAATCAGGCATTTGCATCCTGGTATTCTGTCTTAATTGCCAAAGTTTGTTTTAAGTCTTTAACTTCTATAATCCTCTAGTAAAATGAATGTTTCCTTTAGCACCTATTTTTATTAGTTTTTAGACCAAAAAAAGCTGAACATCATTTTATATTTAATAGTGCTTTTTGTATTATTTCTATACCAGATAAGCTAAATTTTACCTTTATATTAGTGTGTTATTAATGTTAAACTTAATTTTAATAAAACCTTGTAGACATATTTATCCAATTTTTTATGTTTGACCATAAGGTAAGATTTTATAGACTCTTTTTAACCTTTTATAATTTTTGTTAAAGAGCAGATTGATGCTTTAAGGAAAACCTGTTGCATTTTTACTTTAATGTCCAATTCACAGAAGAAACAGATGATACCTTTTTAACTTTAGCTAATATGTTTATACACAGAATTTTCTTTACAATTAACATTTTTAAAACTTGCTTAAACTTTTAAAACAATAATTTTTTAACCTTTTAATGTTGGTAAAAATCCACATTCTTATGCCTCCTTATAATCCTTTTACTAAAGGTATATATTTTACTTTTTTAATACACCTTGCACATAAACTGTTTTTTAAATAGTACTTAGGAGGCCTTATTACTTTTAAATTATATAATTTTTTTGCATAACAATTTTTTTTATAACTTTTTTTTCACAACTTTCTCAGACAATTTTTTGACAGGTCTCAACTTTCTGACTTATCACAAACATTTTTTTTTTTTAATAACCAGTTAATTTATTTCAGGACAAGAATTTACCATATAACATTCTTTTTATATAAATTCTGTCTCCCCCCCTTTCTTTCCTTTCTTGAAATTTTTCAACATAGTTCCTAGTAGGGTGGGCTTATTTGTGCATAACCCATGCTTCTTCAAGGCAAAACACCACGCTCACATCACATGCACACCACAAAACAAAAAACAGGTAAAAAGGGCACACACACACTTTTGCAGTTTACACCAAACCAAAATCAAAACCAAAATCAGAGTATCCAGAAATCCAAGCCCAGTCAAAACCAAAACCAAAGTATCAAGCAATCTAAGTCAAGTCAAAAACAAAAACCAAAGTGCTGGTACAGGTACACCGTGGGTGATGAGGCCACGCTTCCACTCAAATGGAGTGGGCAAGTTCCTAAGACCAGTCCACCAAAGTGCCAATAAAGGCACACCGTGGGTGATGAGGCCACGCTTCCACTCAAATGGAGTGGGCCAGTTCCAAAGACTAGTCTTACCAAGTGTCAGATGTCCAGACACCAAGTGCCAGTTCCTTCCCCATGTTCAGCCACTGTGTTAGTCCTCCGTGGGGGCCTGCTAGGCGCTGCTCTGGCCAGGAGTTCCACCAGGGCAATTGCCTACCCGGGAGCGCTCTTTGGATCGCGTCACTCAGGCTGGCTGGAGTCCCCCTCAGGGATGCTCCACAGGGCAGGCCTAAGCCACCTAAGGGGCTGCCTCAGTGTCCGTCCGTCAGTTACCTCGCTTCCTGGTCAGGGAAACAAGAAATGTAGCAGGACGAGCTGCAGACAAAACCTCTCAGACACTGAGTTGTAGAAGGAAGGGCTTTATTCAGCTGGGAACATCAAGCACAATTTCTGTCCCTTTTAAGGACTCACAACACTAAAGATTTTACATGAAAGGGCCGTGATTGATTTGAGCAAACAGGGGGTACATGACAGGGGCTGCATGCACCGATGGTCAGAGTGAAACAGAACAGGGCAGGGAATTTCACAATGTTCTTCTATACAATGTCTGGGATCTATGAATAACATTGGTTTCTAAGTTATGAGTTGATTTTTAACTAGTGGGTTTGGGCCAGGCAGGCCCAGGCCTGGTTTTGGGCCTGGCGCCGGGCTGCCTGTCTTTGGTTTTACTTCCTTGTTTTTTTTTAAAACAGGTACTGATTATAAAACAATATAAAACAATATGAGAAGGTCTCTCTCTTTCCTCAGTATCCCTGGAGAAATCACACGCATCCATTTGCCAGATGCTGTATTCAGATAATGATTCAACAAATACTTAGTGCTTGGATTAGGTCCCCACATTTGTATACGTACATACGTATCTGTGTGTGGATATCAGTGTGAGTGTGTGTTCTTTATAAACACTAGCTTATTTATTTAGCTCATGGTATAGGTAGGGTGGCATATTCATCCCCATTTTATAAACAAAGAAATCTAGACTTAGGAAAATCATGTTATTTGCCCAGTGACCAAATTCCCAAATCAAGGAAATAAAGAAACCTGGATTTAAGCCAGATTTCCAAGAAAAAACCTAGGGCTCTTCTCACTTTTAAACTTTGTTCCAACATTTGAAAAAATAAATCTAAACACATCCCAGTGTAACGGAAGAGCAGGTTAGTTGTTTGCCACTTGCAGAATCCAATTAAGAAGACAGAATTCTGCTATAAAGAGAGTGATTTACTTCCAGAGCTAGCTCAGGGGAAGAAATGCAGGCGTCCTAGTGTGCCACTTCACTTTTGGAGCCATCAGTGGCACATTCATAAGGCAGGGGAGGAAGCAAACAAAGGTGCCTGGGTCCATGCTAGCTTGGGCACCTTATCTGCCAGGTTGTTGAGCTGGTGACTGCAGGTGCACTTGTGAGCGAGGTGTTGTTCCTTGAGGCAAGTCTCTGGAGGGTGAGAGTTTTGTAGTGGGCATGCTTTGGTTTATAAGTCAACTGTGAACTCAGGAGTTCCATCTGAAGCACATAGTTAGATGAACTTGCCCTGTACAGAGAGTCTGATGAAGGGGAGGTAGATGCTTGCAATGTAATCTATAAATTACCAGATAAAATTTTACAGGTTGACTTTAGAGTCAATGCATTTGAATTTAGTGGAAGCCATTCAAGAAAAATATAAAAGAAAATACAGAGCAGGAGAAGATTAAGCAAAGAGATTTTTTGGGGGAAATTGGTGTCTATGTCTGTGTGTGTAGGGAGTGAAGGGGTATGAATATTCTATTTCAGCCTCTGGAAACTGGGATGTAGGTCACTGTGAACTTATTCAACAGGCTACACCCCAAAGGCCAGAACAAATTTCCCTGCCACAGGATTAACGTATGTTTTAACCAATCTGAGGGGCACATTCTCTCATAAGCTCTTTTGGAAGGCAAGACTTCCTCTGGACGTGCTATCTTCCCAGTGTGCTGGAATGCCCGGGGAGAGGAACAAGTTTCTTTTACAGCCATGCTTAGTGAGAAGCGGAGAGACATCTTCCATTCACAAATTGCTAAGTGTTTTACACATGCAAATATGCACACACACATGCAAATATGCACACACACATTCACACACCACAGTGAGGAAGAAATTCTCACAGCATTAATAAAATACATTTACTTCAGTAGCAACATACATCTACATTTTGCCTATAGGATAAAAGTATTTTTTTCCTATTTTCCTATTACAAGATTTGTTTAATGTTTCTTCACCAACAAACCCTATTAAAACCTCCATTGCCATATCAGCCCTGGAGGTGGATCAGAGAAATGAAAGTGTTGTGGAAAAATTATCAGATGAAAAAAAGAAAAAATTGATTCTGTTTTTGGATATTTCCTAGTGACATGAGCTAGGGAGGGATGTGCTATGCAGTGATGTGCTATGAAGCATAATAACACGACACAGTTACGGGTAACTTGGTTAAAGGGGGACATAAATGGAAGTTTCCTCTTTTGGAATATCATTTGTAGCCTGCTGTGCTACATTTCAAAAACGCTCTTCAGAATGTTTAACTTAACTCCCTGTAGGAAACATGTTTTGAATTTGTTGTGAGTTTTGAAGTCACACTGTGAGCTATAGAATTTACCAAAGCACAACTCTTCCTGGAAAAGAGAGTTCAAATAAGAAGACAGTGCAGGGTGAAGACATGGATATGGGCCCAAAATACCTATTTCTTGATGATCTTTTGATATATCTCTCAAGTGCTTTTTAGTGGATTAGGTTTAGAATGCATCAGCCAATGCCTGGTCAGTAATTCAGTTTTCCAGCCTAGAGCATCTTAAATTGAGGAAGGACAGAGGCACAGACGTGGGGAGCAGGTGGACTTTGGCTGAGGAGTTTGCATGAATCAGTGAGGGTGCATCCCCCTCCCTGTCCTCCCCTTGTGCTCTGTGTACCCTCAGGAGGTCAGGATGGGCCTTTCTGAGAATGAGAATCTGTTCATCTGCCTTCCTACTAGATACTTGTCATTGGCATACAAACACACACTCTCTGCAGTGTGTCATCTTTCAGAACTTCCCCCTGACCCCGTATTCCCTAGAAGTCTCGCTGCCTTCAGAGCCAGGCTTGTCTCCTGCTGCCACCCCCACTGCTCTCCTAGTCACTCTTTAACCCACTCCATCTGCATGTGGCCCCCACCACACCTCTCAAAGTGGTCAAGGTTGTCATGTTGCCTAATTCCATGGAAGCTTGGCTATCTTCATTTTACTAGCCTCTTTTGGCCTCTCACCCTGTGGAAATCACTAGCATTCTGTACCAGAGAGGGAGCTGGCATCTCCAGGCTTGGAAGAGGGCCACTGAAACTCGGCCAGGTGTCCTGAGGAGCCTCAGGACAGGGGACATTCTGTAGCCTTGCAATGGGAGCACAGCTGAGCCCTCCTTGGCCACCCTCTGCCATGACCAGGCAGAAAGCAGCTTTTGAACAGATTTATTGCCTTAGATTTGATCTCAAAGAAAAATCATGCACAGTATTGGTCCCAGGTTCTGCTTCTTTACAGTTTCCTCTGAAATCCGGATGCCTGTCAACACCTTGGAAAAACTGAATTCTCCCCAACTAATAGTGGTGTGTCACTGTAGTAAGCCTAGTACAAAAATGGCCTTCTTTATGGAGGAGCTTCATACCCTCCAATTTTTTTTTTTTTTTGCTTAATTTTTGCCCAAGATGAGAACATAATTTAGTTCACTTTTTATTTATTCCCAACATCATCCATGCATCAACATTTTTGTAACTAAAGGAGGGACCATTCAGAGGATGCTTATCAACTGTAAAGTGACAGTGTTACAACCAAAGCATATATTGTAAGAAATCAAACAATGGCCTCCAAGGTTCATTTCTACACAGGGATTAACAGATCAACATCAATCTTGGTGCCACTGATGGTGTCTTACTTTTTTATCATGACATGGCAATCAAGAGCAAACATACGATTTATTCTTATTTAAGGTTTTATGGTTTGAGTAGGCAGATAACTAGATATGAGCAGGAGGTGGAAGCCCCTGAGAAAGTGGAGGTCTGGAAAATCTGAAACCCCAGAGATTATCCAAGTCCTGCATGCTAGATATGAGCGGAGGAGGGGGAATACGTAGGCAGAAAGGAATGCCTCTTAAGACGCCCAGCAGTCCCTCATTGTGCAGTTAACTTTTCAGAATGCTGCTAGATGCATACTGATAGGGAAGGAAGAGGGCAAAGGAAAAATTCCTAAGGGATACACAGTTGCAGTTAATATAGATCTGAGTGCTATACAACCTTCTTTGGGTGGTGGCAAGGAGCAATGCAGCCATTAGGTAGAATTCATATCAAACACCTGCATCACAGGTGTTAAAGAAGACAAGAAACATTGTACTTCTTGTATTCTTAATAATGACTTGCAATATTGTTTTTAGTATCACTGCAAACCTCTATAAATATGATTTTAAAAGGTATTTCTTTAGGTTGGAATTACTTCTATGCATTGACTTGTCTTCCTGGGTTTCATTAGCCATATCCGTTGTGCTTTTTTCCTTACCACTGTTCATCTCAAACTCTTGAGATTAAAGTGCAGGCTCAGGAGGGAGCGAAGAGCTTCAGGACTCTCACGGACCTCCAGCACAGTGTACCTGCCTTATGGAAAAGTGGCCACACTGTTTTCTGCTCTGGTCCCTGCCCCTGCTACTCCTTACTGGGCAGAGCACAGCCCCCCTGGCCCTGCCTGAACATTTTAGTCAGTGTTGGCTCTGTGCTTCTCTAGGAGGAAGTCCCAGAGACAGCCTGCAGCCCCTCTGCCATTGCAGCTGCAGCAGTACTGCCCTTAATGCCCTTGGGCTTGAGAAAGAAAAAGGGGACCTGGCCACTTCCCTGACACCTCCAGCACACAGCAGGGGTTAATTCTAGTTTCTTTTTCTTGTGAGCTTTCACCTGCTACTCTTCACCAGGCAGGGCTCCTGGCTTGGGCTCACAGTGCGGATACCTCACACTCAGCTGAACATTTCCACTGGCTGCACTCTGTGTTTTTGTGGGGTGGAGCTCCCAGAGGTGACTGAAAGTCCTTCTGCCACTGCCACTGCAGTTGTAGTGCCCTTTGCTGTACTTGGACTTGCGAAGGAAAAACGATCCTGAGTGCTTTACTCACACCCCAGTGTGCCCCAGTCACCCTATGGAAAAGAGGCCAGTGTGTCATCCCTGCAGGCACCCTGAGGCCCCTGACCGTGCTGCCCCCAAGCTATGGAGTGAACAGGAAGCCTGAGCTTGCCCCAGGTCTGTGGTACACAGGGGAAGAGTGCTAAGCTGAGATCTGCAGCCAGCACTCAAGTGGGAGAGAAGCAACTATGAAGAAATACAGAGGAGCCATGTGGCTGAGCAAGACCCTACTTATTGGTTATTACATGTAAGACCCATCTGTTAGTTTGCAGCCCAAACTTCAGTATCAAAAATACTTTGCTAATATATGCTCCTGTAAAATCATGAACAAGAATTCAGTCACAAATAAAGATCTTGTACACCACCTTGGCCCTCTGAAAATATTGAGAAGTGAAGTCAACTGACAATACTCAAATTATATCACAGTTAAAGGAACATCAGTACAGAAAGAACCAGCACAAGAATTCTAGCAACTGTAAAAGTCAAACTGTTTCCTTATCTCCAAATGATCACACTAGTTCTCCAGCAATGGTTCCTAACCAGAAGGAAATGACTGAAATCACAGACATGGAATTCAGAATCTGGATGGCAATAAAGAGCATTGAGATTCAGGAGAGAATCGAAACCTCTTTCAAGGAATCTAAGGAATGCAGTAAAACGGATTGAAGAGATGAAAGACAACCCATTTGAAAAAAGAACAAAGCCTCTCTGGTAGAGCTACAAAATTCACTATTGAATGTCGTCATGATCAGAAGTATGAACAGCAAAACAGAAGTAGCTGAGGAAAGAATATCAGAGCTTGAATACCATTTCTTCAAATTTACCTGATCAGACAAAAATAAAGAAAAAAGGATTTTAAAAAATGAATAAAGCCTCTGAGAAATATGGGGTTATGTAAAGAGACCAAATCTGTGACTCATTGGGTACCCCTGAAAGGGAGAGAGAGTAAGCAACTTGGGAAATATATTTGAGGATCTTATCCATGAAAATTTCTCCAATCTCACTAGAGAGTTTGACATACAAACTCAGGAAATTCAAAGAACCTCAATGATGTGGTATAAAGGACAACCATCCTCAAGATACATATTTGAGGATATTAGTTTTGTTTATGTGATAGTTAATAACATCAACTTGATTGGATTGAAGGATACAAAGTATTGATCCTTTGTGTGTCTGTGAGGGTGTTGCCAAAGGAGATTAACATCTGAGTCAGTGGGCTGGGAAGGCAGACCCACCCTTAATCTGGCTGGGCATCATCTAATCAGCTGCTAGTGCAGCCAGAATATAGAGCTGGTAGAAAAATGTAAAAAGGCTAGACTGGCTTAGCCTCCCAGCCTACATCTTTCTCCTGTGCTGGATGCTTCCTGCCCTTCAAGCATAGATATAGACATAGATATAATGTATCTATATCTAATATAGATATAGATATATCTCCTATTAGTTCTGTCCCTCAAGAGAACCCCGACTAATACAGATTTTCATACCAGGAGTGGTTCTAGAGGAACAGAATATTAAGGATGGAGTTCTTTCACTGGTTTCGGGACTTCTGGTGTTGGCTGATTAATATGATTAGACCAAAAAATGCTAAGGACTCTACTTCTAATAGTATGGAGAACACTGATAGTACTTAGCCTGAACTGTTTAGAGAGTTATGCAAAATAAATGCATGTGACACTACTGATTCGTCTCTTATGAGAGGCAAGGAGTTTAGTTACTCTATACATAATACCTTTGACTATATGTGGAGAACCAAGGAACATAATGAAGTTGGTTGGTTGCTCCTAAGTTCACTGGAGAAAGTGATGAAAGAAAATCATGATCTCACGGAATCTTGTCTCCCGACTTCAGAAGCAGATACTGAGCCACAAATCTGCTAAGATTGCCCTGAATGAGAGTCTTAGCTCCTGTAAAGACAGAGTTGAGGCCGGGCGCAGTGGCTCAAGCCTGTAGTCCCAGCACTTTGGGAGGCCGAGACGGGCGGATCGCGAGGTCGGAAGATCGAGACCATCCTGGCTAACACGGTGAAACCCCGTCTCTACTAAAAAAAAATACAAAAATCTAGCCGGGCGAGGTGGCGGGCGCCTGTAGTCCCAGCTGCTTGGGAGGCTGAGGCAGGAGAATGGCGGGAACCCGGGAGGCGGAGCTTGCAGTGAGCTGAGATCCGGCCACTGCACTCCAGCTTGGGTGATAGAGCGAGACTCCATCTCAACAAAAAAAAAAAAAAAAGAAAGAGTTGCAATTGTGGAGAAACAGAGACAAGCTGTTATCATGCGAGTAGCTGACCTGCAACAAGAGGTGCATGCACAACCTTGCCAGGTGTTTTACTATTAAAGTGAGGGCATTGACTGAAACAAAATGGGACCCTGGAACTTGAAGTGGGGTTGTGTGGGAGGACCCTAATGAAGCTGAGGACACAGAGTTTGTGAATTCTGATGAAACTTTTTTGCCAGAAGAAAGAGTTTCCCCATTCCCAGTAGTGGTAACATCCTCTCCCTGACCTGTGCTGCCATTAGCCTTTCCAGCTTTGTCTGAGGATATAAACCCTGCACTGCCTGAGGCAACAGTGATGGCCTCCCCTGAGGCAGTTGCCAGGCAAGATAATGTTGATTCTCCTCAGGAGGCACCCCTAATGCCCCTGAATGCTTCTAGACCTATAACTAGACTAAAGTCCTTGCGGGCCCCAGAGGTGAGGTTCAGAGTGTGATCCATGAGGAGGTGCATTACACTCTAAAAGAACTGCTTAAGTTTTCTAATTTATATTAGCAGAAATCTGGAGAATAGGCATGGGAATGGATATTAAGGGTATGGGATCATGGTGGAAGGGACATAGAGTTGGATCAAGCTGAATTTATTGATTTGGCCCTACTAAGTAGGGATTCTGCATTTAATGTTGCAGCTCGGGGACTTAGAAAAAGTTCTGATAGGGCTGGAAGCAGTGGCTCATGCCTGTAATCCCAGCACTTTGGGAGGCGGGGGAGGGCAGATCACAGGGTCAGGAGATTGAGACGATCCTGGCTAAAATGGTGAAACCCTGTCTCTGCTAAAAATACAAAAATTAGCTGGGTGTGGTGATGTGTAACTATAATCTCAGCTACTTAGGAGGGAGGCTGAGGCAGGAGAATTGCTTGAACCTGTGAGGCAGAGATTGCAGTGAGCCAAGTTTGCCCCACTGCACTCCAGCCTGGTAACAGAGCAAGACTCCATCTCCCCCCCCCCAAAAAAATAGGTTATAATAGTTAGCTGAAATACGGATTATACGGATTAAAAGATGGTCCAATGTGAGTGAGCTGGAAATGCCTGATCTCCCTTGGTTTAACATAGAGGAAGGGATCCAAAGGCTTAGGGAGATTAGGATGGTGGAGTGGATTAGTCACTTTAGACCTACACATCCCAGCTGGGAGGGTCCAGAAGGTATACCCTTGGCCAATGCTTTGTGAAATAGATTTGTGAGAGCAGTACTTGTGTTTTTGAAGAGCCCTGTAATTGCTCTTCTCTGTATGTCAGATCTAACAGTAGGAACCACAGTCACTCAACTACAAAATTTAAATACAATGGGAATAATTGGATCCTGAGGTGGCAGGGGCCAAGTGTCGGCACTGAACCATCAAGGGCAAGGTGGGCATAGCTACCATAATGGACAGGAGAGGCAAAGCGGCAATCAGAATAGTCTGACTCATGTAGAGCTCTGGCATTGGCTAATTAATCACAGTGTTCCTAGAAGTGAAATTGACAGGAAACCTACTGCATTCCTACTTGATTTATATAAACAGAAAACTGCCAGGTAGAATGAACAAAAGACTAATCTGAATTATAAAAACAGAGAATCAGTTTCCAGACTTGAACCTGTTACTGGTCCAGAACCCACTGAATGAAGGTGGGGCTGGATCCCCTTGAGGAAGGACCCCACTAGGCTACTGACAATTTATGCTGTTAATCTTTCTCCCATCCTTCCCCAAGGAGACTTCTGGCCTTTTACCAGGGTAACTGTGCACTGGGGAAAGGGAACTGATGAGACATTTCAGAAAGTACTGGACACTGGCTCTGCTGACATTGATTCCAGGGTATCCAAAATGTTATTGTGGTCCCCCAGTTAAAGCAGGGGCTTACGAAAGTCAGGTAATTAATGGAGTTTTAGCTCATGTCTGACTTACAGTGGTTCCAGTGGGTCCCTGGACTTATCCTGTGGTCATTTTCCCAGTGCCAAAATGCATAATTTGCATAGATGTACTTATCAGCTGGCAGAAATGCCACATTGGCTCTCCCTGACTGGTAGGGTGAGGGCTGTTATAGTGGGAAAGGCCAAATGGAAGCCATTAGAGCTGTCTCTACCTAGAAAAATAAAAAATCAAAAACAATATCCTGTCCCTGGAGGGATCGAAGTGATTAGTGTCACCATCAAGGACTTGAAAGACGCAGGGGTGGTGATTCCCACCACATCCCTGTTCAGCTCTCCCATTTGACCTGTGCAGAGGACAGATGGATCTTGGAAAATGATGGTGGATTATTTTAAGCTTAACCAAGTGGCGACTACAGTTGCAGCTGCTGTACCAGGTGTGGTTTCATTGGTTGAGTAAATTAACACATCTACTGGTGCCTGGTATGCAGCCATTGGTTTGGCAAATGGCTTTTTCTCCATTCCTGTCCATAAGACCCACCAGAAGCAATTTGCCTTCAGCTGACAAGGCCAGCAATATACCTTTACCATCCTACCTCAGGAGTATATTAACTCTCCAGCTCTGTGTCATAATCTTATTTGGAGAGACCTTGCTGGCTTTTCACTTCCACAAGATATAACACTGGTACATTACATTCATGACATTATGATGATTGGATAGAGTGAGCAAGAAGTAGCAAACACAGTGGACTTATGCCAGAGGATGGGAAATAAATCCAACTAAAATTTAGGGACATTCTACCTCGGTAAAACTTCTAGGGTTCCAGTGGCATAAGACTTATGGAGATATTCCTTCTAAGGTGAAACATAAGTTGTTGCATTTGGCCCCTGTTACAACCAAGAAAGAGACACAATGCCTAATGGGCCTATTTGGATTTTGGAGGCAACACATTCCTCATCTGGGTGTGTTACTCTGGCCTGTTTATCAAGTGACCTAAAAGGCTGCCAGATTTAAGTGCAGCCTAGAACAAAAGAAGGCTCTGCAACAGGTCCAGGCTGCTTTGCAAGCTGCTCTGCCACTTGGGTCACATGACCCCTCAGATCCATTGGTGCTTGAGGTGTCAGTGGCAGATAGGGATGCTGTTTGGAGTCTTTGGCAGGGCCCCATAGGTGAATCACAGTGTTTTGGAACAAGGCCCTGCCACTTCTGCAGATAACTACTCTCCTTTTGAGAGACAGCTCTTGGTCTGTTATCCGGCTTTGGTGGAAACTGAAATTTGACTATGGGTCATAAAGTCACCATGCTACCTGAACTGCCTATCATGAACTGCGTGCTTTCTGACCCATCTGGCCATAAGGTGGGTCGGCACAGTGGCACTTCATCATCAAATTGAAGTGGTATATATGTGACAGGGCTTGAGCAGGTCCCGAAGGCACAAGTAAGTTACATAAGGAAGTGGCTCAAATGCCCATGTTCTCCACTCGTGCCACCCTGCCTTCCCCGCCACCCCCCCGCCCCCCCAGCCTGCACCAATGGCCTCATGGGGAGTTCCTAATGATCTGTTGACAGAGGCAGGGAAGACTAAGGACTGGTTCACAGATGGTTCTGTACGATATGCAGGCACCACCCAAAAGTGGACAGCTGCAGCACTACATCCCCTTTCCAAGTGCTAAGAAAATGTCTTAATTTGGCCGGGCGCGGTGGCTCAAGCCTGTAATCCCAGCACTTTGGGAGGCCGAGACGGGCGGATCACGAGGTCAGGAGATCAAGACCATCCTGGCTAACACGGTGAAACCCCGTCTCTACTAAAAATACAAAAAACTAGCTGGGGGAGGTGGCGGGCGCCTGTAGTCCCAGCTACTCCGGAGGCTGAGGCAGGAGAATGGCGTAAACCCGGGAGGCGGAGCTTGCAGTGAGCTGAGATCCGGCCACAGCACTCCAGCCCTGGCGACAGAGCAAGACTCCGTCTCAAAAAAAAGAAAATGTCTTAATTTTATGTCTTTTGTTTTTCCTTTATCATGTGACCTTAGATTTATGGACTTCACATCAGCATTTAAGCATTGTTCATATCAGCATTTAAGTATTGTTAACCTTATGTAATAACATTTGGTTTGGGGATTGGTGCGTTTCTCGTTGTATGAGGATAGTTGTATTATGTTAGGTATGATTATGACATTATTATTGTCTTTATTTGAAGATTATGTATGATTTCAGGATGTGTGTATGGGTTCAAGTTGTCAAGGAGTGGACTTGTGATGGTTAATACTGTCAACGTGACTGGATTGAAGGATGCAAAGTATTAATCTTGGGTATGTCTGTGAGAGTGTGACCAAAGGAGATTAACATTTGAGTCAGTGGGCTGGGAAGGCAGACCCACCCTTAATCTGGGTGCAAACCATCTAATCAACTGCCAGTGTGGCCAGATTGTAAAGCAAGCAGAAAAATGTGAAAAGACTAGACTGAATTAGCTTCCCAACTTACATCTTTCTCCTGTGCTGAATGCTTCCTGCTCTTGAACATCGGACTTCAAGTTCTTCAGCGTTGGGGGTTGGAGTGACTTTCTTGTTTCTCAGCTTGCAGAGGGCCTGTTGTGGAACCTTGTGATCCGCTGAGTTAATACTACTTAATAAGCTCCGCTTTATGTATATATGTATATCCTATTAGTTCTGTCCCTCTAGAGAACCCTGAATAATACAACTTATGCCATTCATCTCATTTATTGATTTGTGTACATTGAACCAACCTGACATCCCAAAAATAAAACATACTTGATTGTGGTGAATTAGCTTTTTGATGTACTCTTGGATTCAGTTGCTAGTATTCTATCGAGAATTTTTGCATCTGTGTTCATCAAGGATATTGGCTTGAAGTTTTCTTATTTTGTTGTTCCATATCACAATGATGATGACCTCATAGAATGAGTTAGTCTCTCCTCTTTGATCTTTTGGAATTGTTTCAGTAGGCTTGATATCAGCTCTTCTTTATATGACTGGTATAATTTGGCTAGGAATCTCTCCGGTCCAGAGGTTTTTCTGGTGTAGATATTTTAGTACTGATTCAACTTCAGAACTCATTATTGAGTTCTAAAACTCACTTTCATGTACTCTTCAAAAGACTGTGTCTTCTGTTGTTGGGTGGGGTGTTCTCTCGAGGTCATAAGGTGAAGTTGGTTGCTGGTGTTCTTCTGTATCCTTACTCCTTGTTTTTCTCTTTTTTTTTATTGACTACTGAGGATTAATGGTGATGTGTCCAACTTTAACTCTAGATTAGTCTATTTCTCTTTTAGATTGTAACTCTGTTTTACATATTTTGAAACTCTGTTGTTAGGCACATGTGTATTTTGGATTGTTAGGTCTTCTTGATGAAATGACCCCTTTATCATTATTTAATGAGTCTTTTTATCTCTGGAAGCATTCCTTGTTCTGAAGTCTATTTGTACTGGTATGAATACAGCCTCCATATCTCTATTTTCACTAGTATTTGTATATCTTTTTCTCATCTTTTAAATTGAGATGTTCAGACTATTTGCATTAAAGTAATTGTTAATAGGACTGAATTTAAATCTACCATCAAGTTGGTTATTTCTCTTTGTCCCATTTAAACTTTCTTCCTTTTTTCATATTTTTCTGCCTTCATTTAGATTTTTATCTCCAATACTTAATTATTAAATTAATTTTTAATGGTTTTATTATTTTCCACAGTGTTTATAATATACCCTTCGATTTTTTCACATTCCACCTTCAAATGAAAGAATTCTACTGAATATATAGAAACCTTACATCATTGCACTTCTCCTTCCTCCCTCCCAAAATGTTGTGCTATTGCTCTTTGTAATAGAGGCTTACTTCTATTATGTTATAGCTCTCACAATACATTGACACTATTTTTACCCTGAATAATCCGTTTTGTTTTAAAGTGATTCTGACTACAAATATTTTGAATAATTTCTTTATATTACCATTTCTGGTGCTCCTTATCTTTTACTGTAGATCCCAGTTTCCATCTGGAGTCACATTCTGTGAAAAACAACCTTTAGCATTTCTTATAGCACAAGACTGCTGCTGATGATGTCTTTCGGCTTTTCTTTGTCTGAAGAAGTCTTAATTTTGCCTTCAGTTTTTAAAAGTGATTTTGCTGAGTATAGATACTGGGTTGAGAGTTTCATTTCTTGTATCACTTTAACAACGATGTTCTGTTATATTCTGTTTTGAATAGTTTCTGACTAGAAATCTGATCTTTGTTTCTTTGTATTCAATAGTTCCTTTTTCTCTGACTGCCTTTAAGATATTCTCATCATTGTTTTCAATAGTTTGACTATGATTTATTATTAATTTTTTGTATTTATTCTGCTTGAGGTTTCCTGAGCTCCTTGGATTTGCAGATTGTTAACTTTTATTGTTTTTGTAAAATTCTTAGCCATTATCTGTTCTACTGGTTTTTTTTTTCCACTTCTCATTCTCTGTATTCTTCTTTTGGGACTGTAAGGATTCAAATGTTAGATCATTCATATTGTTTCATTAACCTTATATGCTTGTTCTGCTTTTTTTTTTTTTTTTTTTTTGGTCAGGAACTCTTTTTTTTGGTATCTGTGTTGGTTTGGATAAGTTCTAGTAAACTATGTTCAAGTTTATGGATTATTTTGTTAGTTGTGTCTAGTTGGCTCCTCAGTGCATTCAGAGAATTCTTCATCTCTGATATTATAAGTCTCTTCCTAGCACTTTCATGTTAGTCTTTTCTATAGTTTCCATCTCTTTGCTGAAATTCTTCACCTATCCATGGATATTTTCCACCTTTACCACAATATTCTTTAACATATTAACATAGGTATCAGACAAACCGAAACTGATAGTTTCCAGATGGTGTCTTTTCTGTCTGTCTTGATTGCTTTATTATGTAACAGTGGCTTATCTTCCCTCTTGAGTTTTCGGTGTATCTTGTAATTATTTAATCAACCACTGGGTATCATAAATAGAAGAAGAGTAGAGATTGCAGTAAATATTATTTATGCTTTGAAATGGGCACCCATCTTCTCTTGAAAATATGTTTTGTGATCAATTGAGTCAATCTAGTCACTAGTTGAACTGAATTTGGCATTTGTGCTTGTTGCTTTTATCTTAAATGCACCACAGGTTTAAATTCCTCCAGTGATGGGCTGCTGCTAACTTTTGCTTAGAGTGGGGCCTGGGGTGTGGAAGAATTTTCTCAGTGTTCCTATCCATTGTTAGATTTTAGCAGTCACTGCATCCCTGCACTACAGATGGGATATCTTCATACACATAATCTAACCCCATTGAAACTGCTGTTTCTTATTAATGAGTGCTCAATTTTTGGTGGAAATAAACAAATGCTGTCTCTCCTGGAACCACTTCAGTCTTAGTCAAGTTGTGCACACCTAGGCTTTGAAGGGAATGCATTCTTAGTGTTCTTATGCCTTATTCGGATGGAACTTGAACCATCCGAATAAGGAGCTTGATTTCTTCTGTTTTCCTTTCAGCACCGACTGAGCAAAGGCCTGGGGTGCAGGAGTGCTACCACGGTA
>NC_045438.1:12007637-12071648 GCF_002776525.5 Piliocolobus tephrosceles | reverse complement strand
CCTGCACACATCCCTGAGAAGCAAAGTGTCTTTGCCTTCGGTCAGATTGAGAGGACCATTTTCTGCCCCATGGCCCGGAAGCCAAAGGCCTTGGCTTTCATGATCAACGGTCTATGGAAACACGCAGAATTTCCATGTCTGTCCCTCCCTCTGCCCCCGACAGCCGATCATCACCTGCAGCCCGCATTGCCAAATGCAGTGCCCTTTGCTCGATCCTGCCCCATCTTCCTCATGAACATTCAGTAGAGTTTCCTAGAAAGGTGCTTGGTTGTGAGCATACTTTCCAATGAGAAACATTCTGATCTGTTCTGTTTCTCTAAGGTTTCAGGTGAAATATTTCCAAGAACTTACTACGTTTCTAGAATGGTAGAAGGCTGTTGCTTTAGTGTTGATTTGTTGGTTGATTTTCTCACATCCTTCAGCCTACGCATAAGGAAATGGGTAGGGTCATAGTTCTCATAGACTCCTTTCTGTTTTTGTCAAGTGACTTCACATGTTTCTCTCTTCTTAGAGATACTCAGGTTGATTTCTTCTGTTTTCCTTTCAGTACCGACTGAGCAAATGCCTGGGGTGCAAGGGTGCTACCACGGTAATGGACAGAGTTATCGGGGCACATACTTCACCACTGTCACAGGAAGAACCTGCCAAGCTTGGTTATCTATGACACCGCACTCGCATAGTCGGACCCCAGAATACTACCCAAACGCGTATGTCTTTTTTCTTTACCATAAGTTAACGAAGGGCCAGTAGAAATTTCTATTAGTAGTTTCATGCTTCCAGCTTAGTGTTCCGAACTGAAATTTTCTTAGGTGAATTGTGCTTAGGAAAATGTCTGTGGAATATTTTTTTTGAGCAAAGTGCCTAAGAGAAGACAAATGTTAATCTGGCTCTCCTTCCTCCTAGTTTAGATGAGTGGAAAGTTTTCTGGAGGTGAAGATATCACATTTAGAAAAAGTCAAGATGCCACCCACGAAACTCTTAGAGTAACCTTCCACAACACCCACTAAGGTTCTCTGCAGCCTTTTCTCATGGGAATTCTGTTAAACTAACCTGCAATTCCTGAAGTGAAGGTTCTGTTGGGCTTTTCTGTTTTGGCTTACAAGGAAAGTATATATGTATATCTATGGAGAGGTGAATCTATCTCTTTCTATATCTGCATCTTCTTCAATATGTAGAAACACAGTCAGTTCTCACCACCAGTGGTCTGAAGAAATACTGGTTGTTAGAATAGAAATGGCAGGAATGTAGATGAGAGTCAGCAAAGAGAGAGATGCTGGAATATAAAAGCGGTGGATAGATGGACAGAAGCCCAGGTCTGACCAACCCATGGCCAGTCTTTTGGCCATAAGTGACTAGCAAAGACATGGACAAATGGTTTCTACATGTTGGAAAACAGACGGTAGTGGACCAAAAGAATAGTGAGTGGGGTAACAGTGAAATCAATTCCATATATGCATTGGCTCTCTTTCTGGAGGCCCTTCATGCACTGAAGAGCAAGGTGATGGAGCCCAAATGGACTGTAGCCATCTTGCTGAATGCCGGAGAAAATTGGAATTTGGGCCTACTCTCGTAGCTAGGATTTTATAGGCCTACTGAGAATGAGAATGGATTTGTGGATGAAAGGAGCTCGAGGGGCGCACATAGTAGTCTCCTCGAATCTTTGGCTAAACATGATGCTGCATGTGCACAGAAAAAGGTTCCATAAGAAAGTAGAGAAAAGAATATATCCTGAGGAACAGCAACTGCAATTGAACAGTGAGCTCAATGAAGAGGACAGAGCTCTCACAGCATTCTGGGCTATTAGAGTTCTGACTAGCTGGAGGAGAGACCTCACTGAACCTCTTGGGAATACAGTAGAGACTCCAAAAAGTCATACTTTAGGAGTAGAATTAGTAAATTCCTAGAACAAAGGCAGCTCCAGACAAACGCTAGCAAAGCTGAAAAGCAAGTCTCCGAGCATTAAAATGGTTTCCAAGTCAATTAACTGCCAGGAGAGGAAAACTCAATCCTGTTTATAGGTAAACAACAAAGTCAAGTGGCTCAGCTATGTGGTGTTCACAGTGTGAGTTCTAAATTTAAAACTTGACTACACATAGAGAAGCTTTTAGTGTGAACCATGACCAGGAGAAAAATCAGCCAATACAAATAGACCTAGAAATGACAGAAATGATTAGAATGGCAAAAAAGTTGACATATCAATATGATAACTGAGTTTTAGGATTAAAGAAAGCTTGAATATGGAATGAAGCAGATATCATATCAAGAGACAGTAACAGTATAGAAGAACTAAATCAAATTAAAGAACTAGTTTAAGAAAGTATGTCTTAAATGAAAAAATTACTGGATGAATTCCCAATCAAGTGAGATATTTCGGAAGTAAAAACTAACTGAAAAACAATTTTATACCACCTACAGAACCAGCTGCACATACACACATGACACACACACACACATACACACATACCCACACATGCACAGGCTTAGAAACATGCACACACACACATACACACATGCACCTCCACAAATACTAAAAAATAATGAAATCAACTGATCCTCACAGACATGTGGGAAAATATAAAAAGATTTCCTGCATGTGGGTAGGAAGTCACAGAAGGAGAGGAAGGATAGATTGCAACAGAAACAAATACTGGAAGCAAGGATAGCTGAAAACTTTTCAAATATGAAGAATATTTAAAAATCACAGATTCAAGAAGTGAATGAATCAGATAGGGAGTTAAAAAAAAACTATAATGCACTTTTGTACATCACAGTTCGATGGTCAGAAGGCAAAGATATGATAACAAGAAACATCTAATGAGAAACCAGAGGAAAAAGAGCTGTGTCTTGATAGAAGAACAGTGATGCAAATTGCTAATGTGTTCTCATCAGAAACACTGGAACCCAGATAACAGGGAATATCGTTAAAATGATAAACTAGAAAAAGAAGAGATCAACCAAGAATGCTATATCCAGCAATAAAATGCCTCGAAGATCATCCGTGTTGGATAAATGTGTATTGTGCACTGTCCCAAATAAATAAACCAAAAACTAATAATTTGGAATCAGCAGGCTCGTGTAACAGGAGATGTTACCCAAAGAAAATTAGCTAGAAGAAGAATAGTACAAGAGGGGAGCTTTCTGCAGACCACGTAATGAAGAACCCAGCAAATGGCAAATGTAGATGTAAATGCAAAATATTTTATTGATCAAACTTCTGTATCTTTTTAAATGAGAGTTGACTACTTGAAGCAAGATGATAGCAATATATTTAACTTTAGCATATGTAGAGGTAAAAATTTGAACATATAGCATAAATCATGTAGGGAATAATTGGAAGTGTACCATTGTAAGTTTCTTACCTTATCCATGATGGTATGTAATATTAATGAAAAGTTGAATTTGCAGGCCCAAAGGGATATTGTAAATCTTAAAGCAATCACAAAATGGTGAATTCTGAAGGATATTGTATAATAAGAATTTTCCATGTATCCAAAAGAGGGAAATCAAGGAAGAAAAGAAGTCTTTCAAGTGCTCAAGCTCTGAGCCCATTCTGTTGCTCATTGAACCAGTTTCCTGGAATGGAGGGTCTGTGCTTAAGACTAGGTCACATGTGGAGTCTCTAGAGAGACAGTGTTGGATCCTCATGGCCCATAACACATTTCCCGTTTTCCCAGGCAACCACAGGTCATGAATGAGAGGATTCTGAGAGGTTGGAGCAATGTTCCTAGGAGGCATAAGGGGGAGTGAATGCTCTGAGATTTCCCCACCCGGGGTCCTCCACAGCTGCCCGACCTCTTCAGACCTCATAGTCTACTCAGCTGCCTCCCTTTATGCCATAAGTCCCACTGTTCTTTCAACTCATCCCCTATTCCCTCAGTCCTGGAATTGCTGTGGCCAGCAGAGGATGGACTGAGGGCAGGAGAGGAAGTCGTGACCAGGAACCCATCCTAGAGATACTGCATCCTTCCTGAAAGCTAGGTTTCCAGGAAAGCTTTGAGAAGTCTTGCAGAAACAAACCGACTTGATCCACCTGATGCAGTATCGACAGACAGTAATACTCTTTTTGCAATGGTTTAACATGCTAAAGGTAGAGCCTTTTGGCTACATTTTGAGTACACAGAGTGAGACCGCTGGCCTGGGAAGGATATCATCTTGGATGCCATTTTTTCTCTGGAGAACTATATGTTAGTTCCAACTCACACATCACTATATGAAGTCCTACACAGAGAGATATGGAGAGCTAGACAGATAGAGATACTTTTGTATGCAATACCAATTCCAGAATACACAGGTCAAAATCCATACCAGTTATTCCAGAGAGATGGCTTGGGCAGAAGGCAGAAGGAGGATACTGTGATCCCTTTTTGGTCACATGTATGTATTATCTCAGTGTTTCTAGGAAGCGTGTGCTACATTAGATGTTTTTTTCTTTAAAAAAGTGATAATCTATTAAGTCTGAGAAATGTGCAGAGTATTAGAGATTGAGAGCAATTTGTCCTTGTGGCAATTGTATGTTATCTCTATTGGGAATATTTCAAAGGCACCAGTTATGACCTTGTTGTAGCAAAATATGTAGTGTTCCTGCATATTGACCCATTTTTTTTGTGATGTGTATTCTTTTGGAATTTCCAGTGGCTTGGTCAAGAACTACTGCCGAAATCCAGATTCTGTGGCAGCCCCTTGGTGTTATACGATGGATCCTAGTGTCAGGTGGGAGTACTGCAACCTGACACGATGCTCAGATGCAGAAGGGACTGCTGTCGTGCCTCCAAATATTATTCCAGTTCCAAGCCTAGAGGCTTTTTTTGAACAAGGTAAGAAGCTGTGGCCAGACATTTACGTACTTGGATGCTGGGATGAAAAGCCATGGAAACCCCGACTGATGCACAAGCCTTCAGTGCTACACTGGTTCTCATGTGTTGGTTCTGGGTCTGCCATGTGGGAGGAAGCCTTAGTGCGCTCTCTGGGGGAGCCAGAGGTGTGATTTTTGGTGCAACCTGTGTGAGCTGTGTCTTTAGGATGGGTGCAAACCATTCTGGGTGCTCGACTTCCCTGCTCCCCTCACTGTAAAAGGGACTATCTCAGTGTCCTAGACAAAATTCTTATTGTAATATGCTGTCAGATGTGTGTGTCTTTCCAAGCCAGTAAACTTTCCCAGGCATTTCTTCAAGTAGACAGCGTTCATTGCAATCATCAGCATTGTAGATTCTGAGAAACGTGGCTCTTGATCGTGTTATCCTTGAGAAACCTAACAGGGCTGCATTAATTCCATATCTCCCTGGGTCTATGGAGCAGTACATGAGCTCCCAATGCTCTATCTTTCAGGTCCTTTTCAGTCCGAGGCAGGTTGTGCAGTTCTTAGCTTTGAAGGGAATGATTTTTTAGTGTTCTTTTGCTTCTTTCTGATGGAACTTGTACCTGTGGGGGGTCTGAAGAGAAAGAGTAGTAAACTTTTGCTTTATTGCAATGCATTATGCTGGGCATGAGAGGATTCCCTATCTTACCCAAGGTGATAAACTTTTGGCTTCCACTCATCCCTGAGAAGTGAAGTGGTGTTGCCTGCAGTTTTAGCTGCAGGACTGTTGTCTGTCCCATCACCAGGAGTTTAATGCTTATCTTTTTTGAGCAATGATCCAGGGACACATGCAAGGTTCTTGTATGTGTCCTTGCCTCCTCCCCAGAAAACCATTTTAATGCTTGGAGATTTGCTTTTCAGCTTTGCCAAATGCATCACCCTTCCTTCTCTGCTCTTCCATGTCCTCATGAACACTCTGTAGAGATTCCTAGAAATGAGCTTGCATGTTAGTGGAGTTTCCAATGAGAAGCAATCTAATATTGCTTTTCCACTAAGTTTTACATGAAATATTTCTAAGAACTTACTACAGTTCCAGAATGGCAGGCATCTCTTGCTTTCATGTTTGTTTGTTTGTTTGTGTGTGTGTGTTTTCTCATGTCAATTTACCTATTAATAAGGAATAGAGAATGGCTGTAAATCTCAGAGACTCCTTTCTGGTTTATGTCATAAATGACTTCATGTATTTTTCTGTTCCAGGAAATACTAAGCTTGATATCTTCTGTTTTAATTTCAGAACTGACTGAGGAAACCCCCGGGGCACAGGAGTGCTACTATCATTATGGACAGAGTTACCGAGGCACACACTCCACCACTGTTACAGGAAGAACTTGCCAAGCTTGGTCATCTATGACACCACACCAGCATAGTCGGACCCCAAAAAACTATCCAAATGCGTAGGTCTCTGTTCTTTACCATAAGCGAAGGAAGGGCCAATGGAAGTTTCTGTTACAAGAGTCATGCTGTAAGGTGACCGCTCAGGACACAACTTGGCTCAGATGTAGAGGAACATTGCTTGTGAGCAAAAGTTCTTAGAGAAGACTTTTTATTTTATTTATTTATTTATTTATTTATTTTTGAGACAGAGTCTTGCCCTGTTGCCCAGGCTGGAGTGCAGTGACACGATCTCGGCTCACTGTGAGCTCCACCTCCTGAGTTCACACCGTTCTCCTGCCTCAGCCTCTCTAGCAGCTGGGACTACAGGTGCCTGCCACCACACCCAGCTAATTTTTTGTAGTTTTAGTAGAGACAGGGTTTCACTGTTCTAGCTAGGATGATCTCAATCTCCTGATCTCGTGATCCACCCGCTTTGACCTCCCAAAGTGCTGGTATTACAGACGTGAGCCACCACGCCCGGCTGAGAAGACATTGTTTAAGCTGGCTCTCCTTCCTCCTAGTTTTATGGAAGCAGGAGGATATATGGAGGTGAGGAGATGTTATTAATAAAACAGTCAGGATGACAAATGACCACAGAGTTAGAGTACCCTTCTACAACATTGGCTGAGGGTTAATGCAACCTTTCACCTTGGAATTCTGTCATTCTAAGATCTAGTCCCTGAAGTGAATGTTGCGTTGGCCTTTTGCATCTTGGGTCACAGGGAATTGATATGTGAACATCTATGGAGTGGCAAACTTTTTTCTAACCACATCTTTTTCAATGGGTACAAACACACTTGGTCCTGAGCACCAGTGATCTGAAGGGATAGGGTTGCCTGGAGGAGAAGAACAAAGGCAGGAAAGCAGATGAGAGTCAGCAAAGGGGCAATGCTGAAAAGTAAAAGGGGCAAGTAGATGGACAGAAGCTGTGATCTGACCACTCTATGGCCAGTCTTTCGGCCATAAGTGACTACCAAAGACATGGCAAAACGGTTTCCACATGTTGAACAATAGATGCTAGAGGACTAAGAGTATTGCGAGAGGGAGAAAATGAGATTGACCCATCAATGCCTTGACTTTCTTCAAGGAGACCATTCCTGCACTGAAGAGCAAGGAGATGGAGCCCAAGCTGACTGTGGCCATGTTGCTGAATGGAGGAGAGTGGTTGGACTTTGGGATTACTCAGGTAGTTAGGATTTTCTAGCTGTGCTAAGAGTAAGAATGGATTTGTGGAGGAAAGGAGCTCCAGGCATAGAAGTCTCCTCAAATGTTAGACTAAACATAAAGCAGCACTTCATAGGAGATTTTTCACAAGAAAATATGGCAAAAAACATCTATTGAGGAACCACAACTACAAGGGAACAGTGAGCTTAATAAAGGTGACACAGCTCACATAGCACTCTGGAATATTGGAGTTCTGACCAGCCAGAGAGAAGAGACCTCATTGAAAACCTTGGGCATTCAGTGGAGACCTCAGAAAAGTCAGACTTTATGAGTAGAATTTGTATGTTCCTAGAATAAAGGTGGTTCCAGAAAAACCCTAGCAAAGTTGAAAAGCAAATCTCCAAGCATTAAAATGGTGTCCGAGTCAATTAACTGCCCTCTAGAAGGAAACTCAACCATCTTTACAGGTGAACAACAACAAAGTTAAGTTGCTGAGCTATGCAATATCCACAGTGTGAGTCCTAAATTTATAACTTTACTACACATAAAAAAGCATTTAGTGTGAACCATAACCAGGAAAATAATCAGTCAATAAAAGCAGACCCAGGAATGATAGAAATGATTTAAATGGCATGAGAATTTGGCATATTGGTATGATAACTGCATTTCTGGATTTAAGAAGACATAAATATGGAACGTAACTGATATCATATCCAGGGAAAGTAAAAGGATAAAAGAGTCAAATCAAATTAAAGAACTATTCAAAGATATGTCTTAAATGAAAAACTCACTGGGTGGTCTCCCCATCAGGTGAGTTGTTTCCAGAGAAAGAATTAACTGAAAAATAATCCAATAGAATCTACAGAAATAGCTGCACACACACACACACACACACACACACACACACACACTGGCGCATGTGCACACACAGAGGAATACATAGCAATGCTCAATGTGTTTTACCCTAATAAGAGCTTTTGTGATATATGATTGAAAAACTGACACAACTAAAGAGAGAAATAGACAAGCCCACACTTTGAGTTAGAGATTTCCTTGATTCTCTTTGGGAGTCATATGGTGCATTTCAAAATACTCTTTGGGAAAAGAAGAAATCACTAAGGAATTTAGAAAAGTTTTGAGCTGAGTAAGAATATAACACAGTCTATCCAAACTTAGGAGATGCAGTGAATGTCTTTAGGCTTTTACATAACTTTAGATGTTCTTAGGGAAAAACAGAAACATGTAAAAATCAAGATTTCAAACTGCAATTCTCCAAGTGTAGTCTAGAGAAACCTGAAGACCTTTGAGTACCTTCAGAGATAGTCCATGAGGTTAAAAGACTTTGCTATGTCAAAAGTAAGATGCTATTGATCCTTTTTACTTTCATTTTCCAACAAAAGAAGAGTGGAATTTTCCAGTGGTTACGTAGTATGTAATGGCATCATGTCTCTGATGGCTAAGAAAATGGGTGATTGTTGACTTTGAGTGTTAAAAAATTCTCAGTGTTGGTTTCTCATACAATATTCATCTCGTGTTTTGAAAAAGAAAAGCTCTTTGGAATCCCCTATGAACAAAGACTTTGACAGTTGTTGATCTAAGACCACAGCTTAAATATCTAGATGAAAGAAAGAAAAGAAAGAAAGAAAAGAAAAGAAAGAAAAAAAGAAAGAAAGAAAGGAAGGAAGGAAGGAAGGAAGGAAGGAAGGAAGGAAGGAAGGGAGGAAGGAAGAAAGGAAGGAAGGAAGGAAGAAAGGAAAAAGAAGAAAGAAAAGAAAGAAAGGAAGGAAGGAAAGAAAGAAAAAGAAAGAAAGAAAAGAAAAGAAAAGAAAGAAAGAAAAGAAAGAAAGAAAGAAAGAAAGAAAGAAAGAAAGAAAGAAAGAAAGAAAGAAAGAAAGAAAGAAAGAAAGAAAGAGCCAAGGAAAGCTGATGGAAAGAAGTAGTCCAAACCAATGATATTCAATGAACAAGAAAAGAGACCAACAAGGGAGTAAACCCATGAAACATAAAGTTGATTCTTTGAAAAGATCCATATGATTGACCACAGTCTGGCTAAACAAATGACAGACCAATGAGGGCGTACAACTATTACCACCTGGAGTAACAGGGGAGAGGTGCCATTGGTATAGCATCTTCCAGGTCTGAAAGCTGAAAAGAAGATTTTGAGAACAGCTGTAGGTGAATAAATTCAGGAACATTAATCATGTGGACCAATTCCTGAGGAAGACAACAAATCAGCAAACCAGATGCTGAATAGATTGTGTAGTCCTATAGAGAGACATACAGAGAGGCTGACAGAGAAATATTTGTATGTGCATAAAACAATGTACAAGACACACTTCAAAATCAATCTCAGTTAATCTGGAGGAACGTATTTTGCAGAAGGTGGAAGAAGGGTATTCTGATCCTCTCTTGTACACATTGATGTTTACTCTCAGTTTTCTTACAGAGCACAGACAACTTTGGATGTGTTACAATATGAATGATAATTTGTCTTTGAGATCTTCACAGTTGTTTAGAAGTTGAGGACCATTTGTGCATACTATGAGACCTTTAGTGAAAATGTTTCAAAGTCGCTTTTTTACACTTTGTTACAGCAAAACTTAGATAGTACTGGATGCTTCTGTATCTTCTCCCATCTCTGATGACCTGTATTGTTTTGTAATTTGCAGTGGCCTGACCAGGAACTACTGCAGGAATCCAGATGCTGAGATTTGCCCTTGGTGTTACACCATGGATCCCAGTGTCAGGTGGGAGTACTGCAACCTGACACAATGCCTGGTGACAGAATCAAGTGTCCTTGCAACTCTCACAGTGGTCCCAGATCCAAGCACAGAGGCTTCTTCTGAAGAAGGTAGGAAGTCTGTGGCCATACAACCACACCCTAGGACATAGGGATGAAAAGAGTTGCAAAATCTTAGTGATATAGAAGCCTTCCATACTCGCACAATTCCAAGTAGAATGTGGACTCAGGGTCAGCCACTGGGAAGGAACACTCAGCTCCTTCTCTGGGAGAACCAGAGCTGTGATGTTTAATACCGTGTGAGAGGGTGGTGTCTTTAGGAAGGGTGCAGGCCCTCTAGGGCACTGGACTTACCACTCCCTTTGTTATTCATCAGATCATTTTAGTATCATAGCCAGAAGGATATTCTAACATTTTGCCAAATTTGTGAAGATTTACCAAGCTCATGATAAGCCTTTCCTGATATTTCTTCAAGTAGGCAGTGTTCATTACATCTTCGGCTTTGCAGTTTCAGAAGAATGTGGTTTTTGAGTCTGTCATCCTTGAGGTACCTAATAAGACTTTTCTTAGTTCCATATACTTCTGGGTCCAGGTAGAAGTACATAGCCAACAAATGCTCCATCATTCTGGCCTACCTCCATCTTAGGCAGGTCCTGCACAACTAGGCTTTGATGGGTGGGATCGCTCAGTGTTCTTGCCCCTCCTTCTTATGGAACATGTATCTGTGTTGGTCTTTGAAAAGAAGAGTAGCAGATGTCTACTTTGTTGCAATGCAGAATCCTGGGCCAAAGATATCCCCTCCCTCCAAGGGAATAAAATTTTGTCCAGTACTCCTCTCTGAGAGACAATGTATCTTTGCCTACAAGTCCTAGATGCAGGACTGCTTCCTGCCCCATCTTCAAGAAGCTGAAGGCTTTGGCTCTGGAGGATCAGCAGTCTAGGGAAATGTGTGATGGTTTCATGTTTGCCCCCACATACAGTCAATCACCACCTATAGCCTGCACAACCTGATGCATAGCAGTCTGGTCTCCTGCCTTATTCTCAGGAACACCCAGAAGATGTCTATGCTAAAGAGCATGCACATGAGTGCAGTTTTGACTGATAGGCACTCTGATCTTTCCTTTGGTGCCCATGTTTTAAAGGAAATCTTTCTAAGAGCTCATTAAAGTTCTACAATGCTATGAATCTTTGGGTTTTATTGGTATGTCCATCTACCTGCTAATACAGAAAAGAGCATGGTAGTCTTTCTCAGAGACAATGGTCCTGTTTTAGTCACAGATTTCTTCTCTTGCTTCTGTGTTCTAGAAATTACTTAGCTTGATTTTTCCTCTTTGAATTTCAGCACCAACGGAGCAAAGTCCCGAGGTCCAGGACTGCTACCATGGTGATGGACAGAGTTATCGAGGCTCATTCTCCACCACTGTCACAGGAAGGACATGCCAGTCTTGGTCCTCTATGACACCACACTGGCATCAGAGGACAACAGAATATTATCCAAATGGGTACGTCCTTGAGTTTTCTTCAAAGAGAGACAGCAGCCCCCTTACATTTCTCTTGGAAGGGCCATGCTTCCAACAAACTTCTTATGACAAATTTATCTCAGATCTGGAATATTGGGTAGAATGTCTCAGGCTTCTTTCTTCAGGCACAGTGTCTGAAAGAAGAGAAATGTCAGGCCAGCTCTCTTTTCTCATAGTTGACTGAAGCAGGAAGATATTTGAAGGTGGTGAGGTCTCATGAATAGAAAGCTCAGGAGAACACATGGTCACATGCTTAGAAATAGCACCATTTCACAATGCCCATGGAAATAGCACCATTTCACAATGCTCACTAAAGATCAGTGCAATAGTTCAACCAGGGATTTCTGTCATTCTAATCTCCAAGCCCTGAAGTGAAGGTTGTGTTAGCCATGTTCATCTTAGGCAACAAGTAAAGGACATCTATGTCAACATCCAGATCTTCCTATCACTTTCTCTTCTAACCTGTACAAACACACTGGGTTCTGAGAATAAGGTATCTGAAGAGCTATGTGTTGCCAGCACATGAGGAGCAAAAGTAGGAAGGCAGCTGAGAGTCAGGAAGTATAGAGATTCTGAAGAGTTACACATGCAGGAAGATGGACAGAAACCCAGTTCTGACCATGTCAACGTTTCTGCCATGAAGGACTATCAAATACATGGGAAAAGTGTTTTCACAGATGGGACAACAGACATGATAGGCCTGAGAGAATTGAGAAAGGGAATCAAAGGAGATCAACCATACCATGTCCCTGGCACCCTTCCTGGAGACCCTTGGAGGGCAAGTAGATGGAGCCCAGCTAACCACAACAGTCTTGCTTAACTGAGGAGAGAGACTGGAGTTTGTGATGCCTCAGGCATCTGGCATGTTCTAGGCTGGCTAAGAATGAGAAGGGATTTGTGGAGGAAAGGAGTTCCAAGAATATGCACAGAAGTCTTCTCAAGGCTTTGACTAAATACAAAGCTGTGTATGCACAGGGAGAGTTTTCACAAAGACAGAACAATGAAGAAAAGCTATCAGGGAAAGAACAACTGCAAAGGAACAGTGAGCTCAATGGAGATGCCAGAGCTCACATAACACTGGAAGATATTTGAGTTCTGACCACTCAGAGGAGAGACACCTCAATGAACATCTTGGGCATTCAGTAGAGGTCAAAGAAAGCCATACTTTGGGAGTAAGATCTTCGGATTCCTAGAAATAAGGTGACTCCAGAAACACTCCAGCAACTCTTCTTCCAAACCAGTCTAAAAGGATCCAAATGATTTCTAAGTAAATTAACTGCTTTCCAGAAGAAAGTAAATTCAACCCTCCTTAGAGGTAATACAACAACCCTATTGTATTAGGAATGAATACAAGTTGCTCAGTTATATGACATCCCCAGTGTGCAACTTCCATTTAAAAATTTACTAGACCCAAAATAAGTTTTCACTGTGATCCATAACTGGGAGAAAAATCACTCAACACAAATAGACCCAGAAATAATAGGAATATGGCATTGGCAAGAACATTCAAAGGCACCTCTGAGAACTGTATTTCAGGAAAATGTCAGCAAGAGCTGACCATGAGATAAACGAATGCATAATATCAGAAAAAAAAGAATTGAAGAGCCAAATGGAAGTTTAAAAACACAAAACAAACCTTTTAAAAAAATTATCTGTCTTCTATTATAGTTTCTTTCACATATATAAGCTACTACAATTTCAAAAGTCAATTAATAAATTCTAGATGCCTCAAAAAAAAAAAAAAAAAAAAAACTGAGAAAAGGTATACTGTAATGAGGAATTCACTGGATGGCCTTATCATCATCACTTTAGATATTATGGTAGGAAAAGTGAACGAGAAAATAATTCAATTAAAGTTAGACAAACCACAAGACAGACACAAATACACATACACACAATGACTGAACCAATTAATCAACAGAGCCTGAAGGACATCTAGGAAAACATCCACACATTTAATATATGTGTTAGGCAAGTCACAGAAGGAGAGGAAAAAGATGTTGTGACAGAAATTATACTTGAAGCTGTGATGGCTGACAAATTTCCAAACATACAGAAAATGAGAAACTCAGAGTCATGAAGCTCAATGACTCAGGTATAGATTTTTAAAGAGCAAAACTCTGATTTACTGGGGTACATCATAGTTAAATTGTCTGATGTCAAAGCTAAGAAAAAAAGAAAGTGGGGGTTCCTATGGACAAACATTTTGACAGTTGATCTAAGACCACAACTTAAATATCTAGGCAAGGAAAAGCAAATAAGACCCAAGGAAAGAGGATGGATGGAAATAGTCCAAACCAATGACATTCAGTGAACAAGAAAATAGACCAAAAAGGGAATAAATCCATGAAACAGAAAGTTGGTTCTTTGAAGAGATCCATGTAATTGACCACAGTCTGGCTAAACAGATGACAGACCAAGGAGGGAGTACAACCATCACCATCAGGAGTAACAGGGGAGAGGAGCCATTGCTATACCATACTCCAAGTCTGAAAGCTGACAAGAAGATATTGAGAAAAACTGTATGAGAATAAATTCATGAATATAGATCATGTGGATGGATTCTTTAGGTAAACAACAAATCAGCAAACCAGACGCTGAATAGATTGTGTACTCCTACAGAAAGACACACAGATAGCCAGAGAAATATTTGTATATGCATACAACAGTCTACAAGGCACACTTCAAAATCTCTTAGTTAACCCAAAGGAATGCATTTTGCAGAAGGCGGAAGGAGGGTATTCTGATCCTTTCTTGTACACATTGATGCCCATTGATCAATGGGTATGTCTTTGAGTACGTCTCTCAGTTTTCTTATGGAGTATAGACAACTTTGGATGTGTTACAATAAGAATAATGATCTGTCTTTGAAATGTTCACAGTTGTTTAGAAGTTGAGGACCATTTGTGATTGTTACGGGACCTTTAGGGAGAATATTTCAAAGTTACTTTTTAACACTTTGTTACAACAAAATGTAAAGGATGCCTGGTGCCCTTGTATCTTCTCCCATCTCTGGTGACCTGTATTGTTTTATAATTTGCAGTGGCCTGACCAGGAACTACTGCAGGAATCCAGATGCTGAGATTCGCCCTTGGTGTTATACCATGGATCCCAGTGTCAGATGGGAGTACTGCAACCTGACACAATGTCCAGTGACAGAATCAAGTGTCCTCGCAATGTCCATGGCTGTTTCTGAACAAGGTAAGAAGACTCTGGCCAGACAACCACACCCTTGGACATTGGGATGAAAAGAGTTGCAAAATCTTAGTGATACAGAAGCCTTCCATGCTGCACGAGAATTTGAATGTGGACTCAGGGTCAGCCAATGGGAAGGAAGCCTCAGCGCCTTCTCTGGGGGAACCAGAGCTGTGATTTTTGGCACTCCGTGACAGGGTGGTGTCTTTAGGAAGTGTGCAGACCTTCTAGGGCACTGAACTTACCACTCCCCTGGTTATTCAACAGATCATTTCAGTGTCCTAGTGAAAATGAATATGCTAACATCCTGCCAAATTTGTGATGATTCACCAAGCTCATCATGAGCCTTTCCTGGTATTTCTTCAAGTAGGCAGTATTTATTGCAAACTTCAGCTTTGCAATTTCAGAGGAATGTGGTTTTTGAGTCTGTCAACCTTGAGAAACCTAATATGAACATACTTAGTTCCATATCCTCCTGGGTCTAGGTAGCAGCACATAGCCAGCAAATGCTCCGTCTCCCTGTCTGCCTTCATCTTAGGCAGGCGCTGCACATCTAGGCTTTGATGGAAGGGATCTCTTAGTGTTCTTGCCCCTCCTTCTCATGGAACACGTATCTATGTTGCTCTTTGTGAAGAAGAGTAGTGGATGTCTACTTTGATGCCCAGTCTACAATCTGGGCCCAAGATTTCCTGCCTTCCCTCCAAGGGAATAAAATTTTGGCCATTACCCCTCTCTGAGAGACAATGTGTCTTTGCCTACAAGTCCTAGATGCAGGACTGCTTCCTGCCTCATGTTCCAGCAGCTGAAGGCTTTGGCTTTGGAGGATCAGTGGTCTGGGTAAATGTGTGATGCTTTCATGTCTGCCCCCACTGACAATCACCACCTACAAGCTACACAGCCCGATGCGTGGCAGTCTGGTCTCCTGCCTTGTTCTCAGGAACACCCCGAAGAGATCTTTGCCAAAGAACATGCACGTGGGTGCAATTTTGACTGACAGGCACTCTGATCTGTCCTTTGGTGCCCAGGTTTTAAAGAAAATCTTTCTAAAAACTCATTGAAGTTCCAGAATGCTATGGATCTTTGAGTTTTGTTATTGGCTTGTCCATCTGCCTCCTAATATAGAACAGAGCATGGTCGTCATTTTCAGAGATGACTGTCCTGTTTCTGTCATAGATTTTTTTCTCATGCTTCTGTGTCCTGGAAATTACTCAGCTTGATTTCTCCTCTTTGAATTTCAGCACCAACGCAGCAAAGTCCCGGGGTCCAGGACTGCTACCATGGTGATGGACAGAGTTATCGAGGTTCAGTCTCCACCACTGTCACAGGAAGGACATGTCAGTCTTGGTCCTCTATGACACCACACTGGCATCAGAGGACCACAGAATACTACCCAAATGGGTACGTCTTTGAGTTTTCTCTGAAGAGAAACAGCCGCCCACTTAAATTTCTCCTGGAAGAGACATGCTTCCAGCTAACTTCTTATGAACAAATTTCTCTGAGACCCAGAATGTTGGATGGAATGTCTCAGGCTTCTTGCTTTGGGCATAGGGTCTGAGAGGAGAGAAATGTCAGGCCAGTTCTTTTTTCTCATAGTTGACAGAAGCAGGAGGATACTTGGAGGTGGTGAGGTCTCATGAATAGAAAGCTCAGGAGAACACATGATCATGTGCTTAGAAATAGCACCATTCTACAATGCCCACTAAAGACCAGTGCAATAGTTCAACCAGGGAATTCTGTCATTCTATTCTCCAAGCCCTGGAGTGGAGGTTGTGTTTGCCATGTTTGTCTTGGGTAACAAGTAAAGGACATCTATATTGACATTGAGATCTTCCAATCACTTTCTCCTCGAACCTGTACAAACACACTGGGTTGTGAGAACAAGGTGTCTGAAAATCTATGTTGCCAGCACATGAGGAGCAAATGTAGGACGGCAGCTGAGAGTCAGGAAGTGTAGAGATGCTGAAGAGTTACACATTCAGGAAGATGGACAGAAACCCAGATCTGGCTATGCCAGCCTTTCCTCCATGAAGGACTATCAAATATGTGAGAAAACTGTTTTCACAGGTTGGACAACAGATATGGTAGGCTTGAGAGAACTGAGAAAGGGAATCAAAGGAGATCAACCCCATCACCTGTCTTCCTTCCTGGACACAGTGTTGGATTGCAGGACAAGCAGATGGAGCCCAGTTGACCACAGTAGTCTTGTTTAACTGAGGAGAGAGACTGGAGTCTGTGATGCCTCAGGCAGCTGATATGTTCTAGGCTGGCTAAGAATGAGAAGGGGTTGTGGTGGAAAGGAGCTCCGGGAATACACACAGAAGTCTCCTCAAGTCTTTGGCTAAACACAAAGTTGCATATGCACAGGGAGAGTTTCCACAAAGAAAGAACAATAAAGAAAAGCTACTTGGGAAAGAACAACTGCAGGGGAACAGTGAGCTCAATGGAGATGACAGAGCTCACATAGCACTGGGGGATGTTTGAATTCTGACTACTCAGAGTACTACATTTTGGGCTTTCAGTAGAGACCAAAGAAAGCTGTACCTTGGGATTGGGATCATCTTATTCCTAGAATCAAGGTGACTCCAGAATCAAGGTGACTCCAGAAACACTCCAGCAATCCTTCTTTCAAGCCAGTCTAAAAGGTGACTTCTTCCAAGCCAGTCTAAAAGGATCCAAATGATCTCCAAGTAAATTAACTGCATTCCACAAGACAAAAACTCAACCCCTGCTTAGAGGCAAGGGACAAATACAAGTTGCTCAGTTATATGGCATTCCCATTGCATGCCTTCTATTTAAAAATTTAATAGAAACACAAGAAGCTTTCACTATGATACATAACTGGGAGAAAAATCACTCACCACAAACAGGCCCAGAAATGATAGAATTAATGACATTGGTGAGAACATTTAAAATGCACCTCTGAGAACTATGTTTCTGGAAAATGTCAGCAAAAGCTGACCATGAGAGAAACAAAAGCAGAATAGCAAGAGAAAAGAAAAGAATTGAAAAGCCAAATGAAAATTAAAGAACTGAGAAAAGGTACACGTCTAATGAAGAACTCACTGGATGACCTTATCGTCACTTTAGATATTACGGTAGGAAAGGTGACCTTGAAAATAATTCAATAGGAGCTACACAGACCACAGAACTGACAGGCAGACCAACAGACAGGCACACAAACACACACAGACACACACACACACACACAGACTGAACCCATTAATCAACAGAGCCTCAAGGGCATCTAGGAAAAATCCACACATTTAATATATGTTTTAGGCAAGTCACAGAAGGAGAAGAAAAATATATTGTGACAGAAATTATACTTGAAGTGATGATAGCTCACAACATGCCAAATATCCAGAAAACAAGAAACTCATAGTCAAGAAGCTAAATGACTCAGATATAGAATTTTAAAGAGCAAAACTCTATGATTTACTGGGATACATCATAGTTAAATCGCCCCAATTCAAAGCTAAGAAGAAAAAAGCTGGGTTCCTATGAACAAAAGCTTTGACAGCTGTTGATCTAAGACCACAGCTTAATAAGACCCAGCTTACATATCTAGGCAAGGGAAAGCAAATAAGACACAAGAAAAGTGGATGGAAGGAAATAGTCCAAACCAATGACATTCAGTGGACAAGAAAATAGACGAACAAAGGAGTAAATCCATGAAATAGAAAGTTAGGTTCTTTGAAAAGATCCATATGATCAAAGTCTGGCTAAACAGATGACAGACCAAGGAGGGAGCATATCCATCACCATCAGGAGTAACAGGAGAGAGGCACCATTGCTTAGCATCCTCCAGGTCTGAAAGCTGAGAAGTAGATATTGAGACCAACTGTATGTAAATAAATTCAGGAATTTAGATCATGTGGATGGATTCCTTTGGTAAACAACAAATCAGCAAATCAAACACTGAATAGATCATGCAGTTTTATAGAGAGACATACAGAAAGCCTGACAGAGAAACATTTGTATGTGCATAAAACAATCTACAAGACACACTTCAAAATCCCTCTTGGTTAATCCAGAGGAATGTATTTGGCTGAAGGTGGAAGGAGGGTATTCTGATCCTTTCTTTTACACATTGATGTTTTCTCTCAGTTTTCTTATAAACTTTGAATGTGTTACAATAAGAATAATAATCTGTCTTTGAAATGTTCACAGTTGTTTAGAAGTTGAGGACCATTTGTGAGTGTTTTGGGACTTTTAGTGAGAATATTTCAAATTCGCTTAACACTTTGTTACAACAAAACATAAAGGGTGCCAGGTGGCGTTGTTTCTTCTCTAATCTCTGGTGACCTGTATTGTTTTGGAATTTGCAGTGGCCTGACCAAGAACTACTGCAGGAATCCAGATGCTGAGATTCGCCCTTGGTGTTATACCATGGATCCCAGTGTCAGATGGGAGTACTGCAACCTGACACAATGTCTGGTGATGGAATCAAGTGTCCTCGCAACTCCCCCAGTGGTCCCAGTTCCAAGCACAGAGGTTCCTTCTGAAGAAGGTAAGAAGTCTGCAATCAGACAACCATACCCTCAGACATTGGGATAAAAAGAGTCGCAAAATCTTTGAGATGCAGAAGCCGTCCGTGCTGTACGGGAAGTCGAAGGTGAAGTCATGGACAGCCAATGGGTAGAAGCTTCAGTGCCTTCTCTGGGGGAACCAGAGCTGTGATGTTGAGTGCCATGTGAGGGATGGTGTCTTTAAAAGGGGTATAGACCCTCTAGGACACTGGACTTACCACTCCCCTGTTATCAAATGAATCATATTACTGTCCCAGCCAAGATGGATATTCTAACATCCTGCCAAATTTGTGATGATTTACCAAGCTCCTAAGCCTGTCCAGCCCTTTCTTCAAATAGGCAGTGTTTATTGCAGTCTTCAGCTTTACCATTTTGGAGGAATGCCATTTTTGAGGCTGTTGTTCTTGAGAAACTTAACATGACTTCATTAGATCCGTATTGTCCTGAGTCTTTGAAGCAATACATAGCCACCGAATTCTTTATCTCCTAAGCCTACCTTCATCTTGGACAGGCTGTGCACACCTAGGATTTGAGGGAAGGGATTTTTCAGTGTTCTCATCCCTCTTCCTCATGGAACATGTATCTCCATTGTTTTTTGATAAGAAGAGTAGTGGATGTCAGCTTTGTTGATCCTGGGCCCAAGATTCTCTGTCTCCCCTCCTAGGCTATAAAATTTTGGCCTGTACTCCTGCTCCCTGAGAGGCAATGTGTGTTTACCTGCAGGTCCTAGATGCAAGATCTTTTTCTGCCTCATACCCCAGAATCTGAAGGCTTTTGCTTTGGAGGAGCAGTGGTCTAGGAAAATGTGCAAAGATTGACCCACCAGTGACAGTCAATCACCACCTACAGCCTGCACAGCCTGATGCATGGCACCCTGATTTCCTGCCTTGTTCTCATGAACACCCAGAAGAGGTGTAAGCAAAAGACCATCACATGAGTGTAATTTTGAAGTATAGGCACTCTGATCTGTTTTTTGTTTGCTCCTTTTTTAGTTTTCCAGGGTTGAATTGAAATATTTATGACTACTTATTAAATTTATAGAATCCTATGAGTCGCGCCTGGCCGACTCATAGGATTCTATAAATTTAATAAGTAGTCATAAATCCCAGCACTTTGGGAGGCTGAGACGGGTGGATCACAAGGTCAGGAGATCGAGACCATCCTGGCTAACACGGTGAAACCCCGCCTCTGCTAAAAAATACAAAAAAACTAGCCGGGCGAGGTGGTGGGTGCCTGTAGTCCCAGCTACTCGGGAGGCTGAGGCAGGAGAATGGCATAAACCCGGGAGGCGGAGCTTGCAGTGAACTGAGATCCGGCCACTGCACTCCAGCCTGGGTGACAGAGCGAGACTCCGTCTCAAAAAAAAAATTTTGAAAAAAGAATCCTATGAGTCTATTTATATTCTTTATTCTACATTTCAATTTGCATGCTACTATAGAAGAGTGTAAATTGTTAATCCTCAGATTATTCCACCTTGTGTGTCATAATTTTTTTTCACATGTTTCTCTTTTCTAGGCAATGCTGAGCTTGATTTTCTCTTTTAATTTCAGCACCAACTGAAAACAGCCCTGGGGTCCAGGACTGCTACCAAGGTGATGGACAGAGTTATCGAGGCACATTCTCCACCACTATCACAGGAAGAACATGTCAGTCTTGGTTGTCTATGACACCACATTGGCATCGGAGGATCCCATTATGCTATCCAAATGCGTATGTCTATCATGTTAGCCATAAAAGGAACAATAGTCAACTAAAATTTCTCTTAGCTGGCCCATGCTACAAACTCACTTCCTAGGTCCCAATTTCTCATAGACTCAGAGTTTGTAGCAAAATGTCTCAGGAACCTTCCTTTTGAGCAAAGAGTCTGAATGAAGAGAAATTTTAGGATTGCTATATTTCATAACAGTTTGATGGAAGCAGCAGGATATATGGAGGTGGTGAAGTCTCATTAATGTAAAGCTAAGGAGATCAAATGACCAAATGCTTAGACACAGTATCATTCCACAATGCCCACTAAATATCCATGCAGTCTTTCAACCATGCAATTCTATCATTCTATCCTCCATTCCCTGAAGTGAAGTTTGTGTTTGCCATTTTTGACATGGATCAGAAGTAACAAATTCAGGCTGTGTGCAATGGTTTAGGTCTGTAATCCTAGCACTTTGGGAGGCCAAGGTGGGCAGATCACCAGAGATCAGGAGTTCGAGACCAGCCTGGCCAACATGGCAAAACCCCATCTCTACCAAAAATACAAAAATTAGCCGGTCATAGCGGTGGGTACCTACAATTCCAGCTACTTGGGAGGCTGAGGCAGGAGAATCACTTGAGCCTGGGATTCAGACTTTGCTGTGAGCCGAGAGCATGCCACTGCACTCCAACCTGGGTGACAGAGCAAGACTCAATCTTAAAAAAAAAAAAAAGAAGAAGAAGAAGAAGAAGAAGAAGAAGTAATTAGTGCATATATTTATATATGAGTACTAACCTGTATGAACACACTGGGTTCTAAGCACCAGTTTTCTGAAGGGATATGGGTTGCCAGGAAGAGTAAAAGCAGGAATGCAGATGAAAGTCAGAAAGTAAACAGTTGTGGTGATTAAAATGGGCAGGTACATGGACAAAAAATGCATGTCTGACAAGAACTGGCCTCTTGCCATAAGTCAGTATGAACAATATGGAAAAACTGTTTGCACATGTTGGACAGCAGACAGTATAACCTGAGATAATTTAGAAAGGAAAACAAATAAGATCAACCCCATAATTACTCTTCCTACACTTAAGGGCAAAGAGTTTTAACCAAACCATTCCACAGCAGTCTTGCTAAACTGGGAAGAGAGACTGGAGTTTTGGTAACTAATAAAACTGATATTTTCTAGGTTAGGTAATAATGAGAAAGTATTTGTGGAGAAAAGGAGCTCCAGGAATACACACAGAAGTCTCCTCAAGTCTCTGCTAAATAGAAAGCTGTGTATGCACAGAAAGATGTTCCAGAGAGAAAGGAGAATAAAGAGCAGCTACTGGGGAAAGAACAACTGCAGGGGAACAGTGAACTCAATGAAGATGCCAGAGCTCACGCAGCCCTGGGAGGTATTTGAGCTCTGACCAGCCTGAGGAGAGACACCTCATTGAACATCTTGGGCATTCAGCAGAGACCCCAAAAAAGCCATACTTCAGGAGTAGAATTAATGCATTCCTAGAATAAAGTCTACTCTGGAAACACCCTAGAAAAGCTTAGAAACCAAGTCTAAAAAGATCCAAGTGATCTCCAAGTAAATTAATTGCCCGTCAGAAGAAAACATAACCTCTTCAGAGGTAAACAACATTAAATCGCTCAATTATATGGTATCCACAATGTGTTACATACGTTTAAAAATTTGCTGAACATACAAAAAGCATTTAGTGTTATCCATAACCAGGAGAAAAATCAGTCGATACAAACAGACCCCAAAATGATAAAAATAACAGAATTGGCAAGGAGATTTAAAATGTATGTATCAGAATTGTGTTCAAGGATTTAAAGAAAGCATGAACAAGAAATAAATAAATGGATAATATCAACAGAAAGAAAAATTGTAAAAGGACCAAATGGAAGTCAAGAACTAAAAAAAGAGACATCTCTTTAATGAGAAAATCACTAGGTGGCCTTATAATCGTACTAGATAGTACAGATGATAAAGCTAACTAGAAAATATTAGGGTGGTACAAACCACAGCACACTCATACAGAGCCTGAGCAGATAAATTAGCAGAGCCTCAAGGACATTTATGAAAATATCAAAATATTTAATATATGTTTAAAGCAAGTCACAGAGGAGGGGAAAGAGATGTTGGAACAGAAAAAATACTTGAAACAGTGATGGCTGATGACTTTCTAAATACAGAAAATATGATAAACTCACATAGTCAAGAAGCTCAATGGATCAGATATAGGATTTTAAAAAGTAAAACTGTATGATTTAGTTGGACACATCATAATTAAATTGTCCATAATCAAAGATAGAAAGTAAAATCTTATTTGAAGCCTGAGGGAAAAAGCATACCTTTACATAGAGTAACAGTGACACAAATGACTGATGCCTTCTCATCAGAAACAACACAAATCAGAAACAATAGAATAACAGCTTTAGAGTGGTAAGAAGAAAAAAAGACCAAATCAGAAACAACAAAATATCACATTTAGCGTAGTAAGAAGGAAAACAAGATCATATCAGAAACAACGAAATAACACCTGTAGAGTGGTAAGAAGAAGAAAAGATCGGGTCAGAAACAATGAAATAACACACTAAGAAGAAAAAAAAAGATCAAGTCAGAAACAATGGAATAACACCTTTAGAGTGATAAGAAGGAAAAAAAAAACAGCAAACTTAAACGCTGTGCACAGCAAACAATTCCATTGAAAATGAATGTTATGTAAGTACATATTCTGTCATCCTAAAAACAAAGAGCAAATAAAAGAATGTTTCATCAGCAGGATTGTGTAACAAAAGATGTGAAAGAATGCTATGTAAGTAGAAGAAAAATAATATGAGGATTCTGAGAGGTTGGAGCAACGTTCTTAGGTGGCATAAGGGGGAATGCATTCTCCAAGATTCCCCCAGCCTAGGGTCTTCACCTGTTGTGCCTCTTACTGCATTGTTTTCTGACTCCTCCATAGCCACTTGGCCCCTTCAGATCCCATAGTCTACCTAGCCGTCTCCCTTTATGCCTTGGGTCCCGCTGTTCTTTCAACTCATCACCCATTCCTTCAGTCCCAGAGTGGCTGCAGCCAGCAGAGGATGGACTGAGAGCAGGAGAGGAGGTCCTGCCCATGAACCAATCCTAGAGAAGCAACATCCTGCCTGGGAGCTAGTTTTCCAGGGAAGCTTTTATAAGTTTTGTAGAGCCAAACCTCCTTGCTCTGCCAGATACAGTATTTATAGTAATACTATTTTCATGATTATTTTATATTGCAAATGTAGAGCATTTATGCTACACTATGACTAGAGTAAGGGGGCTTGCATGGGATATATATAATCTTGGATGTCCTTTCTTCCTTGGGGAAACGTATTTGAGTTCAAACTTACCTATTACTATATAGTCCTATAGAGAGAGATACAAAGAGCTAGACAGACAGAGATACCTTTGTATGTGCATTAAAAAAATCTAAGATATATACTTCGAAATCTATGTCATTTATTCTGGAGGAAAGTATTTGGCAGAAGGTGAAAGGAGGATATTCTGATCCTTTCTTGTACAGACATGTATTATCTCAGTTTTTATAGAGAGCATATACTACTTTTGAGGTTTTAAAATAAAAATTATCATCCGTGATGTGTCCACACTTGTTGATAAGTTGAAGTTGAAGACCATTTCTGCTTATGGCAATATTATTGTATGTATAATGGGAATATTTCAAAGGTACTTGTTAACGCTTTGTTACAGCAAAATATAGAGGGGGCTAAGTGCTCTTGAATCTTCTCCCATCTCTGGTGACCTGTATTGTTTTGAAATTTGCAGTGGCCTGACCAGGAACTACTGCAGAAATCCAGATGCTGAGATTCGCCCTTGGTGTTACACCATGGATCCCAGTGTCAGGTGGGAGTACTGCAACTTGACACAATGTCCAGTGACAGAATCAAGTGTCCTCACAACTCCCACGGTGGTCCCGGTTCCAAGCACAGAGGCTCCTTCTGAACAAGGTAAGATGTTTGTGATTAGACATCTATACACTAGGATGAAAAGCCATGGAAAATCTTACTGATGCAGAAGCCTTCAGTGGTACACTGGAGGGTTGGTTGAGGGTCTGCTCTGTGGAAGAAAGCCTCAGCGCCCTCTCTGGGGGATCCAGAGCTGTGATTTTTGGCACCCCATGAGGAGGCAGTGTCTTTAGGAAGGGCACGGTGTCTTTGGAAGCGCACAGACACTCCAGGGCACTGTACTTACCACTCCCCTGGTTATTAAGTGGGTCATTTCAGTGTCCTAGCCAAAATGGATATTCTAACAACCTGCCAAATATGTGAAGATTTCCAAGCCAATAAGCCTTTCCAGTGATTTCAGATAGACCTTTTTCACTGCAATCCATAGTTTGCAGTCTTTAAGAATGTGGCCTTTGAGTATGATATTCTAGAGAAACCTAAGGAAACTGCATTCTTTTTAATTGTCCTGGGGCTACACAGCAGGAGGTAACCAACGAATGCTCTCTCTCCCTGACCTACCTCAGTCTTTCACAGCTCTGTTCACATGGCTTTGAAGTTAGAAATTTCTAGGTGTTCTTGCCTCTTCTTCTCATGAAACTTGCATCAGCAGTGAGTCTACAGAAGACGAGGAAGAGAATTCTGCTTTGTTGCAATTCAGGATTCTGGGTACCAGAAGACTCCCTATCTCTCCTCCAAGGGAGTAAGTTGTTTGTCTCTAACCCTCCGTGAGAAACAATGAGTCTTTGCCTGCACTCCTAAATGCAGGATGATTTCCTGCCCAAATTTTCTGAAGGTTAAGGCTTTTGCCTTGGTATGAGCAACGGTCTAAGGAAATGTGGAAGGGTCTCATGTCTGCTCCTGACTGACCACCAGTCACCTCCTACAGCCTCCACCAAGGAATGCGTTGCATTCTGGTCTTCTGCCCTGTGGTTCTCATGAAAACCCAGTGGAGATTCATAGGATGGAGCTGCACATGAATGTAATTTCCAGTGTCCAGCATTTTGCTCTGTTCTTTATCTTTAGATTTAAAAATAATGTTTCTTTGAACTTATTAAAATTCTAGAAACCTATGACTCTATTGAGTCTTTTCACATCCTTTTGCTACTAGTAGAAAAAAGAATAGTAATAATTTTCAGAGGCTACTGTCCAGTTTGTGACATAAATTGTCTCCCATGTTTCTCTGCTCATGCAATTACTATGATTTCTTTTATTTTAATTTCAGCACCACCTGAGAAAAGCCCTGTGGTCCAGGATTGCTACCATGGTGATGGACAGAGTTATCGAGGCACATCCTCCACCACTGTCACAGGGAGGAACTGTCAATCTTGGTCATCTATGATACCACATTGGCATCAGAGGACCCCAGAAAACTACCCAAATGCGTATGTATTTGATTAAAACCGTAAGAGGAGCAACAGCCAACTCAAATGTTGGTTAGAAGAGCCATGCTTTAAGTTCACTTCCTAGGGACAAATTTCTCTTAGACTCACATTTTGGCAAAATGTCTTAGGACTTTTGCTTTTGAGCAAAGAGTCTAAGAGAAGAGAAATTTTAGGCCTGGTATATTTCTTAATAGTTTTATGGAAGGAGCAGAATATACGGAGATGGTGAAGTCACATTCATGTAAAGCTCAGAAGATCAAATGACCAAATGGTTAAATACAGTACCATTCCACAATGCCCACTAAAAATCAATGTCATCTTTCACCCATGCAATTTTGTCATTCTAAACTTCAATTCCCGAAGGTTTGTTTGCCATTTTTGTCACGGGTAATAAGTAAAAAACAAATTAAGACATATAGATATATACACACACACATCTGAATATTTATATATAGTCTGAATATTTATATACTTATATATAAATTTTATATTTAAATTTTTGTATAACCATTCACTCCCCTGAAAAAAGGGCTGAAGCCAGGGAGCTAAGTGGTCTTACTCAGTGGATCCTACCCCCATGAAGCCCAGCAAACTAAGCTCCACTGGCTTGAAATTCTTGCTGCCAGCACAGCAGTCTGAAGTTGACCTGGGACACTCAAGCTTGGTGGGAGGAGGGGTCTCCACCATTACTGGGGTTTGAATAGGAGGTTTTCCCTTCACAGTGTGAGCAAAGCCGCTAGGAAGTTTGAGCTGGGCAGAGTGCACTGCAGCTTGGCAAAGCCACTGTAGCAAGACTGCCTCTTTAGATTCCTCCTCTCTGGGCAGGGCATCTCTGAAAGAAAGGCAGCAGCCCCAGTCAGAAGCTTATAGACAAAGCTCCTATCTCCCTGGGACAGCAACTGGAGGAAGGGTTGGCTGTGGATGCAGCTTCAGCAGACTTAAAGTTTCCTGCCTGCCAGCTCTGAAAAGAGCAGTGGATCTCCCAGCACAGCACTAGAGCTCTGATAAGGGACAGGGTACCTCCTCAAGTGGGTCCCAGCTTCAGAAGGTAATAGCAAGCTCCTCTGAGCTAAAGGAGCATGTTCTAACACAATGCAAGGAAGCTAAGAACCTTGAAGAAAGATTAGAAGGATTGCCAACTAGAGTAAGCAGTTTAGAGAAGAACATAAATGACCTTTTGGAGCTGAAAAACACAGCACAAAAACTTCATGACACATACACAAGTATCAATAGCAAAATCAATCAAGTGGGAGAAAGGATATCAGAGATTGAAGATCAAGTTAATGAAGTAAAGCGTGAAGACAAGATTAGAGAATAAAGAATGAGAAGGAATGAGCAAATCCTCCAAGAAATACAGGACTATGTGAAAAGACTGAACCTACCTTTGATTGCAGTACCTGAAAGTGATGAGGAGAATGGAACCAAGTTGGAAAACACTCTTCAGGATATTATCCGGGGGAACTTCCCTAACCTAGCAAGACAGGCCAACATTCAAATTCAGGAAATACAGAAAACGCCAGAAGAAGAGCAACCTCAAGACACACAATCGTCAGATTCACCAAGGTTGAAATGAAGGAAAAAGATGTTAAGGGCAGCCAGAGAGAAAGTTTTGGTTACCCACAAAGGGAACCCAATCAGACTAACAGTGGATCTTCCTGCAGAAACCCTACAAGCTAGAAGAGAGTGATGGGGGGCGGGCAATATTCAACATCCTTTTTTTGTTATTATTATACTTGTAGTTCTAGGGTACATGTGCACAAGATGCAGGTTTGTTACAAATGTATACATGTGCCATGTTGGTGTGCTGCAATCATTAACTCGTCATTTACATTAGGTATATCTCCTAATGCTATCCGTCCCCCCTCCTCCCACCCCATGACAGGCCCTGGTGTGTGATATTCCCCACTCTGTGTTCAAGTGTTCTCATTGTTAAATTCCCACCTATGAGTGAGAACATGCAGTGTTTGGTTTTCTGTCCTTGTGATAGTTTACTCAGAATGATGGTTTCCAGCTTCATACATGTCCCTACAAAGGACATGAACTCATCCTATTTTATGGCTGCATAGTATTCCATGGTGTATATGTGCCACATTTTCTTAATCCAGTCTACCATTGATGGACATTTAGGTTGGTTCCAAGTCTTTGCTATTGTGAATAGTGCTGCAATAAACATTCATGTGCATGTGCCTTTATAGCAGCATGATTTATGTATATAAATACATATATACCCAGTAATGGGATGGCTGGGTCAAATGGTATTTCTAGTTCTATATCCTTGAGGAATCGCCACACTGTCTTCCACAATGGTTGAACTAGTTTACAGTCCCACCAACAGTGTGAAAGTGTTCCTATTTCTCCACATCCTCTCCAGCACCTGTTGTTTTCTGGCTTTTTAATGATCACCATTGTTAGACCAATGGAACAGAACACCCTTTCCACATTGATTTTGTGTTCTGAGACTTTGCTGAAGTTGCTTCTCAGCTTAAGATTTTGGGCTGAGACAATGGGGTTTTCTAAATATACAGTCATGTCATCTGCAGAGACAATTTGACTTCCTCTTTCCTAATTGAATACCTTTTATTTCTTTCTCCTGCCTGATTGCCCTGGCCAGAACTTCAAATACTATGTTGAATAGGAGTGGTGAGAGAAGGCATCCCTGTCTCATGCCAATTTTCAAAGGGAACGCTTCCAGTTTTGGCCCATTCAGTATGATATTGGCGGTGGGTTTGTCATAAATAGCTCTTATTATTTTGAGATATGTCCCATCAATACCTAGTTTATTGAGAGTTTTTAGCATGGAGGGCTGCTGAATTTTGTTGAAGGCCTTTGCTACATCTATTGAGATAATCATGTTGTTTTTGTCTTTGGTTCTGTTTATATGATAAATTACATTTATTGATTTGCGTATGTTGAACCAGCCTTGCATCCCAGGGATGAAGCCAACTTGAACATGGAGGGTAAGCTTTTTGATGTGCTGCTGGATTCAGTTTGCCAGTATTTTATTGAGAATTTTCGTATTGATGTTCATCAGAGATACTGGTCTAAAATTCTCTTTTTTTGTTGGGTATATGCCAGGCTTTGGTATCAGGATGATGCTGGCCTCATAAAATGAATTTGGGAGGATTCCCTCTTTTTCTATTGATTGGAATAGTTTCAGAAGAATTGGTACCACCTCCTCTTTGTACCTCTAGTAGAATTCAGCTGTGAATCTTTCTGGTCCTGGACTTTTTATGGTTGGTAGGCTCTTAATTATTGCCTCAATTTCAGAGCCTGTGGGAGGGTGTATGTGTCCAGGAATGTATCCATTTCTTCTAGATTTTCTAGTTTATTTGCATGGAGGTGTTTATAGTATTCTCTGGTGGTAGTTTGTATTTCTGTGGGATCAGTGGTGATATCCCCTTTATCATTTTTATTGCATCTATTTGATTCTTTTCTCTTTTCTTCTTTATTAGTCTTGCTAGTGATCTGTCAATTTTGTTGATCTTTTAAAAACATCAGCTCCTGGATTAATTGATTTTTTGAAGGGCTTTTTATGTCTCTATCTCCTTCAGTTTTGCTCTGATCTTAGTTATTTCTTGCCTTCTGTTAGCTTTTGAATGTGTTTGCTCTTGCTTCTCTAGTTCTAATTGTGATATTAGGGTGTCAATTTTAGATCTTTCCTGCTTTCTCTTGTGGGCATTTGGTGCTATAAATTTCTCTCTACACACTGCTTTAAATGTGTCCAAGAGATTCTGGTATGTTGTGTCTTTGTTCTCATTGGTTTCAAAAAACATCTTTATTTCTGTCTTCATTTTGTTATGTACCCAGTAGATATTCAGAAGCAGCTTGTTCAGTTTCCATGCATTTGAGCAGTTTTGAGTGAGTTTATTAATCCTGAGTTCTAGTTTGATTGCACTTTGGTCTGAGAGACAGTTTGTTATAATTTCTGTTCTTTTACATTTGCTGAGGAATGCTTTATTTCCAACTAAGTGGTCAATTTTGGAATAAGTGTGATGTGGTGCTGAGAAGAATGTATATTCCATTGATTTGGGGTAGAGAGTTCTGTAGATGTCTATTAGGTCTGCTTGGTGCAGAACTGTGTTCAATTCCTGGATATCCTTGTTAACTTTCTGTCTCATTGATCTGTCTAATGTTGACAGTGGGGTGTTAAAGTCTCCCATTATTATTGTGTGGGAGTCTAAGTCTCTTTGTAGGTCTCTTAGGACTTGCTTTATGAATCCGAGTGCTCCTGTATTGGGTGTATATATATTTAGGATAGTTAGCTCTTCTTGTTGAATTGATCCCTTTACCATTATCTAATGGTCTTCTTTGTCTCTTTTGATCTTTATTGGTTTAAAGTGTTTTATCAGAGAATAGGATTGTGACCCCTGCATTTTTTTTTTGTTTGTTTTCCATTTGCTTGGTAGAACTTCCTCCATCCCTTTATTTTGAACCTATGTGTGTCTCTACACCTGAGACGGGTCTCCTGAATACAGCACAGTGATGAGTCTTGACTCTTTATCCAATTTGCCAGTCTGTGTCTTTTAATTGGAGCATTTAGCCCGTTTACATTTAAGGTTAATATTGTTATATGTGAATTAGATTCTGTCATTATGATGTTAGCTGGTTATTTTGCTCGTTAGTTGATGCAGTTTCTTCCTAGCATTGATGGTCTTTACAATTTGGCATGTTTTTGCAGTGACTGGAACCGGTTGTTCCTTTCCATGTTTAGTGCTTCCTTCAGGAGCTTTTGTAAGGCAGGCCTGGTGGTGACAAAATCTTTCAGCATTTGCTTGTCTGTAGAGGATTTTATTTCACCTTCACTTATGAAGTTAGTTTGGCTGGCTATGAAATTCTGGGTTGAAAATTCTTTCCTTTAAGAATGTTGAATATTGGCCCCCACTCTCTTCTGGCTTGTAGAGTTTCTGTCGAGTGATCCACTGTTAGTCTGATGGGCTTCCCTTTTTGGGTAACCCGACCTTTCTCTCTGGCTGCCCTTAAAATTTTTTCCTTCATTTCAACTGTGGTAAATCTGACAATTATGTGTCTTGGAGTTGCTCTTCTTGAGGAGTATCTTTGTGGTGTTTTCTGTATTTCCTGAATTTGAATGTTGGCCTGTCTTGCTAGGTTGGGGAAGTTCTCCTGGATAATATCCTGAAGAGTATTTTCCAACTTGGTTCCATTCTCCCTGTCACCTTCAGGTACACGAGTCAGACAAAGATTTGGTCTTTTCACATAGTCCCATATTTCTTGGGGGATTTGTTTATTTCTTTTTACTCTTTTTTCTCTAAACTTCTCTTCTTGCTTCACTTCATTCATTTGATCTTCAGTCATTGATACCCTTTCTTCCACTTGATCAAATCTGCTACTGAAGCTTGTGCATGCGTCACATAGTGCCATGGTTTTCAGCTCCATCAGGTCCTTTAAGGTCTTCTCTACATTATTTATTCTAGTTAGCCATTCATCTAGTCTTTTTTCAAGGTTTTTAGCTTCTTTGAGATGAATTCGAACATCCTCCTTTAGCTCAGAGAAGTTTGTTATTACTGATAGTCTGAAGACTTCTTCTCTGAATTCTTCAAAGTCCTTCTCCATCCAGCTTTCTTCTGTTGCTGGCGAGGAGCTGCATTCCTTTGGAGGAAAAGAGGTGCTCTGATTTTAGAATTTTCAGCTTTTCGGCTCTGGTTTCTCCCCATCTTTGTGGTTTTATCTACCTTTGGTTCTTGATGATGGTGACATACAGATGGGGTTTTGTTGTGGATATCCTTTCTGTTTGTTAGTTTTCCTTCTAACAGTCAGGACCCCCAGATGCAGGTCTGTGGGAGTTTGCTGGAGATCCACTCCTGACCCTGTTTGCCTGGGTATCACCAGTGGAGGCTGCAGAACAGCAAATATCGCAGAATGGCAAATGTTGCTGCCTGATCCTTCCTCTGGAAGCTTCATCTCAGAGGGGCACCCAGCTGTATGAGGTGTCAGTCAGCCCCTACTGGGAGGTGTGTCCCAGTTAGGCTACTCAGGGCTCAGAGACCCACTTGAGGAGATAGTCTTTCTGTTCTCAGATCTCAAACTTCATGCTGGGAGAACCACTACTCTCTTCTAAACTGTCAGACAGGGATGTTTAAGTGTGTGGAGGTTTCTGCTGCCTTTTGTTTGGCTATGCCCTGCCCTTAGAGGTGGAGTCTACAGAGGCAGGCAGGCCTTCTTGAGCTATGGTGTGCTCCACCCATTTCGAGATTCCCAGCCACTTTGTTTACCTACTCAAGCCTCAGCAATGACAGACGCCCCTGCCAAAGCCTCGCTGCTGCCTTGCAGTTCAATCTCAGACTGCTGTGCTAGCAGTGAGTGAGGCTCCATGGGGATGGGACCCTCCGAGCCAGGCGCAGGATATAATCTCCTGGTGTGCTGTTTGCTAAGACCATTGGAAAGGCACAGTATTAGGGTGGGAGTGTCCTGATTTTCCAGGTACATCTGTCACGGCTTCTCTTGGCTAGGAAAGGGAATTCCCCGAACTCCTGTGCTTCTCGGGTGAGACAATGCCCCGCCCTGCTTCAGCTCACGCTCTGTGGACTGCATCCACTCTCCAACAAGCTCCAGTGAGATGAACCCAGTACCTCAGTTGGAAATGCAGAAATCACCCATCTTCTGTGTCGCTCACACTGGGAGCTGTGGACTGGAGCTGTTCCTATTCAGCCATCTTGGAACCTCCCCTTTCTCATGATCACAAGATCCCACAATAGGCTATCTGCAGGCTGAGGAGCAAAGAGAGCCAGTCTGAATTCCAAAACTGAAGAAATTGGAGTCTGATGTTCAAGGGCAGGAAACATCCACACCGAAGAAAGATGTAGAATATTCAGCGTTCTTCAAGAAAATAATTTTCAACACAGAATTTCATATCCAGCCAAACTAAACTTTATAAGCAAAAGAGAAGTAAAATCCTTTACAAATAAGCAAATGCTGAGGAATTTTGTCACCACCAGGCCTGCCTTACAAGAGTACTTCAGGCCTGCCTGAAGAGAGCACTAAATATGGAAAGGAAAAGCCAGTACCAGCCACTGCAAAAACATACCAAATTATAAACACCATCGACACTATAAAGAAACTGCATCAACTAATGGGCAAAATAACCAGCTAGCATCATAATGACAGGATCAAATTCACACATAACAATATTAACCTTATGTATAAATGGGCTAAATGCCCCAATTAAAAGACACAGACTGGGAAATTGACTAAAGGATGAAGACCCATTGTTGTGCTGTACTCAGAAGACCCATCTAAGGTGAAAAGACATATATGGGCTCAAAATAAAGAAAAGAATGAATATTTACCAAGCAAATGGAAAGAAAATAAAAAGGAGGGGCTACAATCCTAGTTTCTGATGAAGCAGTCTTTAAACCATGAAAGATCAAATGAGACGAAGGGCATTACATAATAAGGGATGAATGCAACAAGAAGATCTGACTGTCCTAATTATATATGCACACAATACAGGAGCACTCAGATTCATAAAGCAAGTTCTTAGAAACTTACAAAGAGACTTAGACTTCCACACAAAAATAGTGGGAGATTTTAACACCCCACAGCCAATATGAGATCAACGTGACAGAAAATTAACAAGGATATTCAGGACTTGAACTCAGTTCTGGACCAAGCTGACCTAATAGACATCTACAGAACTCACCACCCCAAATCAACAGAATATACATTCTTCTCAGCACCACATCACACTTAGTCTAAAATTGACCACATAATTGGAAGTAAAACACTCCTCCGCAAATGCCAAAGAACAGAAATCATAACAAATAGTCTCTCAGACCAAAGTGCAATCAAACTAGAACTCAGGATTAATAAACTCTCCCAAAACCACACATCTACATGGAAACTGAACAACCTGCTCCTGAATTACTACTGGGTAAATAACAAAATTAAGGCAGAAATAAAGAAGTTATTTGAAACCAATGAGAACAAAGATGCAATGTGTCAGAATCTCTGGGACACATTTAAATCACTGTTTAGAGGGAAATTTATAGCACTAAATGCCCACAGGAGAAAGTGGGAAAGATCTAAAATCAACACCCTAACATCACAATTAAAAGAACTAGAGAAGCAAGAGCAAACAAATACAAAAGCTAGCAGAAGACAAGAAATAACTAACATCAGAGCAGAACTGAAGGGGATAAAGACACACACACAAAAAAAACCCTTTAAAAAATCAATAAATCCAGGAACTGGTTTTTTGAAAAGATTAACAAAATAGATAGAACACTAGCCAGACTAATAAAAAAGAAAATAGAGAAGAATCAAATAGGCATAATAAAGAATAATAAAGGGGATATCACCACTGATGCCACAGAAATACAAACTACCATCAGAGAATACTTTAAAAACCTCTATGCAAATAAAATAGAAAATCTAAAAGAAATGGATAAATTCCTGGATGCATACACCTCCCAAGACTAAACCAGGAAGAAGTCAAATCCCTTAATAGACCAATAACAAGTTTTGAAATTGAGGCAGTAATTAATAGCCTACCAACCAAAAAAAGCCCAGACCATAGGGATTAACAGTCAAATCCTACCAGAGGTACAAAGAAGAGCTAGCACCATTCCTTCTGAAAGCATTCCAAACAATATTATCTCAATAGATGCAGAAAAGGCCTTTGATAAAATTCAATACCCAATCCTGCTAAAAATTCTTAATAAACTAGGTATTGATGGCTTATGTCTCAAAATAATAAGAGCTATTTATGACAAACCCATAGCCTATATCATACTGAATAGGCAAAAGCTGGAAGCATTCCCTTTGAAAACCAGCACAAGACATGAATGCCCTCTCTCACCACTCCTATTCGACATAGTATTGGAAGTTCTGTCCAGGGTAATCAGGCAAGAGAAAGAAGTAAAGTGTATTCAAATAGGAAGAGAGGAAGTCAAATTGTTTCTGTTTGCAGATGACATGATTGTATATTTAGAAAACCCTATCGTCTCAGCCCAAAATCTCCTTAAGCTGATAAGCAACTTCAGCAAAGTCTCAGAACACAAAATCAATGTGGAAAAATCACAAGCATTCCTATACACCAATAACAGACAGAGAGCCAAATCATGATGAACTCCCATTCACAATTGCTGCAAAGAGAATAAAATATGCCTAGGAATACAACTTACAAGGGATGTAAAGGACTTCTTCAAGGAGAACTACAAACCACTGCTCAAGGAAATAAGACAGGACACAAACATATGGAAAAACATTCCATGCTAATGAACTGGAGGAATCAATATTGTGAAAACGGCCATACTGCCCAAAGTAATTTATAGATTCAATGCTATCCCCATCAAGCTACTATTGGTTTCTTCACAGAATTAGAAAAAACTACTTTAAATTTCATATGGAATCAAAAAAGGGCCTGTATATCCAAGACAATCCTAAGCAAAAAGAACAAAGCTGGAGGCATCATGCTACCTGATGTCAAACTATACTACAAGGCTATAGGAACAAAAACAGCATGGTATGGTACTGATACCAAAACAGATATATAGAGCAATGAAACAGAACAGAGGCCTCAGAAATAACACCACACAAATGGTGTTGGGAAAACTTGCTAGCCATATGCAGAAAACTGAAACTGGACCCCTTCCTTACACCTTATACAAAAACTAACTCAAGATAGATTAAAGAATTAAATGTAAGACCTAAAATCATAAAAACCCTAGAAGACACTTTGAGAGGTCGAGGTGGGCAGATCATGAGGTGAGGAGATCGAGACCATTCTGGTTAACATGGTGAAACCCCCTCTCCACTAAAAATACAAAAAAAAAAAAAAAAAAAAAAAATTAGCTGGGTGTGGTGGTGGGTGCCTGTAGTCCCAGCTACTTGGGAGGCTGAGGCAGGAGAATGGTATGAACCCAAGAGGTGGAGCTTGCAGCAAGCCAAGATTGCGCCACTGCACTCCAGCCTGGGTGACAGAGTGAGACTCCATCTCAAAAAAAAAAAAAACAAAAAAACAAAACAAAAAAAAACCTAGAAGAAAACATAGGCAATACCATTCAGGACATAGGCATGGGAGATGACTTCATGACTAAAACACCAAAAGCAATGGCAACAAAAGCCAAAATTGACAAATGAGATCTAATTAAAATAAAGAACTTCTGCACAGCATAAAACTATCATCAGAGTGAACAAGCAACCTATAGAATGGGAGAAAATTATTGTAGTCTATCCATCTGACAAAGGCCTAATGTTTAGAATGTACAAGCAACTTAAACAAATGTACAAGAAAAAAAAAACCCATCAAAAAGTGGGCAAAGGATATGAACAGACACTTCTAGCAAGAAGACCTTTATGTGGCCAAAAAACATGAAAAAAAGCTCATCATCTCTGGTCATTAGAGAAATACAAATCTAAATCACAATGAGATACCATCTCATGCCAGTTAGAATTGCGATCATTAAAAAGTCAGGAAACAACAGATGCTGAAGAGAATATGGAGAAATAGGAACACTTTTATACTGTTGGTGGGAGTGTAAATTAGTTCAACCATTGTGGAAGACAGTGTGGTGATTCCTCAAGGATCTAGAACAATACCATTTGACCTAGCCATCCCATTACTGGGTGTATACCCAAAGGATTATAAATCCTTCTACAATAAAGACGCACACACACATATGTTTATTGTAGCACTATTCACAATAGCAAAAACTTGGAACCAACTAAAATGCCCATCAATGATAGACTAGATAAAGAAAATGTGGCACATATACACCATGGAATACTATGCAGTCATGAAAAAGGATGAGTTCATGTCCTTTACAGAGACATGGATGAAGCTGTATACCATCATTCTCAGCAAACTAACACAGGAACAGAAAACCAAACACCATATGTTCTCACTCATAAGTGTGAGTTGAACAATGAGAACACATGGACACAGGGAGGGGAAAATTACACACAGAGGCCTGTTGGGAAGTTGAGGCTAGGGGAGGGATTGGATTAGGAGAAATACCTAATGAAGATGACGGGTTGATGGGTGCAGCAAACCACCATCACACGTGTATACCTATGTAAAAAACCCACACGTTCTGCACATGTATCCCAGAACTTAAAGTATAATAATAAGAAGATGATACAGAACTGCAGAATGAGTAAGAACTCACCAAACATCTGCTGCCTTCAGGAGACTCATCTAAGACATAAGGACTCACATAAACTTAAAGTAAATGGGTGGAAAAAGGCATTTCATGCAAATGGACACCAAAAGCTAGCAGGAGTAGCTATTGTTGTATCAGACAAAACAAACTTTAAAGCAACAGTGGTTAAAAGGGACAAATAGGGTCATTATATAATGATAAAAAGCTTTGCCCAACAGGAAAATATCACAATCCTAAACGTATATGCACCCAACACTGGAGCTCCCAAATGTGTAAAATAATTACTACTAGAGACCTAAAAAATGAGATAGCAACACAATAATAGTGAGGAACTTCAATACTCCACTGACAGCACTAAACAGGTAGTCAAGACAGAATGTCAACAAAGAAACAATGGATTTAAAGTATACCTTAGAACTAATGGACTTAACAGATATATACAAAACATTTCATCCAATAACCATAGAATACACATTCTATTCAACAACACATGGTACTTTCTCCAAGATAGACCATATGATAGGTCATAAAATGAACCTCAATAAATTTAAGAAAATTGAAATTATATCAAGCACTCTCTCAGACCACAGGGGAATAAGCCTTGAAATCAACTCCAAAAGGAATTTTCAAAACCATGTAAATACATGAAAATTAAATAACCTGCTCCTGAATGAGCATTAGATCAAAAACAAAATTAAGATAGAAATTAAAAAATTATTTGAACAGAATGACAATAGTGACACAATATCAAAACTTCTGGGATACAGCTAAGGTGGTGCTAAGAGGACAATTCACAGCCCTAAATGCCTACATCAAACAGTCTGAAAGAGGACAAACAGACAATCTAAGGCTACACACCTCAAGGAACTAAAGAAATAAGAACACACCAACCCCAAAACAAGAAAGGAAATAATCAAGATTTCAGAGTAGAACTAAGTAAAATTGAAAAAAAAAAAATACAACAGATAAATCAAACAAAAGCTGGTTCTTTGAAAATATAAATAAAACTGATAGACCATTAGCAAGATTAACCAAGTAAAGAAGATAGAAAATCCAAATGACTTCACTGAGAAACAAAACAGGAGATATTCCAATGACACCACTGAAATACATAAGATCATTCGAGGCTACTGTGAACACCTTCACACAGAAATAAACTAGAAAACCTAGAAGAGATAGACAAATTCCTGAAAAAATACAACTGTCCTAGCTTAAATCAGGGAGAAGTAGATACCCTGAACAGACCAATAACATGCAGTAAGATTGAAACAGTAATTTAAAAATTACCAACAAAAAATGTCCAGGACCAGATGGATTCACAGCAGATTTCTACCAGACATTCAAAGAAGAATTGGTACCAATCCTTTTGACACTATTCCACAAGACAGAGAAAGAAGGAACCTTCCCTAATTCATTCTATGAAGGCAGCATCACTCTAATACCAAAACCAGAAAAGGACACAACTAAAAAAGAAAACTACAGACCGATATCCTTGATGAACATAGATGTTAAAATCTTCAACAAAATGCTAGCTAACAGAATCCAACAACATATTAAAAAGATAATCCACCATGATCAAGTGGATTTCATACCAGTGATAAAGGGATGGTTTCACATATGCAAGTCAATAAATGTGATATGCCACATAAACAGAATTAAAAACAAACATCACATGACCATCTCAAAAGGTGCAGAAAAATCATTTGACAAAATCCAACATCCCTTTATGATTAAAACCTTCTGCAGAATTGGCATTCAATTGACATTCCTTAATGTAATAAAAACTATCTATGACAAACCCACAGCCAACATAATGCTGAATGGGGAAAAGTTGAAAGCATTCCCTCTGAGAATGAGAACAAGACAAGGATGCCCACTCTCATCACTCCTCTTGAACATAGTACTGGAAGTCCTAGCCAAAGCAATCAGACAAGAGCAAGAAATAAAGGGCATCCAAATTGGTAAAGAAGAAGCCAAACTGTCCATGTTTGCTGATGATATTATAGTTTACCTTGAAAACCTTAAGGACTCCTCCAGAAAGCTCCTAGAACTGATAAAAGAATGCAGCAAAGTTTCCAGATACAAGATTAACATACACAAATCAGTAGCTCTTCTATATGCCAACAGAGATCAAGTGGAAAATCAAATCAAGAACTCAACCTCTTTTAAAATAGTTGCAATAAAAATAAAATACTTAGGAATATACCTAACAAAGGACTCGAAAGACCTCTATAAGGAAAACTACAAAACACTGCTGAAAGAAATCACAGACAACACAAACAGATGGAGACACATCACATGCTCATGGATGGGTAGAATCAGTATTGTGAAAATGAGTATAATGCCAAAAGCAATCTACAAGTTCAATGCAATCTTGATAAAAAATACCACCATCATTCTTCACAGAGTTAGAAAAACACAATTCTAAAATTCATATAGAATCAACAAAGAGCCCACATAGCCAAAGCCAGACTAAGCAGAAAGAACAAATCTGGAAGCATCACACTACATGATTTCAAACTATACTACAAAGCCATGGTCACCAACACAGTGTGGTACTGGTATAAAAATAGGCAGATAGACCAATGGAACAGAATAGAGAACCCAGAAGTAAACCCAAATACTTACAGCCAACTCATCTTCAATAAAGCAAACAAAAATCTAAAGTGGAGAAAACACACCCTTTTCAACAAATGGTGCTGGGATAATTGGCTAGTCACATGTAAGAGAATGAAACTGGACCCTCATCTCTCATTGTATACAAAAAATCAACTCAAGATGGATTAAGGACTTAAACCAGAGATCTGAAACTATAAAAATTCTAGAAGCTATCATTGGAAAAATCCCTCTAGACATTGGCTTAGGCAAGAATTTCATGACCAAAAACCCAATAGCAAGTCCAATAAAAGCAAAGATAAATAGTTGGGACCTAATTAAACTAAAGAGCTTTTGCACAGCAAAAGGAACAGTCAGCAAACAGACAACCCACAGAGTGGTAGAAAATCTTTACAATCTATACATCTGACAAAGGACTAATATCCAGAATCTACAACGAACTCAAACAAATAAGTAAGAAAAAAACGAACAATTCCATCAAAAAGTGAGCTAAGGATATGAATAGACAATTCTTAAAAGAAGATATACCAAAGGCCAACAAACACATGAAAAACTGCTCAACATCACTAATATCAGGGAAATGCAAATCAAAACCACAATGTGATACCACCTTACTCCTGCATGAATGGTCATAATCAAAAAAATCAAAAAACAGTAGGTGTTGGCATGGATGCATCAAACAGGGAACACTTCTACACTGCTGTTGGGAATATAACTAGCACAGCCGCTATGAAAAACAGTGTGAAGATTCCTTAAAGAACTAAAAGTAAGACTACCATTTGATTCAGCAATCTCACTACTAGGTATCCACCCAGAGGAAAATAAGTCATTACTTGAAAAAGATACTTGCATATGCATGTATATAGCAGCACAATTCACAATTGCAAAATCATGGAATCAACCCAAATGTCCATCAATCAACGAGTGAATAAAGAAACTCTGATATATATATATTATATATCTCATATCATATATATGATATATGTATGGTGGAATACTACTACATCATATATATATGAATACTACATCATATATATATGATGGAATACTACTCATCCATAAAAAGGAATGAATTAACAGCATTTGCAATTACCTGGATGAGATTGGAGACTATTATTCTAAGTGAGCTAAGTGAACTAAGTCAGGAATAGAAAACGAAACATCTCTCACTAATATGTGGGAGCTAAGCTATGAGGATGCAAAGGCATAAGGATGATTCAATGGACTTTGAGGACTTGGGGGAAAAGTAGGAGGGGTGCAAAGGATAAAAGACAACAAATATGGTGCAGTGTGTACTGCTCAGGTGATGGGTGCACCAGGATCTCGCAAATCTCCACTAAAGAACTTACTCATCTTGCAGTAAGCCGAGATCGCGCTCTGCACTCCAGCCTGGGTGACAGAGCGAGACTCCATCTCAAAAAAATAAAAATAAAAAAGAACTTACTTGTGTAACCAAATACCACCTGTAACCCAATAACTTACGGAAAAAAATAAAATAATAAAAAAGAAAAAACCACAATCAACCTAGTATGCTAGGTTTGCCAAAAAAAAAAAAAAAAAGTCCTTAAAAATGCATGCTATATAAGCACCTGTTATCTCCCCACAAAAGAAAAAGACCCTGCAAAAGAAGACTCTTTCAGCATAAGGCTTCTATAATAAAAGATGTTAAAGAATGCTATGTGGGTAGAAGAAAAATAATACCTAATGGGAACTGGTATTAAAACCATAAACTAGTATTAAAACCAAAAAAAATTATCAATAAATATAATACAACATACCCAAGAATGATACCCTGCATACTACAAAACAATGTTGAGGAAAACAAATAAAAGATCTAAATAAAGATATATCATGTGGCTGGGCCTGGTGGCTCATGCCTGTAATCTCAGCACTTTGGAAGGCTGGGGTGAATGGATCACCTGAGGTCAGGAGTTCGAGACCAGCCTGACCAACATGGTGAAACCCTGTCTCTACTAAAAATGCAAAAATTAGCTGGGTGTGGTGGCACATGCTTGTAATCCTAGCTACTGGGGAGGCTGAGGCAGAAGAATCACCTGAACCCAGGAGGCAGAGGTTATAGTGAGCTGAGATCATACCATTGAGCAACTGCAGCCTGGGCAACAAGAGCAAAACTCCGCCTCAAAAAAAAAAAAATATATATATATATATATATATATATATATATGTGTGTGTGTGTGTGTATGCGCGCATGTGTGTGTACATATATATACCATGCTTTTAGATTAAAAGACTCAGTATCACTTCTCGTTAAATTGATCTTTGAATTCGACCCACATCTAATCAGAATTCCATCACTAATATATATATGTATTTTTAAAGTGACAACATTTATATGTTAGAACCACAAAGACAATCTTTAAAAAGAAGAAAAAAAGTTGGAAAACTTTTATAACATAATTAAAAGATTTCTAAAGGGACAATAATCCAGACACGTGATATTGGCCAGATGCCATGTGTCATGCCTGTAATTCCATCACTCTAGGAGTCTGAAGCAGGAGGAGCACTTGAGTCCAGGAGTTCTAGACCAGCCTGGGCAATATAGCAAGAGCCTGTGTCTACAAAAAATAATTTAAAAAGAACTAGTAAGTATGGCACCATGAACCTGTAGTCTCAGCTATTAGGGAGGCTGAGGTGGGAGGATCACTTGAGCCCAGGAGGTTGATGCTGAAGTGAGCCGAGATCATGCTACTGATCTCCAGTCTGGTTGACAGAGCAAGATCCTCTTTCTCTCTCTCTCTCAAAATAGAAAAAAGACACATAATATTAGCAAAAAAGCATACAAATATTAAAAAGATGATTTAGAAGCAGACCCACATGTACATGCTCAATTGATTTTCAATATACCTGCCAAAGAAATTCAATGGAGAAATAAATTATTTCCAAAACTATTGTTTTAGCTATCTGTAGCTATCCACACAGAAAATAAAACAAAACCTGGCCTTGACTTCTGCTTTCTGGTTCAAATTAATTTCAAATAGTTCTTAGACCTACATGTAAGAGCAATACTGCAGCGTAAATTAAAAAAAAAAAAAAAAAAAAAACCTTCTACAAAAAAACTAACCTTCACAACTTAGGGGAAGGCAAAATTATTGAGGCTGGACCCAGAAAACCCTATCTATAAAGGAAAACCAGTTATAATTTGGGCTTTCATAAAATGAAATCTTATGTTCACCCAATATCACTGTTAAGAAAGTAAGTAGGCAAGTAACACACTGGAAGAAAATCCTCTCAATCGGTATATCTGACAAACGGCTTGTATCCATAGTATAGAAACATTTCTCCCACTCACTAATCAGAGGACAAACAACCTGATCAAAATGGGCTACAGACTGTGTAGGCATTTCACAGGGAAAAATGGACACATAGCCAATGTGTCCATTACCTGAAGAAGTGCTCAACATCGCAGCCATCAAAAATCAAGAATTACAACCATCATTAGACATCACCAAACACCCAATGGATATGGATATCCTTAAGAAGACACAACAATAAGTGGTGTCACCGATGTGGAGCTAGATTATAAAACTCTTATCATACGCTGGTGGAAGATCAAAATGATACAACAAATTAAAAAATCAGTCAGATGGTTTCTTATAAAGTTCCATCAATATGCATCTATCTTACAAACCTGCAATTCTATTCCTGAATATTTACCCCAAGGAAATGAAAAAAGTCCACAAAGAGTTCTATATGAATATTTATAGCAGCCTTACTTATTATAATCCAAACTGTAAAAATAACTTCAATGTTCATCAATAACAAAATAAAAAAATACTTTGCAATCTACTGGTACACATGAATACTATTCAGCATTGATTCTCTCAAGTAGCATGGATGGAGCTCAAAAATATACTCAGGAAAGAAGCCATATATATTCTGTATGAGTTCATTTACATGAGGCTCCAAAAGAGGAAAAACTAATTTCTGGTGAAAGAAACCAGTGGCAAGGGGGTAGCGGAGATTAATTGGGTAGGGACTCGAGAGAGTTTCTGGGGTCACAGAAATGTTCTGTGTGGTGATGGGAGTTTGGGTTCCACAGGTATAAGTGTTGATCCAAACTCATCAAACAAACATTACAGATGTGTGCATCTCACTCTATGGGAAAGTATACCTCAATTGTAAAAAGAGCAGAAATTTCTTTTAAACCTTCAGCCTTTTAGCACATACAGTTGCTTGGAGAACCAGCTTCCTGAAATGGGAGTCTAGGCTTGAGACTAGGTCACATGCATAGAGTCTCTAAACTTGCCCATGGTACATAATACGTTTCAAGTTTTCTCAGAGAGCTGCAGGTTATTAATCTGAGGATTCTGACAAGTTGGGTCAATGTTCCTAGGAGGCATGAGTGGGAGTACATTCTCTAAGATCCCTCCACCCCAGGGTCCTTGCCTTCTGTGCTTCTTACTCCATTGTTTTCTGACTCCTCTGTAGCCACTCGACCTCTTCAGATGCCATAGTCTACCCAGCCGACGACCTTTATGCCTTGGGTCCCCCTGTTCTTTCCTCTCATCCTCCATTCCCTCAGTTCTGGAGTGGCTGCGGCCAGCAGAGGATGAACTGAGAGCAGGAGAGGAGGTCCTGCTCAGGAATCCATCCTAGAGAAATGGCATCCTCTCTGGGAGCTAGTTTTTTAGGGCAGGTTTTATAAGTCTTGTAAACCCAAACGCACTTGATCTACCTGGTTTGTTATTTACAGTAATACTATTTTCATAATTGCTTTTCACTGTAAAAGCAGCACCTTTTAGCTACACTGTGAGTACATAAAGGGGCTGACCTGGGAATGGTATCATGTTGGATGTCATTTCTTCCATGAAGTAATGTATATTAGTTCCAATTTACATGTTACTGCAGAGTCCTAGAGAAAGGTACAGAGAACGAGACAGATATCAATACATTTTTATGCGCATTAAAAAAATCTGAGGCCAGGCGCAGTGGCTCATGCCTGTAATCCCAGCACTTTGGGAGTCCGAGACGGGCAGATCACAAGGTCAGGAGATCGAGACCATCCTGGCTAACATGGTGAAACCCTGTCTCTACTAAAAATACAAAAAATTAGCCGGGCGTGGTGGCGGGAGCCTGTAGTCCCAGCTACTTGGGAGGTTGAGGCAGGATAATGGCATGAACCCAGGAGGCAGAGCTTGCAGTGAGCCGAGATTGCGCCACTGTACTCCAACCTGAGCTGCAGAGCGAGACTCCATCTCAAAAAAAAAAAAAAAAAAAAAAAAAAAAAATCTAAAATGCACTCTTCAAAATCTATGTCATTTATTCTGAAGGAATGCAGTTGGAAGGAGGAAGATATTCCGAATTTTTCTTGTATGTGTTTATGTATGATCTCAGTTTTTATATGGATCATAGACAAACTTTGATATTTTAAAATACAAATTATAATCTATCTTGGAAATTTACATGGTTCTTTAGAACTTGAGGACCGTTTTTGCTTTTGAGAATATTATTGTACCTAAAATGGGAATATTACAATGTCACTTTTTTAACACTTTGTTATAACAAAGTTTAGACAGTGCTGGGTGCCCCTGAATTTTTTCCCGCCTCTTGTGACCTGTGTTGTTTTGGAATTTGCAGTGGCCTGACCAGGAACTACTGTAGGAATCCAGATTCTGGGAAACAACCCTGGTGTTACACAACTGATCCATGTGTGAGGTGGGAGTACTGCAACCTGACACAATGCTCAGAAACAGAATCAGATGTCCTAGAGACTCCCACTGTTGTTCCGGTTCCAAGCATGGAAGCTCATTCTGAAGCAGGTAAGAAGTCTTTGGCCAGACATCTACACATTTGAACATTGGGATGAAAAGAGATGGAAAATCTGACTGATGCAGAAGCCTTCCATGCTACACAGAAACTTGAGGGGATGGCACGTGGAAAGAAGCCTCAGCACCGTCTCTGGTGGAGAAATTTCTGGTGCAAGGTGTGTGGGTGGTGTCTTCAGGAACAGTGCAAACCCACCAGGGCACTTGACTTACCACTCACTTTGTTATGAAAGGGGTTATCTCAGTGTTCCAGACAAAATTCCAGTTCTAACATCAGGCCAAATTTGTGCCAATTTCACACTAGTGAGTGTTTCCAGGCATTTCTTAAAGTGAGCAGTGTTCATTGCGATCTTCAGCATTGCAGTTGCTGAGGTATGTGGCCGCTGAGTTTGTCATCCTGGAGAAACCTAATATGATGACATTTATTCCATCTAATCCTGGGGCTGTTGGGCAGTACGTACCACAGAATGCACCATTTCTCTGGCTTACCTCGTCTTAGGTAGGCTCTGCCCACCTGTGCTTGGAAGGCAGTGATTTCTTGGTGTTCTTGCACCTTCTTCTCATGGAACATGAATCTTTGGTGTGTGTTGAGAGGAAGGGTAATATACTTCTGCTTTATTGCAATGCAGCATGCTAGGACAAGAGGATTCCCTGTCTCTACTGTAAGGGAATAAGATTTTAGTCTCCATCCTTCTCTAAGAAACAATAGGTCTTTGCCGGCAAGTACTAGATGCAGGACCATGACCTGCCCCATCCACCAGAAGCTTAAGGCTTTGGCTTTTCAGGAGCAATGGTCTAGGGAAATGTGCCGGGTTTTCGTGTCTATCCCCCACTGACAGTCAATCACCCTACAGACTGCACGGTCTAATCCATCACCATCTGGTTTCCTGCTTCGTTCTCATGAACAACCAGTAGAGAGTCATACAAAAGAGCTTGCATGAGTCTTAGTTCCAATTGTAAGCACACTGATATGTCCTTTTCCTACCAGGTTTTGAATATAACATTTCTAAGAACTTACTAAAATATTAGAATGCTATTAATCTATTGTTTTTGCTTCAGCATGTCCTTCTGCTTGTGTGTATACTAAAGAGAACAGTCATAATTCCGAAACTACTGTCCTGTTTGTGTCATAAATTACTTCACATGTTTCTGCATACTAATAATTACTCAGCCTGATTCTATCTATTTTCAGCACCAACTGAGCAAACCCCTGTGGTCCAGCAGTGCTACCATGGTAATGGACAGAGTTATCGAGGCACATTCTCCACCACTGTCACTGGAAGGACATGTCAATCTTGGTCATCCATGACACCACACCAGCATAAGAGGACCCCGGAAAACCACCCAAATGAGTATGTCTTTGATGTTAGTTATAAGAGGAGCAACAGCCAACTTAAGTTTCTCTTAGAAGAGCCATGCTTCAAGCTAACTTGTTAGGACCAAATTTCCCTTAGGCCCAGAAGGTGTGGCAAAATGTCCAAACAACCTTGCTTTTGATCAAAGAGTCTGAGAGAAGAGATATTTTAGGCTTGCTCTCTTTTCTTATAGTCTGATGGAAGCAGAAAGCTATATGGAGTTGATGAGGTCTTGCTAATGTAAAGCTCAGGAGATCAAATGATCAAATAGTTAGAATGTCATTCTACAGTGTTCATAAAAGATCAGTGCAGTCTTTCATGCATGCAATTCTATCATTCTAACTTCCCTTCCCTGAAATGAAGGTTGTGTTCACCATTTTTGTCATGGGTCACAAGTAAATAATTCATATGTATATAAATATATATAGAACCAGGTGTGTTCATTTGACTAGTATTTATATATATATTCATATAGGTTAGTATTCATGTATATGTTCATACAGACTAGTATTTATATATATATATGGTCTAGGGAAATGTGCAAAGTTTTCATGTCTGTCCCTGACTGATGACCAAATACCCTATAGCCTGCACAGCTGCAGGCTGTATAGCCATACAATTTGCAGGACACACACACACACATATTAATATAATATAACATATATAAACCTGTGTGAACACACTGAGTTCTAAGCTCCAGTTTTCTGAAGGGATATGGGTTGCCAGGACAGGAAGAGCAAAAGCAAGAATGTAGATGAGAGTCAGGAAATAAACAGATATGGAGATTAAAATGGGCAGATACATGGACAAAAAACTAGTTCTGACAAAAACTGACTTTCTGACATAAATGAGTATAAAAGATATAAAAAAAACTTTCCACATGTTGGACAAGAGATGGTATAGGACTGAGATAATTTAGAAAAGGAAATGAATGAGCACAACTCCATAACTATTCTGACTTTCTTCCTGGAGAACCTTCCTGGACTGAAGGGCAAGGAGTTGGAGCCAAAGCCAACCATAGCAGTTTTGCTGAACTGAGGAAAGAGACTGGAGTTTGGGATAGCTAAGAAAATGTAGATTTTCTAGGCTAGGTAATAATGAGAAAGAATTTGTGGTGAAAAGGAACTGAAGGAATATGCATAGAAGTCTCCTCAAGTCTAATATAAACTGCATGTGCACAGGGAGAAATTCTACAAAGTAGGACAGAGAACCACTATGGGGGAAAGGACAAATTCAGGGAAACAGTGAGCTCAATGGAGATGCCAGAGCTCATGTAGCACTGGGGGGTATTGGAGTTCTGATCAGCTCAAGGAGAGATACCTCATTGAACATCTCAGGCACTCAGTAGAGACCCAGAAAAGTCATACTTTAGGAGTAGGATTTATGCCTTCTTAGAATAAAGGCTACTCCAGAAACACCCTAGTAAAGCTTAAAAACCAAGTCTAAAAGGACCCAAATGATCTCCAAGTAAATTAACTGCCTGACAGAAGAAATCTCAACCATCACTGGAGGTAAATAACTTGATGCGGTGCTCTGTAATGTGGCATTCACAATGAGTGGCATACATTTAAAAATTTATGAGGCAGAAAAAAGCAATTAGTGTGATCCATAACTAGGAGAAAAACTAGGCAATATGAATAGACCAAGAAATAGTAGAAATGATGGAATTGACAAAGAAATTAAAACTGTGTATATATGATAATTGTGTTCAAAGATTTGAAGAAAACATGAACATGAGAGAAACAAATGCAGAATATCAAGAAAAGGCAAACATATAAAACAACCAAATGGAAATTAAAGAACTACAAAAAAGTGTAACTTAATAAAATACTCATTGGATGGCCTTACCATCGGTTCATACACCACAGAAGAAAAAGTGAACTAGAAGATAACTCAATGAAAGCCATACAATCTGTAAGACACACACACATGCACACACACAAACACACACACAGAGAGAGAGAGAGAGGCTGAAAAAAATAAACAGAACCTCAAGGATATCAGTGAAAATATCAAAAGATTTAATATATGGGTAAAGCAAGTCACAGAAGGACAGGAAAGAGATATTGGGACAGAAGAAAAAAATACTCAAAGCAATGATGGCTGAAGACTTTACACATATGAAGAAAATGATAAACTCACAGTCAAGAAGCTCAATGAATCAGAAATAGTATTTTTAAAAGCAAAACTCTATGATTTCCTTGGGTACATCATAGAAAAATCGTCCAACATCAAAGATAACAAGGATAATCTTATAAACTGGAGGAAAACAAGAACAGTAATGCAAATGACTGATGCCTTCTCCTCAGAAACAATGGGATAACATCTTTAAAGTGATAAAAAGAAATAAAAGCAGATCAACCTAGGACGACATGTCCAGCCAAAAACAAACAAACAAACAAAAATAAAAAAAAAACACTTTAAAATAAACGTGATGTAAATATATATTCTGCCACCTCCAGAGGAAACAAGCAAAAAAACAAAAGAATGTTTCCACAGCAGGCTTCTGTATTAAAAGATGTTAAGGAAAGCTATTTAGGTAGAAGAAAAATAATACCAGATGAAAACTTTAATCCATACTAAGTCACGAAGAGCCCTGGAAATGGCAAATGTCAATGTCAATATGAAATACTTTTATTTATGTAATTTTTAAATTTAAAGGACAGTTTGTGATGTTAATTAAAATAATAGGGGTATATTGTTGTTTCAATATATGTAGTAGTAAAATTCATAAAAAACAGTAGCAAAAATAATGCAGAGGATAAATTGAAGTATACTGTTAATGAGTTTTTTGCATTATCCATGAAGTTATATAATATTAATACATGGTTGAATGTGATAGTTTAAGGTAGGATATTATAAATCCTAGGGCAACCACAAAAATTTAAACTAAGAGGAATAGATAATAAGAGGAATAGTCCTTTTATCCAAAAGAAGGAAGGAAAAGAGGAATGAAGAATATAAAAGATATGATGTAAACAGAAAATACATAGCATTATGGTAGACATAAACTGAACCACCTTTTGAGCATATTAAATGTAAAAGGACTAAGCACTACAAATAAAAGGCAGAGACTGTAAGTTGAATAAAAACCACAGTCTAAGTATGTTCTTTTCAGAATAAATACTCTTTAAGTGTAAAGATCTGCTTTAAACACCGAAATATGAAAAAGGATATATACCATGAAAACCTGAATCATAAATAAGCTGGAGTGGTGATGAATGGATGCAGGCACTGTAAAGACTAATAAGTGAATGTGGTGAAATTGAAGAAACAAAAGTATATACATGCTCAATGTACAAAAACAGTTTTTCTGTATACTTTCTATGATCATTTGGCAAATAAAAGTCTTAAAGCAATATCACTGATAATAGTATCAAAATCAAAAAATATTTAGTGATACATTTTACACACTATGCTCAAGGACTATACACCTTGCACTAGAAAACATTGTTGAGGAAAGAATTAAAAGATCTAAATAAAGATACACTATGCTTATAGATTAAAAAACTCCATATCACTTCTCGCGAAATTGATCTTTGGATGAAACCCACACCCAAGCACTATTGCAGCAGTCCTTTTTTGAAAAAAAAAAAAAAAAAATGGAGGACTCACATACCTTAATATAAAGACATATAAAAGTACAAGAATTAAGACATATGGTATTAGCCAAGCCCCTTGACTCATGCCTGTAACCCCAACATTTTGGGAGGCTGAGGTGGGAGGATGGCTTGAGCCCAGATGTTCAAGACCAGCCTCAGGAACAGAGAGAGACCCTCTCTCCACAAAAAATAAACAATTAGATGGATGTGATGACTTGCACCTGTAATTTCAGCTACGTAGGACGCTGATGGGAGAGGATGGCTTGACCCGGGAGGTCTAGGCATGAGTGAGCCTTGGTCATGCCCCTGCATTCCAGCCTGGATGATGGAATGAGACACTGTCTCAAACAAAAACAAAAACAAAAGCAAAACAGGGTATGTATTACTGTCCAAAAGAGTATGCAAACCTAAAAAGAGATGGTCCAGCACCAGACCCACATACATATATGGTAAATTGATTTTCCATATAGATGGCAAAGCAATTCAATGGAGACAAAAATATTTTATAAAATCATTCTGAACCATTTGGATATCCATGACAGAAAACAAAAGCAGAACTTGACTTTTGCCTTTCATCTCAAATTATTTTGAGATATCTCTTCCACCTAAGTGTCAGAGCTGAAACTAAACCTGAAATATGAAAGTTCCATGAGAAAACATAAAATCTTCACAACCTTGTAGAAGGCAAACTTTTTTGAGGCAGGAGTCGGTAAACTCTCACTATAAAAGAAAACAAATTATGATGTGGGCTTTCATGACAACTCATGCTCACCAAAAGTCATTGTTATGAAAATAATTAGGCAAGTAACATATGAGAAGAAAAATGCTCTCTGTCCATATATCTGACAAATGGCTTGTGTCCAGAATATAGGAACATTTCTCTCACTCACTAAACAGATGACAAACAACTTATGGGCAACAGATTGAATAGGCATTTCTTGGGGACAGACTGATGTACACATAGCCGATAAGCACCTGAAAAAAATGTCCAATATCTCAGCCGTGAGAGATAAACAATTATAATCATCATAGTGTCACCAAACACCCAATGGACATGGGTGTCATTAAGAAGACACCACAAACAGTGGTGTCACTGATGTGGAGTGAGGATGTGCAACTCTCTTATACTGGTGGAAGTGCAAAATGAAACAACCACTTTGGAAATCAGTCTGATGCTTTCTCCAAAAGTTCAATAAATGCACATTTACCCTACAAACCTGCAATCCTATTCCTGAATATTTACCCCATGGAAATGGAAACATAAGTCCACAAAGACATCTACAAGAATATTCATAGCAGCTTTATTTTTATAACCCCAAACTATAGATAACTTCAATGTCAATCAATAAGAAAAATGAATAATTTGTGATCCAGTCACACAATGGAATACTATTCAGCAATAAAAGGGAGCACATTATTGATACTCTCAAATAGCATAGATGAAACTCAAAAATATTAAGTTAAGGAAAGATGCCAGATAAGAAAAATGAACATTATGTATGAGTCTATTGACGTAAGGTTCCAGAAAGGTAAAACTAATTTCTGGTGAAAGAAACCAATATCATTTGCCTCTGGCCATGGGAAGAGAGTAGCAGAGACTGAGCAGTAAAACAAAGTTGTTTCTGGAGTGATGTAAATGTCCTGTATCGTGATTGAAATGTGAGTTACACAAGTGTACATGTTCATCAAAATTCATCAAACTACATCTAAGATCTGTGCATTTGACTATACAGGAAAGCGTATCTCAGTTGAAAATAGATCAAAAAATCTCCCTAGAAGACTACACTTGCTAACACATCCAGTTGCTTGGAGAATCAGCTTGCTGGAATGGGGAATCTGGGCTTGAGACTGGGTTACCACGTGTAGAGTCTCTACAGAGACTGTGTTGCATTCCCATGGTACATAATGCATTTCAAGTTTTCTCAGATAGCCACATGTCATGAATGTGAGGATTCTGAGAGGTTGGAGCAACATTCCTGGGAGGAATGAAGGGAAGCACATTTTCCAAGATGCCCCCACACCGGGGTCCTCACTGGCTGTGCTTTTTTTTTTCTTTCTTTTCTTTTTTTTTTTTTGAGATGGAGTCTCGTTCTGTTGCCAGGCTGCAGTGCAATGGTGCAATCTCGGCTCACTGCAACCTCTGACTCCTGAGTTCAAGTGATTCTCCTGCCTCAGCTTCACGAGTAGCTGGGACTGCAGATGTGTGCCACCGCGCCCAGCTAATTTTTGTATTTTTAGTAGAGATGGGGTTTCACCATGTTGGCCAAGATGGTCTTGCTCTCTTGATTTCATGATCCACCCGCCTTGGCCTCCCAAAGTGCTGGGATTACAGGCCTGAGACACTGTGCCCAGCCTGTGCCTCTTACTCAATTGTTTTCTGACCCCTCCATAGCCGATGGACCTTTTCAGATACCATGGTCTACCCAGCCATCTCGCTTTATGCTTTGGGTCCCACTGTTCCTTTGTCTCATCCCCCTTCTCTCAGTCCTGGAGTTGCTGCGGCCAGTGGAGGATGGGCAGAGAGCAGGAGAGGAGGTCCTGCCCAGGAACCAATCCTAGAGAAAGAGCATCATGCCTGGGAGTTAGTTTTCCAGGACAGCTTTTATAAGTTTTGTAGACTTAAACCCACTTGACCCAACTAAAAATGTATTGACAGTAATACTATTTTCATGGTGCTTTTTCATTGTAAATGCAGAGCCTTTTAGCTACATGATGAGTACAGAGAGTAAGGGAGGCTGGCCTGGGAATGATGTCATCTTGGATGGCATTTCCTCCTTGGAGAAATGTATGTTAGTTCCAAATCACATGTTACTATACAGTCCTGTAGAAAGAGATAAAGAGAGCTAGACAGATACAGATGCATTTGTATGTGCATAACAATCTATAAGACACACATCAAAATTCGTACCAGTTCCTCCAGGGGTATGTGCTTGGCAGAAGGTAGAAGGAGGGTATTCTGGTTCCTTTGTTTTGCACATTTATGTATGATCTCAGTTTTTATATGGAGTGTTGATATGGTTTGGCTGTGTCCCCACACAAAATCTCATCTTGACTTGTAATCTCTATAATCCTCATAATCCCCACATGTCAAGGGCAGGACCAGATGGAGGTAATTGGATCATGGGGGCAGTTTCTTGCAAGCTGTTCTCATGACAGTGAGCAAGTCTTCTGAGATCTGATGGTTTTGTACGTGTCTGGCATTTCCCCTACTTGCACTTACTCTGTCCTGCCAGCCTGTGAAGAAGGTGCCTGTTTCTTCCTTGCCTTCTGCCATGATTGTAAGTTTCCAGAGGCCTCCCCAGCAATGTGGAACTGAGTCAATTAAAACACTTTTCTTTGTAAGTTACCCAGTCTGTCTCAGGCATTTCCTCATAGCAATGTGAGAACGGACTAATACAAGCATATACTACTTTAGATATTTTAAAATAAAAATTATCATCTATCTTTGAAAGGCATGCACAAATGGGAAGTTTCAGAACATTTCTGTTGTGGCAATTGTATGTTACCTTTAATGGAAATGTTTCAAAGTCACTTGTTAAGACTTTGTTAGAACAAAATATAGAGGCTGCTGGGTGTCCTTGAATATTCTTCTGCCTCCTATAACTTGTATTACTTTGGAATTTCCAGTGGCTTGACAATGAACTACTGCAGGAATCCAGATGCTGACACAGGCCCTTGGTGTTTTACCATGGACCCCAGCGTCAGGTGGGAGTACTGCAACCTGACGCGATGCTCAGACACAGAAGGGACTGTGCTCACGCCTCCAACTGTTATCCCGGTTCCAAGCCTAGAGGCTCCTTCCGAACAAGGTAAGAAGTCTGTGTCCAGACATCTACGTGCTTGGACAACGGGATGAAAAGACATGAAAAACCACACTGATGCAGAAGCCTTTAGAGCTACGTAGGAGCTCGAGTGTTGGTTGAGGTTCTGCCATGCCCAAGGAAGCCTCAGTGCCATCCCTGGGAAAGCCAGGGCTGTGACTTTTGGCACCACTTGTGGGACTAATGACTTTAGGACTGGCGCAAAACCTCCAGGGTGCTCAACTTAACCACTCACCTTGTTCTAAAATGGGTTATGTCAGTGTCCCAGTCAAATTCCTATTTTAACATGCTGTCAAGTGTGTGATTCTTTCCAAGCCAATAAGCATTTCCAGTAATTTCTTAAAATAGACAGTGTTTGTTGCAGTCTTCAGCGTTGTGACTCCTGAGGAATGTGGCCCCTGAATCTGTCAAACTAGAGAAACTTGTCATGACTGCATTGATTCCGTATCGTCCTGGGTCTTTGTGGCTGCCTGGCTGTCTGTAATCATCTGTTTGTTTTGTTTTCTACGACTGTATGTTTGGGGTTCCTCCTCATTGCTCTGAGACTCTTATTGGGACTTTGAGTCTTGGATCAGGGGAAGCAGAGTTGACATTAGATCTTAGATGATTGGGATAACAAATCCATGGGGGAAAAAAGCCACTTATACTTGTCCCCTATTGTCTTTCTGTGGACCAATCAACTTGTCTGTCCAAGTTACAGAACACCCTGGACTTTTCCTTTGTGTAATTTGGTTGCTTGTGGTCGGTCTGACATGTGAAGGGACCTTGAGCTGGGAAAGCAGCTTGGCCTCCAAGTCCACTGACGACCAGCATCCTGAGATTGCCTAGGGAGGTGGCACAGGGCAGTGATGAAGATCATGAGAGCTGCACTGCCCATCATCACATTTGGGCAACTGCTCGGGAGAGCAAGAGGGAGGAAGGAGAGGTTAGGATGATAGGAAAGATTCTACTTGGCCAGTATTATTGTAATGTGGCACTGTGTTCTCTGGATTTAGTGTGAGTTGATAGTTGACTTTTTCCTTGATTGGGTGCTTTTGTCTGTTCTGCAGAAGCATCTTGGTGGCTCCTCTACCTCAAAGTCCCTTGATGGGGTCAGTTCCATTTCTTCACTTCTGGCCCAGTCTGGTACACGCCACTGACTCTCACTTCCCGGGCTCTCTATCATTGACAGGCTGCCCTGAATTTAAGCCCAGTCTGACTTACCTGCCTCAGACATCCGCGGTAGTGCCTGGGACTCATGCACCTTTGACTCCCATGGAAGGGAAGTACAGTAGCTTCCCAGGTGCAATTCTGGTGTCCTCACCCACATTGAGGATGTATGAGAATCAGGTTCTTAGAGACTGGAGAAAGAAGGAAGAATGGGAACAAGATTTTTCCCAGTGGACTGTGAGATTCCCCACCTTGCCTTGATGTAAGACAAGTGAGGTTAACCCCAAGCCTGGTGAGAAGGGTTCCCTTCAGACACTGGGAAATCCTGAGGACTGTTTCTTGCAGAAGGATGTGGTTGGTGGGATATTCAGGTTTGACTTGTGCTTGAGAAAGTTACAGCCTCTGGTTCAAGAAAGAGTTTAATAACTATTTCATTTCCACCAACACATTCAGTACAAATAATAAATAAGTAAAAATAAATAGAAACATTCAGTTTTATTTTGAATAGTAGGAATAGGGTATCATCATTTCTGTAGTTACTCTTTTAGTACAGTGATGCGTATCTACTGTGTGTAAGGCATACTAGCAGAAATTGAGCTCAGCACTAGAGAAGATGATTGCATTCCATGCCATGCTTCTTTTTTACGAAAGACTTCTATAGATAGATTCTCAAAACAACCCATGGCAAATGAAAAGTTATATCAGGTTCTAGATTCACTGGAGTGTAGAATCTCTGGTTGGTTGGGGAGGAATTTCCTCTTGCAGTTGTTATTAATAATTATATAAATAATTATTAACTATATTAACATTTATAATTTTGAAGACCTTGAAGGGCTGGAGACAACAGAGAAACATTTTTGAACACCCTCTGTAGCCCCTGCACTGTTGTACACATCGGTGGGTGGTACCAAAGGTAGGACACTGTCCCTACCTCCAGAGACCTTGCAGGCTTGCTGCAGAGAGAAGGCAGGGAGGAGGAAAAGAATAGAGGCACATGTGTGTAAATCACCCCCCCAGCAGTCGGTTAGTCATGGGAGGCTCCCCAGAGGAACTGTCCTGAAGCTGGCTGAGAGAAGGCAACATTTCAACATAGGGCAGTTATCCTTGCTACATAAAATCATGTACACACATGCACACATGTGCACACAGAGACTCACACGCAAAAGAATCCTTCGTGCCTTTCAGTAAACTTTACATGGTTTAGATGATGATGGAGATGATGAAAAGAATGACATCATGTTCTAAACATATTACATTGAGTCAGAATAACAATGAGAAATAGCTATTTGTACCAATCAAGGTCTTCTCAGAAAATATCTCATTCTAATGCCGAACTATACCAATTTCTTTAATCACTTCTCCAACAAAATAATTAGAAAGTGTTTATATTTCCTTGAAAGGAGAGTGTCCTGTGTTGTTTACTACCACGTTTTAAACTTAGAAAGAAAAATCTAAAAAGTGTTTATGATTTTACTCTTTAATTTCACCTTTGAGATGTGAAAAACTAGTGCTTGGAATTCGTCCTGAATTAAACGACACAATTGCTAACTTGGACTCAAAGGTCAATTCTTTCCCACCTTGTGCCACAGCATCCTCTTCATTTGATTGTGGGAAGCCTCAAGTGGAGCCAAAGAAATGTCCTGGAAGCATTGTAGGTGGGTGTGTGGCCTACGCACATTCCTGGCCCTGGCAAGTCAGTCTTAGAACAAGGTAAGAACAGGCCCAGAAACCATCTATACTGTCCTTCCACATAGGCTCCAAAAAACCCTTCTACATTTACACAAAACCCACACAGCTGAAGCATCAGTCCCTGCCTCCATGTTTTCTGAAGGAAGAAAAGATATAGAAAAATAAAAAAATTATATTATCCTAGGTTCTCTGCTTTGAAAACGGCCAAAATTGTCATCTTTTTCTTGATCTGAGCAGCTCCATCAAAATCTGTAGGCACAGTGATTTGTATCAAGTTCCAATATTGCTGGAAAATACTGAAGATGCTCTGAGGGTTTCTATGGATATCCATTGTCTCACTGTCAGATGAAAAGAGAGGGAAGTTTTTAGAAATGTGACACTTTGCAGTGAGAGAGGACAAGAGCAAACTTATCTACAGTCTATCACAGGCACAGATTTTTTTAAACACTTTTGTGAATCATTGAATTCAATGCCGAGGCTACTCATCTATTCACAAATTATAGGTCGTGATCCCCATCCATTAAGATTGATTAGTCCGATCCCACAGAACCTGGACCTTCTGGGTATCATTTCAGTGGAACATGCCTTTCATAAGTTCAGTTTTCTTGGGCGTCTCAGGAAACAGGCCCATCCGCCTGCTGGTTTTGCTTCCTTGGCTCACTTCTACACCAGGTTGCCTGTGCTCAATTGCTGTTCTCCCCTAAAGAGACTTCCTTTCACAGGTTTATGAAATGCCATCGACAAACCTGATCACATTGCATTTCACTCTGCTGTCGATTTGATTTTTCTTTACTTTATTGGTTAGAAACTCCTTGCTCTACAGAGCTTTCACCTTCCACGTATTTCAGATTCATTCTTTCCTAAACTGTGTGCTGGTCGATGTCCTCATGGATTTATCCACGTGCTGCCATCAGGCACTTTTTATCTGTACTCTTCATTACAATCTGTTTCCGAGTGGCTCACACCAGTATTCTGAGCTCTCACCTGCCTACGCAGTCCTAGAAAGCAAGTGATTCAAGAAACATCCCCCAAAAGTAAAGTTTCCCAGGTAGGATCAGAAGACCCTCATGAGTCACTGCTGCTCAGGATCACATCTGGCTCCTTGAAGAGTGATTCATCAGACCTTGTATTTATCAGATCTTGTCATAAAAATGAAAGAGACCTCGGGGGACGATCTTGGGCAGGTCGCTTCTGTTGGAGTCCTGGGCTGTGGGGTATAAGCCACGGCTGTAGAGCTTCATGCGGAGTCACTTAGCTTTGCTCTCCTGTGGACAGGCTGTGTCTGTACCTCCCCCAGGCATCAGAAGAAGTGGCATAGATGAGCCCTTCTGAAAAATCCCACTCCTGGAGTACCAAAGTTACCACCGTCCTGACATTGGGCTGGTAGCCTTTTCCTTTGGGAATATGAACATGATCAAATCTGAATGAATCTGTCTTTTTGGCTTTCTATACAATGGAGTAAAATAAACCATCAAATTTGAACAAAGTCTTTGCATGTTTTCTTTCTAGGTTTGGAAAGCACTTCTGTGGAGGCACCTTAATATCCCCAGAGTGGGTGCTGACTGCTGCTCGCTGCTTGGAGACGTATGTTTAAGAGACAACTGACAGGAGGTCTTATCTTCAAGACTTTTTCCTCTTCCTCCCTCTTTTTTTCCCTCCCATCTTCCCCTCTTTTCCTCCCCACCTCCCTTCCTTTTCTGGAAGGAACAGTAGGAACCAGGGAATGCATGCACAGAAGCCTGAGGCAGAATTTCCAGGGAAATTGGACAAGAGAGGAGGGAAGTGTTTCTAGAGAGAACCTGCAGAGGGGAGACACAGTACAGGTAATTTTGTGGACCTGGATAAACTGCAGGACAGAGCTGTTCACTACCAGAGGCATCAGTCTGTATTAGGCCGTTCATGCATTGCTCTAAAGCAATACTGAGTCTGGAAAATTTACAAAGAAAAGAGGTTTAATTGGCTGATGGCTCTGCAGGTTTTACAGGAAGCAGGATGCTGTCATCTCCTCTGCTTCTGGGTGGGCCTCAAGAAGATTACAATCATGGTGGAAGGCAAAGTGGGAGCAGGCATGTCACATGGCCAGAGCAGGAGCAAGAAACAGAGAGAGATGTGGTGGGGGTGCCAAGCATTTTTAAATGACCAGATCTTGCAAAACTAAGAGTGAGAGCTCCATGATCACCCTGAAGATGTGGCCCAACTCATTCAAGAGGGATCCACCTCCATGATCCAAACACTTTCGCCAGGCCATACATCCATCACTGGGGACTACAATTCAACATGAGATTTGGGTGGGGACAAATATACAAACTATATCACAGTCTCTGCCAAAACAGACTGAGAACATTCCTTAACTGTCAGGTTCCGGCAAATTGTGAATTTTGTTTCTTGCCACTCATAAGTCACTGATTCTGGGTGGCCAAGGGTCTCAGGAAGATAGTGCCAAGGTCATGGCACAGAGGGTACCTGAAGGGGCTGGACCGTATTTTTCTCTTGACATCCTCATCTTTTCTAGGTTCTCAAGGCCTTCATTCTACAAGATCATCCTGGGTGCACACCAAGAAGTGAATCTTGAATCTCATGTTCAGGAAATAGAAGTGTCTAGGCTGTTCTTGGAGCCCACCGGAGCAGATATGGCCTTGCTAAAGCTAAGCAGGTACTGACAGTGCTGTCAGTTAAGAAACAGTTATTTGTAGGAGAGGCAGGTTTGGGACAGGTGACAAGGCACACAGGGCACTCGCTGTGCTGGCGACTCTGGAGGGCAGGGTGCCGGTGCAGACAAGGATGGTGTGGCCTGGATGGGAAGGCATAGGGCAGGGGCCAGACCTGCTCTTCTGGGCCTGACCACAAGCCCGGTGTAACGTCTTTGGGTCTGTGAACCGATGGGTGATGTTCTAGGATGCTTTGACACTCTAGGAAGGTGAGAAGGGTCTTTCTGTCTCAGCCTAAACAGTAGCTGATCTCCCTTCTGCTCCCCAGTCTCCTCCCCACCATCCCAGCAAATGTGCAAATACAAGGTCTCTGCTCCTCACGATCCTCAGAGAGGTAGGGTGCTCTGATGGCTTGAACAAGTAATTTGGAAATTTTGAGTTTTGGAGGAGTTCTCTGATAGGCTGATACATTTTGAGTTTAGATTTCCCACCCACATCCCCACACCCCTAGAGTGCTCCACCAGGGAACCTGTAGACTGAGGACTTCTGCACCACAGATGTCTGGTGCCCAGAAGCAGAAAGTGTGTTTGCTTCAAAGTTGGTGGCAATGATGATTCTTGGTCAGAGTCAGAACAGGGCATTTCTCATATCCAGTCCTTTATCCTCTTGAACTTACTAAAGCAGAATCAGGTCTAAAAACCAGAGTTCTAATGTTTGAGAGTTCCTGGAACTCTAAGATATATAAATGTTCTTTGAAAACATACCATTTTGTTCATGCAAGGTGCTTATTTCCAATCCTCTTTCATTTGATGGCTAGCATTTTACTGGATTTTTACAACCATGGTTTAGTAACATTCACTGGGGAGGAAGTGAAGGATCCAGATGGAGCAACTTGCTGTGGGCACACAACACATTTGCAGTTTTTTACCCTCTTGATGATGTCTCAGCCAAACATTCTGCCCAGTCATCAATGCCCTTTTCAATTAATATGAAAGGACACATTTGGCATGGGATTCCAGTTGTGCACAGAATATACATGAGAAGTACACCTTTGTCATCCCTACTTTCAAAGGCGAATGCCACCCTCAGCTTCTTGCATGCAACTGATGCCTTTCAAATGAAACCTTGTATCTGTGTAGTCCATAGGCAACCACAGGCAAATGTGAGGGTGAAACGCTATGTTCTATGTTGCTCTGTGTCATTGAAGCAAGAGAGTACCAGCTCAGAGGGCTCTGGGGCCTCAAGGTAAGGATACCTAGTTGTAGATACTGCAGCTCCCAGCTGGGTAGTCAAACATAACTGCTAATACTTCCCTTATAGGCCTGCCATCATCACTGATAAAGTAATCCCAGCCTGTCTGCCATCTCCAAATTACGTGGTCACCGCCTGGACTGAATGTTACATCACTGGCTGGGGAGAAACCCAAGGTGAGATCAATTCCATTGCCCATGTAACAAATTGTTTTTGACCTGCAGTGCATGTTACAAAATGAGCATTTTAGAGATCGTTGTGAAATTCCTATCCATGAACATTGTCCAACCCTCCTGACTTTGCCTGGGCACCTGTCTATGTCTCCATAATCAGTCTTCAAGGGATGTGGGCAGGGGGAGAGAGGCCATTTCTTTGAGTCTTTCTCTTTTTTGTTTTCAGAATCTTTTTAAAAATAATTGTATGTTTCCCTTACACCAAAAACAAGCAAAAAGCCAGTAGATGTCTTTGAGTCTCTTAATTATAATTTCAGCATTCATATTGCTTCCCAGGTAAGTGGGGTTTTCACCCAGCCCTCAAGTTAAGGGTGTTAGATTATTTTTCATGTGAAATTAGCCAGACTGGGTTTCTAAACATGGTGCAAAACAATAACGACAAAAGTTATAATTAAACTAGTCTTCTTCCCAAATACCCACATGTCTAACGTGTGTGGGAGGGTGTTAGGCAGGGGACCTACATCTGGGGAAGAGGCAGACAGGCCCCCCATGGCCCCAAGTCTAGGACGGCATGTGGTATTGGTTGATGGGTGAGAGCAAGAGAGGGAACACTTGTGCAGAATGTGGTATCAGCACCTGTACTACACTTTAGGAATTCCTTCTCTTTGCAGTATACCCTGACAATAATTATATCCATCAGCCTTACCCCCTTGGCAGCAGGAAAACTAATACTCTTAATGTCTCAGTTCCACTTTCTTAGAGGTGCAGGTGAGGACATAGGGAGTCTGGGGCCCTGGAAAAGCGTTCTGACTCTGCCACTAGCCAGATAGACCTGAACTAGACACGTTACCTCTTTGTATCACTTGGCTCTAATCCCTTATCTGTAAAACCAGCATTTTCAAGTGGTGCTTTGTACATCAGCCTTTTGTATACGCTTTCATTTAATGAAATTTTTTTTGGGTTTTTTGAAAAGGTTAAAAACCACTGGCCTAGATAATTTCAAAGCTGGGTTTCCTTTTTCTGTCCCTTTCCTATTACATTTAAAACCTCACCTCCTTGACTTCTTGTTCCCTTTTTCTGCACTGCAGCCTGGGAGCACTGAGGCCAAATAAAAGGAAACTTGGCTTGAGGAACACTTATGGGTGTGCCAGGCTGCTCCTGGCATTTGCATATTTTAAAATTTAAATACTAGAAACCTCTGCATGTTAGGTATTATTTTTTCCATTTTACCATTGAGGAAGCTGGGGTTCAGAGAAGGTGCAGCGTGACAAACCTGAACTGGAACCCTGACTCCCGCCTATCAGCTGTGGGGACGTAGAAAAGTCATGAGCTCTCACTGATTGTTTCCTCAGCTGATGTGGGCTGCAGGACTGTTATGGGGGAAATAATAAGAAAGTGCATCAAGTGCCGAGCACATACTAAGCACTCCATCATGGCAGCTCCTACTACTAACACAGAATAGAGTTGAATCTAACATGATTCCTTCTTGCAAGTGACAGAAAATCCAACTCGAATTGGATTAAGCAAAACAAGGGAAATTCTTGGTGAGCTGAAAAGCTTCAGGCTCACATGAGGCCCCAGATCCCAGGCACTCCTGATCATGGGGTAGGCACTATTTGGGGCACAAAGGTGACACTCCCATTGCTGCAGATGCTGTCATGGCTCTGGCTCTGCTGAGAAAGAATAAGAAAGGCCACTCTCCCCATTACATGAACAATAGTCTGCCCACTCTGAAAGACTGAAATTGGGTCATGGTCCTGCCCCTGAGCCCGTCACTGATTGGCTCTGACCTGTATCAGCTGTTCCATGCTGGAAGTAGAGGCAGGACCCCATTCATACCCAGAAGGGAGCTAAAGGTAGATCCCTCACCAGGATTATGGGGTGTGGGGTGAAAGGCTGCTGGGCAGCCAGAAAGCAAACAGATCCTCTACAATACTTCAACTGATGAAAGCATGAAGCTAAAATCATAAGGATCTGAGTGCGAGTTCTGGCTCTCCCATCTTCCATGTGACATTGGGCAGTTACTTAATCTCTTTTAGCCTCAGCTTTCTCATCTGTACTTACATATAAGGTGATTATGAGGATGAAGATTATGCATCTTCATCCTCACCTTCCAACACCACCACCATCATCCCCATCACCATCATCAACACCATCATCATCATTACTACCACTACTACCATCATTACCATCACCACCACCATCATCACTACCACTACCACTACCACCACCATCACCATGACCGCCACCATCGCCAATATCATCACTCTCAACATCACCACCATCACCATCATCGCCAACATCATCATTACTACCACTACCACCACCATCACCATCACCACCATTCCACCACCATCACCAATATCATCAC
>NC_045438.1:11948439-12007627 GCF_002776525.5 Piliocolobus tephrosceles | reverse complement strand
ACCATCACCATCACCATCACCATCACCACCATTCCACCACCATCACCGTTATCATTACCACCACCATCATCACCATTACCATCACCATTATCATTACCACTAAAACCATCATCACCACCACCATCATCACCATTATCACTACTACCACCATCACCATCACCATCACCACCATCATCATAAATAAACATCACATAACCGGCATGTAGCTGGGCATTGACCACAGAACCCACTTGCTGTTTCCTCTCTCCCACCCCCATCCACATGTTTCTAACCACCATCCTGCACTGGCTCCCTGTGTCCTCTGGTCTCACCCACATGTCCACTGAGAAAATGATTCTCAGAACACTAACTAGACCAGGAGGAGTCACACAATATAACTCAGGTCTGTTTATCCATTTTCTATATGTTGATGACATCAGATCAATGGGTGTTCTCAGCTTCTCAGAGGGAGGTCGAAATTCTCCCCTTCTCCCCTTCATGTTTCCAGACCTTCCTTGACTTGGATATTCCAAATGCAGAGTAGGTGTTGAGGCCAAGGGGCTCTTCCATGTCAGCCCCATCTGCAATGACTGGGCTGGTCCTGCGGCCCTCTCCCCAGGGCCCAGTCAGGGAGGGCTTCAATCCTTGTCACCCGTGGCCTCCCTGCCCTCAGAGGTGCCATCTCTATGTTGGCCACTGGATGGCAGCTCATACTCACAGACCGCATCAATTTCCTGGCAACTAGTGGTGGGTTTACCCCCTTAGCAGGATGTTTGCCTTGCTCTGAGAGCAGATCCAAAAGCAATGATATCTAACTTAATTTTCAACAAGATATTTTGAAAAGGGTGCTCCCTCACACGTCTACACAGTCCAGGCCATGCACCCCCTGCCCGGTGCTTGGTGGTCAGGAGGAGCTTCCTCCCTGCAGCTCCTTCCCGGCTAGGGCTGAGCTGGGCTCTGGAGCGAGGCTCTGGGAAGAGCCTCTTCCATGCTTCTCATGTAAACTCCAGATTCGGTGTCAGTTTTCTGAACCTGAGACAATGATCTAAATGCGTCCAAGGCTTTGAGGGGGGAAAGAGAGAGTGCCTCAGCTCTTGCCTGTGTCATGCTCGCAAAGCAAAAGATTTTGCAAAATTCTAATAAAGCTGGGCTTGCAAAATTGGAAAACTAGATTATTTGTGAGAGCACTGAGACATCCCTGGGCGTGTCCATCTGGAAAAACAGCATTCCCTCTGGCAATTTAGCAGATGTTCTGCAATTTGGCAAAGGAAATAAAGCAGTTTTTCACAAAAGAAAAACTACAACTAGGAGAATTGTCCCTGGTTTTATTTCTTCTCCCTAATTGTCAAGGAAGTGTAAATCAGAAAATGAATCAGGACAATTTCTACCTACTATGTTAGCTAATATTTTAAAAATTGAATACTCACAAGGGTGAGGCGTAGTAATTGTTTTCAGTAACATTTTATACCGTCACACCCTTTTAGAAAATAATTTGGGAGTGTTACTGCGAGATAGAAGTATGTCTATGTAATTATGGGAACTTAGACTTCAAATAATAAGAAATAAGGATGAACTTTATGAACAAACATGTGGAAGGTTGGAAGCAAGAGTGGGACCAATGTGCTTGGGGAGGAAGCATTAGGGCAGTGACTCCACAGACCCAGGCTCAAGCTGAACTACACAACCTCCTTATGCCTCAGTTTCCTCAACTGTAGAACAGGAATGATGAAAGTGCCTGTTTCATAGGACTGTTGTGAGGATGAAGTGACATACACCACATTAAGAGCTTGTGCCTGGAAAGGTTAATTCTTAGTAAATGATGGCTATTCTTTTTTGATTGCAATAAAATATACACAACATAAGAGTTACTATTTTAACTATTTTGGCGGGTACCACTGAGTGGCATTCAGTACATTCACAATGGTGTACAACCATTGCCATATTTTCAGAACGTTTTCCTCATCTCAAAACAAAACCTCATGCCCATTTAGCAGTCACTCCCCATTAAAATATTAGTTATGAAGATTGTAGCATTATTTTAAAAACTCATGATATAACATTGATTGAAAAAATCAGTATATAAAATTGTGCATTATGATGTCAGTAGTAAAGAAGCCTATAAAAAATCTGAAAAAATTATATAAAAAGAATAGCAATTGCATTTCTCAGACACTCTTTACATTGTAAAAATCATTTTTGTACTTTCAAAACAAAAGCAAAAAGTACACAAACAACAACCAACGCGAAAGCACCATGACAAAGCCCAGACAGTTAAATCCAGGTCTCAGGAACACAGAATCACATACGATGTTTACACTCTCCAGGGTCAGAGAGTCCAGGGGCACTGGGAGCTGCCTTGTGTTCCACAGCCTCACAGACAGACGGGAGGTCCAGCGCCGCTGCTCTGTTCTTCTGGATTCCTCCTAAACATGTTTTGGGTGCAGTAACCATTCCTTTCATCTTTTTAAACACAGGTACCTTTGGGGCCGGCCTTCTCAAGGAAGCCCAGGTTCATGTGATTGAGAATAAAGTGTGCAATCGCTATGAGTTTCTGAATGGAAGAGTCACATCCACCGAGCTCTGTGCTGGGCGTCTGGCCGGAGGCACTGACAGTTGCCAGGTAAGAAAAGATCAAGAGACCAAAGTTAGTCTTGTGCTCTCCCGTCTCGGTCTCAGCCCCTTAGACTTCAGTCCCAAAGTGACAAATTCTAGCAGGATTTGTCCACGTTAAACCCCAGTTTAAGTGTTACTCAGAAACTCCCTAGATCTGTCCCTGAATGTGTATTCAGATCATCTAAGGGGATGTCTTGGGGCTTGAGTTCCAGATCTGTAGCAAGGGAGTTTTAAGTGCCATAACTACCTCAGGCCACTCACCCTCCTGGGGTGTGCTGGTGGCCAGGGACTAAAGTGGTGACTTTCTGGTAGGGAAGGAGGTAGAGGGTACAGGACAGAGACCAACTGCACACACTTTACAGTGATGCCCAGGCTAGGCCAGTCTAAAGGGAACACCAACATAGGAAGGGATGTGTGCAGGATTCACAAGGGGTTTTTTACCCCCAGGAGAAACTAAGCAGTGTGGTTTCACTGAATAGACTTTGCTAAGTACTTAAGCACTGCAAATGCTCAAGTAATATGCTCATAAGTTCCTTTCCGATTTACCAGGAAAATATACATGTGGATAATAGACGAATGCCATAATAAAAGGCTGGCAGGCTAACCCTCACCTGAATTTTTCCCTACTGTTTAGAGTGACAGTGGAGGGCCTGTGGTTTGCTTCGACAAGGACAAATACATTTTACAAGGAATGACTTCTTGGGGTCCTGGCTGTGCACGCCGCAATAAGCCTGGTGTCTATGTTCGTGTTTCAAGCTTTATCACTTGGATTGAGGGAGTGATGAGAAATAATTAATTGGACAGGAGACAGAGTGAAGCATTGACTCACCTGGAGGCTGGAATGTGGGTAGGGATTTAGCATGCTGGAAATAACAGACAGTAATCAAATGAAGACACTGTCCCCAGCTACCAACTATGCCAAACCTCAGCATTTTTGGTATTATTGTGTATAAGCTTTTCCTGTCTGACTGCTGGGTTCTCCAATAAGGTGACATAGCTATGACATTTGTTAAAAGTAAACTCTGTACTTATTTTGATTTGAGTAAATTTTGGTTTTGGTCTTCAACATTTTCATGCTCTTTGTTTATCCCACAAATTTTAAATGGGCAGACTGAGGGGGTTTAGCTGCTTTTGATAAGGAACAGCTGCACAAGCTGAACTACACAACCTCCTTATGCTTCAGTTTCCTCAAGTTTCCTTGAGCAGGCCGCAAGGTCACAGAGGGGAGAGCTGAGAAGTCCTAGGAAGTTGTCCATGCATTTACCTCATCAGCTAAGGAGGGCTTGACACACATTTTTACTGTCTTTATTTCTAACACTAAGATGAATGTTTTCAAAGCTGCAACGCGTATGGGGAGTCATGTGAACTAGTTCTGTTATTGGGAATGAAGTCTGTCACTGACTGCTTGACTTGAGCCCCGGAGCACAGAGCAGAGAGCTGTGTACCATGGAGTGAATCGGGCCATGGACGTGTAACACAAGACCAGCTGAGAGTCTGAATGTTATTCTGGGGCACATGTGAGTCTAGGACTGGTGCCAATAGCATGTAAATGAACAACAAGCAAATATGGAAGGTAGACCACTTGTTCCCCATTGCTAATTGCCTGCCCGGTTTTGAAACAGTCTGTAGTACACACGGTCACAGGAGAATGACCTGTGGCAGTGACACATGTTTAGAAGGAAGAGAAAGGGAAAATGTCCATTCTTTACAATTTAAAATTTTTATTGTTACCAAACAAAAATATCCACTCAAAATACAATTCAACAATGCAACAGTCATCTTAAAGCAGAGAAATGCAGAGAAAAGCAGAACTGCAAGTGACTGTGAATAAAGGGTGAATATAGTCTCAAATCCTCAAAGAGCTGTGTTTATTTCATCAACAAATAGATTATTCGTATTCAATTCTGATGTGTTTTAAGGATTAAGATGCTCATTTTACAATTAGCGCACATGTGTATATTGTCACCTGTTTTCCTTACAGAAATGTTCTTCCTCATGGTTAATGTTTCCCTTTGGTACCAATTTTGCCTGTTCACATAAAGTATTTCATTTTAAAAACTCAGCATAAAATACAGATTGCATCTGAAAAGATATTGAATATAACATACAAAGCAGAACACACAAGTTCCACATTTCAAAAGCCTCGATAACAAAAAAGAAAGATCAAATCCCTTGTTAGTCTCTGTAAAGTCATTTATAAAGCTCCTGCTGATCCTGTTAAGCATGGATATAATTGACCTTTCTTTTAAATTAAAATGTAAGCTCTTCCCCAAGACAACTCAAAGTGCCAAGATTGAATGGGAACTGTCCATGTTTTCCACTTATGACCACGGGCACCATCGTAACTGAACTCACAAATATAAGAAAAATATCCCTTCACTTTTAAAATCCTAAGACCCAGAAATCAGAATCCATGGGATTTGTTTAGTGAAAAAGGGAATCTGTGGCTCTATGTGTCCACAAAAGGAGGGCCAGACATGTCCCAAATAATCTCAGAACCACAGCATCATTTTGTAAATAACAGAGGCAAGACCTCAGATTGTACAGCAGGTTGGTTCTTATTGCTGGAACAGGGTCTAAACCATGCCTGGAACCCCAGATGTTGCAGAGGAGGTGGACGAGAGAGACTCCTGACCTGTTCACATTGCAAAGGTATGCGGAAACCAAGGTGAGCAGAGAACATGAATGCTCATACTGTATGGCCTAGGTGCCTGTGATTCAGCTTTCTCATTAATAGGATTCCCAAATTGTCGTCCTCCATGCAGTCTTCAGAATGGTCAGTTAGGGGCTCAGTCCCTTGACTGATCAGATTTGATGAAAGCATTTCTGTACAACTTTCTCAAATCCTTGGTCGGCACATCCCACATTCTTGATGGAGCTGTCATGAGAATCAGGTGGGGGGCTTCTCTTGTCTCTCTTTAGCCTGATGGGTCAGAGACCACAGGGAACACAAGAAAACAACCCAGGAAGGCCTGTGCACCTGACAGGTTCTTTGTTAAACTGGCTACATATTATGTGTTCCCAGAAACTTCAACAGCATTACAAATCCTAACTCATCCAACACGATATAAAAATACTCTGGATAGTTTGAAGTCTTTATACAGTATTACAACAGCATGGCATGTTGTACTGAAACGCACACGTGCATCTCCGCAAGGCACAGTTTTGCAAGGAGGATCAGCTCCTGGATAGCTCCTTCCTTCTGTCTTTGTCAGGGGCCTCAAAGGTGAGAGCTGGAAACTGGGGTTTTCTTATTCCTGCCACATTTATAGGAATGTGGACTGAAAAAACAAAGGAGAAAGTCTTTAGGGAAGATTATGTAACTAGTTAGAAGAGGGTCTTCTGTTATTATTTAATAGTATAGCTGGTTTTGATCAAATACATTCATGCATAACTTCTCATAAAAACCCAACTCTAAGGTAACAACAATATCTGTCTCCAGGCTTGTTTTTTATCTGTGTTCAGACCTTAGATGGGGGTGTTACAGGAAGTCAGGGATCCCAAATGGAGGGATCAGCTGGAGCCGCAGCAGAGGAACATAAATTGTGAAGATTTCATTTTAATATGGACATTTATCAGTTCCCCAAATTAATACTTTTATAATTTCTTACACCTGTCCTACTTTAATCTCTTAATCCTGTTATCTTCATAAACTGAGGATGTGTGTCACCTCAGGACCACTATTGTGTTAACTGTACAAACTGATTGTAAAACATGTGTGTTTGAACAATATGAAATCAGTGCACCTTGAAAAAGAACAGAGTAACAGTGATTTTCAGGGAACAAGGGAAGACAACCATAAGGTCTGACTGCCTGCAGGATCGGGCAGAACAGAGCCATATTTTTCTTCTTGCAGACAGGCTATAAACAGATGTGCAAGTAGGGAAGATATCGCTAAATTCTTTTCCTAGCAAGGAATATTAATAATTAAGACCCTGGGAAAGGAATGCATTCCTAGGGGGAGGTCTATAAACAGTTGCTCTGGGACAGTCTGTCTTATGTGGTTGAGATAAGGAATGAAATATGCCCTGGTCTCCTGCAGTACCCTCAGGCTTACTAGGATTGGGAAACCCTGTCCTGGTAAATTTGAGGTCAGACCAGTTCCCTGCTCTTGAACCCTGTTTTATGTTGTTTAAGATGTTTATCAAGACAATACGTGCACCGCTGAACATAGACCCTTATCAGTAATTCTGCTTTTGCCCTTTGCCTTGTGGTCTTTGTTTTTGCCCTTTGCCTTGTGATCTTTGTTCTCCTTTTTGCCCTTTGAAGCATGTGATCTTGTGACCTACTCCCTGTTCTTGCACCCCCTCCCCTTTTGAAACCCTTAATAAAAACTTGCTGGCTTTAAGGCCCAGGTGGGCATCATGGTCCTACCAATATGTGATGTCACCCCCGGAGGCCCTGCTCTAAAATTCCTCTCTTTGTACTCTTTCTCTTTATTTCTCAGCCAGCTGACACTTATGGAAAATAGAAAGAACCCACATTGAAATATTGGGGGCTGGTTCCCCTGATACAGGGGTTTGTTAGCATTATAGCATTTAAGTTCTTCATGAACTTCCACTGAACTAACATGTGTTTGGAAATGAGCTGTTAACATGAACAAAAACCAGCAGAAATGATAAAATAATCCAGTGTGATTTTAAAAGGGAAATGATAACATTTTTAGTAATTTAGTAATTTAGCACTAAGTGATTTTTGTAGAGTAAATAATCATGGATCACAAGTAATGTGCTTAATTTGCAGCACTGTAAGCCATACTTCTACTAGATTTTTTTTCATGTGTACAGACTAGGTATAATTAATTAATGTACCCAACTTTTCATTATGAAAAATTATAAACAGAAAAAAATTAGAAAGAATCTGGGTACCTTAAATTTTAGCTGGTATAATCCTTCACGTTTATATGTTAGTTCCTTGTACACCATTTCGACAACCCCCCTCCACCCACATTCCCCAAGTCAAAAAAAAAAAAAAAAAAAAAACACCTCTCCTAGCTGTTTATTTTTAATGTGACTGAACGGTAGAAGAGTCTTGATTTCAAAGGACTCCCTTTTCTTCCATTTTTTCCTGATGAGTTTGCAAATCCGATCCCCGATTGGTTTGGGGATAAAGAATGAAAGCATCCCTGTCACTTTGTAAACAGATGCAGTCAATGGAATAGAATCAAAGGAAAGAAAGCTGTTCCTCAGTATTTTTTATATATTAAAAATATTTACAGTTCCATGTTCTTAATTCCCAGGTCATTATTAAGATTGCTTTTTAATTGTTAAATTAGATGTTTTATCATTTTTAAAAACTGCACAAGCAACACAAGACTACGTGTTCTAATTTTTAAAGAAAATCAAACAGTACAGAAGTCTCTGGCAAGAAAGTGATGGCCCTCCCTTCCCTACCCCTCTTCCCAGCACATTTGTGTCTGCAGAGGGCATATATTATTATTTTACATCTTTTACTATACATTCTCATATTCATATCTCTATCTTCTTAATGAAAAAATTTCAAACAATTAGAAAGAATTTGTGTAATGTGAATTTTTCTTGACATAATTCCTCATGTTAATGTATTATCTGGGTATTAGTTTTCCTTATACCCTATTTAAACACCCCCCTCCAAAACTCAGTCTCTCTCTTCTCTATCTTCCCACTAATGTCTATTACCTATATATCATCTATTATCTATTTATCTGTCAACCTATCCATCCAGACATTACCTATCATCTATCTATCATCTATTATTTATCCTTTATCTACTATCACTTATCTATCTACGATTGTCATCTATTATATCTATCTATCTATCATCCATCTACCTATTATCTATCATCTGTGTGTCATCTGTCTTCCTATCCAGCTACAGAGAGAAACTGCCTTTGGTTTTAGTTTTTTATAAATACTATAGTATGCTGTTCAGTGACATTTCACTTTGTAATCAGTCTTGAAAATCTGCCTATGCCAGTCCATCTACACAGATCTGACTCCTCACTCTGTAGAGTAAGCCACATTGTTAATCCCCTGCTGCATGTCCCAGCGATTTCCACTTTCACATATCAGCAGCTCCTGCCTTTAGATCACTTCTGAGTCTTAGCACCTTATATGGAAATGCTTCTCTCTTCACAACCACATTTTAAAAAATAATGTGTATTCTTATCTAGCTTTGGAGAGTTTTTCTACATTAACCTTTTGTATCTCCTTTGAATTTTTTGCTTACAATATGACATGAGGATTTATTCTTATTTTTTTCCCTGTGGATATTCAATTTTCTCAACATCATTCTTTCCCCAGTGGTTTGAAATGTTGCTTTTATTTAGGGTGCATTGAATTTTGGACAGTACCTGCCAAGTTTTTCTACATCATCCACTGTCTCTGGCAAGGCAATACCCTTGGTTTCGGGCAAAAGCATCACGAGGCCACCACAAATGGATGCCAGGATACCTGTGGAATAGGGGAAAAGTGTTAACGCCCCAGGAAGACATAGCTGGGCCCTCTCCCATGGGTCTGCTCACTCTGAAGCCACCATGTTGCTCACTGGAGTAGCTCTCAACCACAGCAACCTCTGCATCCCAGATCAACGCCCCAACTCTCCCTTATCACAGCTTCAAAGCTTCTCTCCCTTCCTCAAACCCTAAGTAGCACCACGGCCCCTGTACACCTGGCAGTCATGTGTTCACTCATACATCTCACAGTGATTGACTGAGTGCCTTCTGAGTGCCTTCTTAGGGTCCAACACCCAAGGGCTCCCCTCCTGCATTGCAGAGAAACAGAGCGCTGGAGGGGAGTCCCCTCTGCGCCCGCTCACTGACACTGTCACTAACCTGCTCCTCTCCCTCCGATTCCTCCTATCACCTTACAGTGGAAAACTTGTCCTGGTGTCTGCTCCGGGACCAGCCTTCTCCTAGGCCTGTCTCTTTGGGCTCCTCACTGTAGGGATCAACCCTTCCTCCAGTATCTTCAACCTGTTGGGAGAAGCTTTCAAACATATTCAGATCTTTCCTGTTTGACCAGCCTTCTCTCGATCTCGCCTCATCCTTCCATTATCATCCTTTCTTTTCCTGCTCTTTAGAGTCAAACTAAATAGGAACACTTTTACACTGTTGGTGGGACTGTAAACTAGTTCAACTATTGTGGAAAACAGTGTCACGATTCCTCAAGGATCTAGAACTAGAAATACCATTTGACCCAGCCATCCCATTATTTGGTATATACCCAAAGGATTATAAATCATGGTGCTATAAAGACACATGCACATGTATGTTTATTGCAGCACTATTCACAATAGCAAAGACTTGGAATCAAACCAAATGTCCATCAGTGACAGACTGGATTAAGAAAATGTGGCACATATACACCATGGAATACTATGCAGCCATAAAAAAGGATGAGTTTGTGTCCTTTGTAGGGACATGGATGCAGCTGGAAACCATCATTCTCAGCAAACTACCGCAAGAACAGAAAACCAAACACTGCATGTTCTCACTCATAGGTGGGAATTTAACAATGAGATCACTTGGACACAGGAAGGGGAACATCACACATCAGGGCCTATTGTGCGGAAGGGGGAGAGGGGAGGGATAGCATTAGGAAATATACCTAATGTAAATGACGAGTCAATGGGTGCAGCACACCAACTTGGCACAGGTATACGTATGTAACAAACCTGCACGTTGTGCACATGTACCCTAGAACTTAAAGTATATTAAAAAAAAGTAAGACTAGATAATGTCTAAAAGAATACCTCAAAAATGTAAAACAAATTTAAATAATAATAAATGGTAGAATTAAAAAACTAGCCACCCTCCCCTATTTTCTCTACTTCTTTGTATCCTAGTGGTGTGCTGGTAAATGCCTAACAACCTTCTTTGGGCAATCAAGCCCTGATTGGCAGCATCTGCTAATGTGCATGGTGTAAATGCTCCCACTGTGGGCCCTTCGGGCTGCTGACACAACATCCCTGACTGTGCCACTGTGAAGAGATGCAGGCGGCCCATCAGTGGTGCTTCCACCATAAAGATGCAGCAGACACAATCTAAGGAGCACAAGTAATACTGAAGATGTAGTAGATGAATTAGGAACTGATGAATGTTGGGCATTTATTGCCTCTGTTTCTCATATATTTCATATTCTTTACTTTTTGATGATATCCGTGCTTGACGACTGACAAAATTCTTGAAAATGTAGCTGATATGGTTTGAATCTGTGTCTCCACCCAAATCTCATCTCGAATTGTAAACTCCACCATATTGAGGGAGGAACCTGATGGGAGGTGACTGGATCATGGGGGAGGTTCCTCCATGCTGTTCTTGTGATAGTGAGTGAGTTCCCATGAGATCTGATGGATTTATAAGTGATAATTTTCCTTGCTCTTCTCTCACCTGCTGCGATGTAGGACGTGCCTGCTTCCCCTTCCACCATGATTGTAAGTTTCCTGAGGCCTCCCCGGCCATGTGAAACTGTGAGCCAATTAAACCTCTCTTCTTTATAAATTACCCAGTCTTGGGCAGCTATTTCTAGCAGTGGCAAATAAACTAATATGGTAGCAGTTGGCCCTGGTGAGTGGGAGGTGCCAGCACCAACACTGCACCATGCTCCAGGTCCTGCCTCTGCCTGCCCTCCCCTGGACTCAGCCTATATCCTCCCTGGCTCTGCTCTAGTCAGATTCCTTCTGCCTCTCACTGGCCACCAGATCCGTGTGTGCTACTTTCAGTCCTTAGGGTGGACCTGGTCTCATGCCCTCCTGCCTCGGGCTTCTCACCTGGTTTCCACTTCCTTGGCCACCTCCTCTCCTTCTGCCTAGGTCTGTCACTTTGCCATCCCTCAGGTCTCTGTACTAGGCCTCTGCTTTCCTCGTGCTCTGTCCTGATTTTCTGGGGGGGCCTGGGCCACTCCCTCAGCTTCAACCAGTCTCTACTGCCAGGTGGCTTCCAGCTCTTCATCCTGAGGCCATACTTCCCTCCTGAGCTCAGCAGTGTTGAGCCTGCTGGTTTCTGTTTCCACTTGAACTCTTCCAGGTGCCTCAAACTGTGCACAGCTGACACAGAGCCCCATCACCCTGCAGACCCCCAACCTTGCTGCTGCAGTGCCTGTGCCACCTGTGTCTCCCCAGGCACCTGGGCCTCCCAGCTCACCATGCCCTCTCCCTGTGTCCATCAGTGGTCCCATCTTGCCCAGCTGGCTTCTAAGATACTTACTCAATCTGTCCACCCTCTCCATTCCCATTGCCACCCCCTTATTAGAAGCCACTGTGATCTCCTGATGATGACGTCCTTGAATTGTCACCCCCAACATCATCCCTCCAACTCACTTGCATATCTGCCATCAGAGGGATGATGCTGGGGGTCCTTCCAACCCATTTGCATATCTGTTTCTACAATGCAAGGCCAGCTCTGTCCACCTCAGGGTGAAACTGTCCAGTCACTTCCCACTGCTGTATGTATAAAGAGCAAAGCCTTGGCATGTCCTTGAGGCGCTTCCAGATCCAGTCCCTGCCCTGCCCTGGCGCTGCCTTTCTTAAGGTCCAGCTCACACCTGCAATCCATCCTCTAGCACCAGGTGCTTAAGGATGTGGTGTCCTCTTGCTCTGAACTTTCCACTGCCTGGAGCACAGCCAGCCCCTCTCAGCCTAGACATTGCTTCCTTCCTCCCTGACCTGCTCCCCTACACTCAGGGGCCAAGGGTCCCTGTGACATATTCTCATAGGAGCTTCTGCTTTCGGGGTCTCGGCAGTTATCACATTCTGTTGTCACTGAGTTTTTAGAAATACGGCTGTCTCCCTAGCAGTCTCAGGCCCTGCCTGCCTGCCACTGGGCTATGGGCTGCAGTCCTGAAGGTCATGTGTCATGTCTCCTGGACTACTCTGCCTTTGCTGGACAGTGGCACTTTCTGCTTTTTCATGCTGACCACAGAATTAACACTCAGCTTGATGACTAACTCCCATACAATAATTTGAGGTGATCCTGTATTGAGGTCACTGGTGTCAAGTGGTAGAAGCTGACTCTCTGTCCCTCACACTGTCAAAGGACTTTTGCGTGAATCAGAAGGTCTGTCTGCATGGACTCAGTATTTTCATTCAAATTTCAACTGCTGAACAATAAATGAAAAACATTCTCTACCGGAAGTAAGGAAGTGGAGGTAGAGACAGGGTTGAGGGAGAAAGGGGCCAACCCATATCCTTTACTGCAGAGGAGGGCACAGGGGAAGTGTGTGAAACCCAGGCAGGACAGTTGGAGCAGCCCTGGAGAAGTGGGACACTGAATTCCCCAGGGTCTCTCCTAGACTGTGATTCTGTCCTTTCACAAGTCCTATGGAAGCTGGAGGTAGGAGGAACGGTGCACTCGAGGGATCTAGAGGAGGTGATGGAATGTGTGCCCAAGATTCCATGTCCCCTGCTCCCTCTGGGTGGATTTTTAGCATCAAAGCCAATGAAGATATGATATCAATAGACAGAGAATACCAGAAATACAATTAGTCATTAGGCTTATTTTTGTTATTTTTTATTATTTACTTATTTTAGAGATAGGTTCTCAATCTGTTGCCCAGGCTGGAGTGCAATGGTGTGACCATAGCTCACTGCAGCCTTGATCCTACTGCCTCAGCATCCTGAGAAGCTGGGACTACAGGCACCCATGGATCACCACGCCTAGCTAATTTTTACATTTGTGTCAAGACAGTCTTGCTATGTTGCCCATGCTGGTCTTGAACTCCTAAGCCCAAGCAATCCTCCCACTTTGGTCTTACAGGCGTGAGCCACTGCACCTGGCCCTCATTTTTAAACATATTGAATATTTAATTTAGTCCCCTGAAAAGTACTGGTTATGTTCTCTAATATCATAAGAGTGTCATAGCATTTAACTCAGAACCCAAAGAATGCTAATTGAACATTATTTATCAGCACCCTTTAATATAAAGTAAATTAAAACCATTCATTATAACTGAATTGGCTCCTCAAAACTGAAATAGTTATTATAATAAGATGAAATTAATATCATAACTATCAATGAAATAGTTATTATAGTAAGATAAATGACTATTGTTATCATTCTCAAACCTAATAATTATTATAGTTTTCTTTTAATACAAGGAATGTAGATGAAAGCTCTTAAGAATAGCAAATGAGTTCTTACCAAAGATGATCAGAGGTAGTTCTAGCCACACGGCTGCTAGCCGAAAGAGGAGAAACGGGGCTATGATTCCCCCAAAATCACACAGACCTGAACAGAGCGAAACTCCGAAATTTCTGTTGAATGAAAAGTAATTTTAAATGAAAACTATTTCAACAAATGACTTCAAGATGACATATTCAGACATATTAAAAAACCAAAGGAAGTGTGACAATACTTTGCATTTTCTAACTTTGAAAACGACTACTCTCGTGAACTCTAAGCAAAACATTTCCATTCTGCACATTTCTCAGTGAGGCTAGTGAGGAAGTCTCCAGCGTGGGTGGAGGGTGTTATCCATCGGCAACTCACTGCACTGCCTGCTCTGGGTCACTTTGTGCCACTTTGGTTTCCTCATATGAGGGCAAAGTGTGCCCACGGAATGCTTCCCCAGCAGAGGAAGTCGATTTACACTAATCCGCACATGCTGTTTCCTTTCGTCCTTCATAACCAGCTGCTCACCACTGTACCAATGCATGTAATGCAGTCAAAGAGAGGCCATAGTCTTGTGGCAGGTGACGCTGATAGATGAAGATTTCACCCACGGTCTAAGCAAGGGCACCTAGAGGTCTTCTGGTTCCAAGTCAAGTGCCTTTCCTTGAAACCGTAACAGTGTGTGAAGATATTAATATGAGAAATACTTCTATCACAAAATGCAGCAGGCAGCAATGCAGAAAGCAGTGATAACTCAAAGCATATCTTCTTTACTGGCTGGATTCAGCCCAGGCTAATATATCACTGAGCTAAGGAAACTATTTCATAGTTTTTAACTAAATCAACTTAAAACACTGGTCTACAGAGTTACTTAGGAGAAACCACAATGTTTGTAGAATTACCGTAATGTTGTTGGGTACAATTCTGAATTTACCAAATAAACAATTTCAAAGGCCATGGTTATCCCTAGTCTTCCCAGTGTAGCCACTGTGGTCCTCAACAATGGTATTCCTGCAAACACAGAAAGTTTGGAAGGGAGGAGTTAGGGGTCTGATTTCATTAACATTTTACAGAACAACCAAAGGTATTTGCTTTGTGGCCTCCAGTCTGAAGTCTTTGCCAATTTTAAGCACAAATAATAGAACCTTCTACTAATGTAACCAAATTGCAACAACAATGAAACTAGATGATAGCTAATATTTTAGAGCACTAGATGCCTTTCAGAGCAGGTTGGATTATGGGAAATACAATTCAAGAGCCGTTTGTGGAGCATGAGCAGCCACTACATTGGAACACTGTTCCGGGCAATGACCTCCTAGAGGGCTGGATGGAGCACACTGGCCTTTTGTCCAGGAGGTAGTTTCCAGTCATGCCTTTGAGCCACCACGTTCCCACTGCTGGTGCCCAGCTGTCCTTTCTGTGCTTACCTTGTGGTGATGACACAAGGAATAGCCGCTCCCAGCACACCAGGGGAGCCCCTCACATGAGCTGACCTTGGTTTCTAGAGTAGAGCATGTTTGAGGACCAGGATCTTTGGAAGGGGACATCTATTCTGCGTGTTACCACTAAGGCAAATGTCACTCATTGTCTTCCTCATCCCCCATTGTACTACTTCCCTCAAGAAACCATCCAGAAGGAGCCACATTCATCAATGCTAATTGGTTCATCCATTTTAAAATGAACTGTTTTAGGACTGCTTTGGTTGTATGAAGAAATTTTCCTTTCCTCCCTAGAAACTAGTGGGAAATGCCAAACATTCTCTATTGAATATTTTCTTTCTTTTATGTTTTAAGGGCAGAGAAGTTAACCATTTTTACTCTAAAAAGTCACTGCTCCGGCTTTCCTAGAAGTTGTGCAATTGATGTCTTCCCATCCTAGGAGATATGGTACTAAGGACATATGCTCTGCATGAACAAGACCATATCCACTCTCCAAAGCAAAACGAAGCATGTCCAGTGTTCATGCACCTTTCATTTTCCCTTTATGCCCACACGTATGTTCATTTAGCACTAAATCATCCTCCTGTTTTCCAGGGGAATTATTGAACCTTCCTGAATATATAATTTTTAGTAGAAAGAGAGGCATGAATGAGGAGGATGAAAGAAGAGAATCAAGCTCAGTAGACTTCTGTGTGTTCTCTCTAGAGAATAGCCAGGTCAAAAAAAAAAAAAAAAAAGCTAAAATTCATTAAATAAAACAATTGTCCAGGAGGGCAAGCATAAGGAAAAGATGACTCAAGAATCCAAACCATTTCTGGGAGTCTGGAGTTTGCATATTTTGACTGCGAACTGGCCGAGGACATCCTGGTACACTTCATGTTTTTCCCACATGAGAACCCTTGTAGCTGTCACGTTAACTGTTATATCAGGCAGTGAGGAGGCCAGGGTTGTGCTGATGTGGTAGGCCACTGTCTGCTCTGGAGCAGAAGGTTTGTCAACATGTGTTGTTGTTTAGGCTTTGCTTCTTTATGAAGGCCAAGAAAAGGAGGGTGGAGACTAGGAAATGCATTCCACTCCATCTTTCAATGAGCATGTGGTACTGGGAGGGGAAAGTGGGAACAAAGCCTCAGATTCCTTGGGTGCCAGCCCAATGGGACCATCTCCTGCCACTCCCAGACTGCAGAGAAGGCTGCCTGCTACCTAGGAAACAGCTTCACTATCCAGGCTGGGTTCTTCCATTGTAGGTTTCTTTTCATTGAATCAAGATTGCTCTAAAATTGAGTCCCACTGACAAATTCAAGGGCAATTTGGGTTTATAACTGAGGCAAGGTCTGTTTCATGGAAAAATCCAAACAAAAACCAAGAGACCAAATTAAAACACACACACACACAAACACACACACACACACACACACACACACTCCTACCATGATAAACATATGTGGTTAACTCAGATAAATAGCCAGTCAATTCAGTAAAACATTCAGAAAACACCAAATTGCCCCACTTGTGGAGATGTGGTCTATCCTGCACGTTGACCTTAATCTGAAAGACTCCCAACTCTTTTCCAAGCAGTAGAGTCCAGTACCAAACTATACTGGAACAGAGATTTTGTTGAAATATGTAACCAAAGAGAAGTTGCTACGGCATTGCATGGTTCATTAACTAAAAAATAAAAAGAAAACTATTAGGAAGTATGAATAAATATATATGCACACAAAAATTCTTGATTCCAGTAATAAGCTAAATTCATTTTGAGGTGGCCATAGACATCTTTTGGCAGCAATGACAAAAACCACAGGGCAATTTAAAAATGAGTACTGAAACTAAAATTGTCTTCCACAGAGTTATATGAGAACAAAGGAAATGTTTTCTTCTGAAAGTGGATTTGGTCAAGCTACTAGAGATTATTGGGAATAATACCTCAATTACTGAAGAAAGGATGAAGAACTTAAACAAAACTTTATATGTACTCCGAATGGATAATCTACTCTGAGTTCTGAAATAAAGTTTAGTGAGAAATTCTAGTAGAAATGTCTAAATTAAGATACATGAACTCACTTTTCACTTAAAGAAAAATAAAAGTGGAAGACAAGTTTCCCAGTTCAAGAAGACGACTTACCTGAACTGCTAGGTTTGTGGCCATCCTAAATAAACTCAAATTAAAGATGGCAGACAGATATGGATAAAGAAAGGTCTCTTTTTTCCAGACATTAATGAGCATTCAGAAATTTGGGCTAGAAGCAGTGAGTCTGAAATGAGAATACAGCCAGAAATACTATTTCTTCTTCCAGATTTCCATTCTTTAGACCATGAAAAGTTGGGTCGAATGGACGGAAAGCTGATTAAAGTGTTTGCTGTGAGACAATTTTAGAGCTGGTTTCTCCAAAAGCTCATCTGTATTCTCCCCAGGGGCTGGCGACCGACTGCTGACGTCAGGAATGATTGAGCAGAAAAGCCTTTCTCGTGCTAAGTACCCAGTTGCTGGAATCAAGTCCAATGGGTCTTTAGATTGGAAGGACTCAAGGGAGGATCCTCTGTTAATATTTGGAACTCAGTTTAGGGATTTGAAATTTATTCTTGCCAGTCAGTCATGACTGACATAGGACTATAAAAGCAGCCAAGTCTGCAGAAGGCAAAAATAAAATGTGTCTAGAATAAGAGCAATTCGTTTTCAGTCTTGCTGAGAACAATTCTAAAGCTTCGATCAGGAAATTATATCTATAAAATAAAACTGATTAGACAAGGGAGAACAGTCTATTCTTGGTGCTATATTTTCCAGTATATGAAAGTATTCTCTACAAAATAGTTTTATGACTATCTGACTAGTTACTTCTGTCTTGATTTGGACACACAGCCTTGAATGCTTTCTGGGGTCATTCTGAATGCAACAGACATGAAAGTCATACCAATCAATCTAGGACCACAGAAGACATGAAAGTCATACCAATCAATCTAGGACCACAGAAATCTTCTAGAGTAAAGTGTATATAGATCATGAAATGAGACACACTTAAGTCATGCATCTTTCTCTCTGCATTTCTAATTTCATATACAATGAATATTTCATTCATTCCTAGTCCACATACGATGAGAACAGAAGACTTCATCTCAGGGAGCTACAGTTTTATGTTACATCCAAAGTACCAAAGTAAAATAGAAGAGCAACGTCTCCAATGTTTGTGATTTTTCATTCTTCTTAAATTAAACAATTTTGAGGGCAGGAATTGTGTCTATTTTGTTGACCTCTCCATCCCCCTCCTAGTTCAGTGGCTGGCAATGAGTCGATAGTGAATAGACATGTATTAAGAGGTAGCTATTGTACAGATCCTCCATCTCTTAGAATATGTTAACTCCTTGTAGCGGATTGAATAGTGTCTCCCAAAATTCATGTCTACCTGGAAGCTCAAGGCTATCACATTTGGAAATAAGGTCTTTGCAGATGTCATTAGTCAAGGTGACACAAGCAGAGAAGAGAATGTCCTGTGAATACGGAGGGAGAGAGGAGTGATGCCAAGGAGCTTCAAGGATTGCCAGAGAGAGGCACGAAGAGACCCTCCCTCAGAACCTCTGGACATAAGCACCGCTGGATGCCTTGATTCTAGACTCCCAGCCTCCACACCCAAGAGCATAAATGTCTGTTGTTTCAGGCCGCTGAATTTGTGGTACTTACTACAGCAGCCCTGGGAAGCGAATGCACTCAGGGAAAACAAGAGAGATGTAAATAGGTAGTTGCTGTTTATCATCAAACATTCCAACATGGCAGGGGACTTGCACGTTGTGTGTATGTGTATGTGTGTGTGTGTGTGTGTGTGTGTGTGTATGTGTGTTCCGAATATTGGCATTCCCATAATTTTATTCAAATCGGGTCTACCTGGTGTTTTAATAATTCATAAACCTTCATTTAATTAATAAACTCATCTGTAAATATTTGACTATTCTGACTCGCACTATATTATCTGTTTCTTGGCTGGTCCTCAGAGGATTCTCAAAGAAAGACAGCCTTTCTTGTGCAGACACAAAAGATGCCTGGAGAATCCAGCTTTCTCTGTAATCCCCACTTTGCCCCTCCTGGAAGAGGGAAATGATGAACTTGCTCTACTTCACACATTCTCCGGCATGTGAAGCCCTCCTCTTCCCAGTCCCTGGTGTGCTCTAGGGTAAGGATCTTCTGGGTGCTGCTCACCACCCATCAGGAGTCACGGCACCCTCTGCTTCCTTCTGGCCTGCACCCCATCTACCAGGACAGAGCCCTGTGAAATTTAACTCTGCAACATCTCTGAAATGAAATGACCCTCTCCTATCTAGGTCTGACTGCCCCAATTGTAACTCCTGCTCTCAGCATCTTCCCTTGCTCATAGCCATCTCTAAACTGCTGCAGTTATGCCAAGCTCACTCCTCCTCTGCAAGCTCACAGGACCACGTGCAGGGCCATCATGCTGGTGACAGATCATCTCTCAGGCTCGTTACCTGGATTCCAGTTACAGCAATGAACCCTCAGTTCCTGAATGCACAAAGGTGTTTCATACTTCTGGAAACTCTTCTCTAGTTTGGAAACATCCGTCCTCTCTCCCCCTGATATCTGGCACATTTGAGTCTTCACACGTTTAGTTCCCACTGCTGGGAAACTTTTCTTGAATCCCCTTCTGGATTGATCACTCCTCCCCAATCTATTTTTTATATTTCTAAATCTTGTAAATAATTTAATTAGTTTCTAAATCTTGCAAATAATTCATGACAATAAGAATCGTGACAATATTAAAGTATCTGTATCCCTTAATAGATTGTGAACCATTCGAAGTCAAGAACTGCTTTCTTCTTCTAGTGTAACCTCAGTGTTTAGCATGGTGCCAGCAACATGGCAGAGGCTTGGGATATAAGTTAAACAACATCAGAGATATCGCAAAAGTAAGTCACATAAAGATGATTAACAGAAACCACATTACTATCAGCTAGATCGGGCACAATATCTGTTTCATTCATAAATGATCCTAACAATTGAGAAAAGAGAATCATCTACAGAACCAATCTCTTATCTTCAAAGTTTTTACACTGATTAAGCAAAAAATGGAGGGACATCATGAAAGCTTGCCTGATGCCAAGACTGTGATTCGATTGCACATTTCCTAAGAACAAGTGGCTCCCTATACTTGATTGTGGATTTAGGTGTTTTCAAGTCCTTTGGCTGCCAAGCAGATGTGGGGTAAGATTACCTTCTGGTAAGAATGCAGTGACAAGGCATGCCACCCCCGCCACTATATTGCTTGCCGCAAAGGGGAGGCGTCGTCCAAGGCGCTCAATGGTTAGTAAGATCAAGAGAGCTCCTGGCAGTTCCACCACTCCCGAGATGAAAAAGTCTATATAGAGGTTGCCTCCTATAATTCCCAGGCGCATGACAAGTCCTTGATACACCACTGCGCTTGTGAACCTGTAGCAACATTGAAAGACACCAGAGAACAAGTAAGAGATAACTTCCAGCTGATTTGAAGGAAGGGATGTGTTGTAAATTTAAGGCAAGCTTCTGAATCCATCACAAGTCAAACTTACCAAGCAAACATAAGAATAAGTGTGCATTTCCTCATTTGGGGAGTTCTCACCAGATCTAAAAAGGATGGATTACTAACTTCCTCATCTGTAACAGTGATCTATATAAGAAAAGCAGATTTCAGTAGCAATAGACAGCAAAAACAATAACAACAACAACAAAAACAAACAAACAAAAAAAACCACCTCCATAGCATAGACTTGTCATTAACCAGAATCAAATGATCTTACTGAAGTGACTAGGGGCTTTCATAACATGTTAAAACCTGAGAATTAAAACACTTCTGCTCTGGCACTTAGAACACATCAAACTCACAAAGATAGGATTGCTGCACTGAGAATCTGTTCTTAGGATGATTTCAGCACTTTATGTTACACTGGTCTGTGTGTTCTAAAGTAAAATACACATGCACATTTATTAAATTGGGGGAAATGAGAGTCAGGGTGGGTGAAGCAAGTGGGATCCAACCAATTTAGGGTTTCTTTATAAACTAAACCCTCAAATCTGACTTTCACACGCAAAATAGAGCAATGTTAAGTTTGAGAGTAAGCACCAAATGTATTATTTTGCTTTTGTCCCTTTATTGTAATCTAGTATCTTTTTGATCCAGAAAAATTCAGCTCATCTCTATCTGGCCATTCAAGAAGTTGGTCTTTTCAATTCAATTCAGCAAATACTGCTATTGGCCAACCACATACAAGACACTGAAAAAAATCGAAGCTGGAGAGGACACCCCCTGATCCCCACACCCTGCCTCCAGTCTAACATGCGGAAGCATCAGAGCACGATCCCCTGCAGTGACCACAGCTCCAGTTTCCTGCGCTTATCAGTCTCTTACCTCTGCATGGAGGGCTCTTTGACCTCCTCAGTCCTGATTTTACCTCCCCTGGGAGGCCTTTCCTAGCCTCAGATAGAACCAAATTCTGCCTCTACTCCCTGGACCTCTATCCTAGAACCTGCACAACAGCATTCCCCTGCGGGTCTGGAGCTCTTGGAAGGCAGGGAGTGCATTGCTACACCAAGCAAAGTGCCTGGTGTTCAATAACTGTTTGTGTAACGACTGAGTGCTGAAGCAAGAAGTTAAGTGTCCTGGTTATATCTGCTCCTTGGTGTTGTCCTCGGTTTCTCTGCTCCTGTTAAACAGAAATGCTGGCTACTAACGACAAGGTCCCTGTGGTCTATTTGTACAACACCAGATTTGGCCCAGATTGAATGAAAATCTAGGCAAATTTTCTCCAAAGCTTTGAGCCAAAGTATCTCTACCAGTAATCACATGAATTTGACTTAGAGCATATGCACACCGATAGTACCTTGTCCATCACAGATTCTAAACAGTAAATTCAATAGATCAACCAAAGCTTGATATCTTATGCCTATCTTTGCTCCAAGGAAAGACACACACACACAAGTAGACTGCAAAATGAATGCCTTTGGTCACTTTCTTTTCCAAAGTCTTCACAATCCTGTATTTCTTTTATATCAAGACACGTTGATTTTCTATGTTTTAACATCTCTTAATTGGAAGGTATCCTACAACTGAGCTGATAAGAAAGCAATGTGTCCCAGTTTAAACAACATGGTTTCCCTTACTTAGTGGTACATAAAACGACTATGTGTCTTAAAATCAATAGTGTCTAGAGTCAACAAAACAATAGTTGCCATGACAATCACCGTGGAAGACTGCTGATTGATTCCACCATCCATTCTTCCCTTCCCACTTTTGAGAACACAGAGAATTTTAGTTGGGCGTATGGTAGCCTAGCGAGAGTCATTTTTTCTATCCTCTTTTTCAACTGTGAGTGGCACTGTGATAAGACCTCAGCAATGAGGTGGTTGTGGGGGTCATGTTCTAGGTCTCAGCATTTTAAAAGGTAATAACTTGCTGGAAGAAGATGCTGGTGAGCTTCAACCATACAACCTGTGTAGGCGATGGTGGAGATGCAAGACAAATGGAACTCAGGCCCTGGAGGGCCTCATGGAGTAGAGCTGCCTCGCTAGAACTGGGCTGCTCACCTCTGGGTGGGTGTGCTAGAGATAAAAACACTTTTCCCTTTTTCATCACTGTATTTTCGGGGACTTTGTTTCATTAGCAAGTTGACCTGGATCTTAACTAATATAATGTCTATTAAGATGACCCCTGAGCTAACCTTCTAAATTTGAAGACCCCAGTGAGGGATTTTTCTGTGTCTACCTTAACCTTTGCTGCTCAAAAAACAAGACAGGAATATCAAAAGTGAAAGATAAGAACTCAATATATTACAAAAAGAATTATTGTATAGTTTGTTGCCAAAATGTTTTCTACAATTCATTTCTTTGTGTTAATACATTAAAATGGCTAGTGTTTATGGAGTGTGTGATATTAGATTCTGGACTAAGCACTTTACATGGATTATTTTAAGTCTCATCAAAGTTCTATAAAGTTAGTACTTTTGTTAATCTTACTCTATAAATAAGGAAAACAAGGCTTAGGGCTTTAAGGAGTGAATAGTAGCCAGGAATTGAAACCAGGCAACTGATTAGTGAGCCTGTGCTCCTGATCCCCACATGGCACTGCTGAATATATTTCATTCTAGAAACATTCTTGATAGTTGATGGTCACATCTAAATGTTTTTAAGGAAAGACACTGTGCACTTGACCTAAAACTAAATCTTTAATTAAAACATTGTTTTACAAAAAAAAAATTGACTAATTTAGATTTCAAAGATTTTTAAATTCAGGATTAAAACCACCCATCCTGCAATGTTCCTGCATGAAAGTATCACCACCAACTCATTCCCATGAGTTTTTCCTTTTACTGAGGGCTTTTCCACAACTCAGACTTGGGGCTGCACGGCAGTGTTAGTCTCAAGACTCTTCTCTCTCCAGGGATTCCCTGACAGGATCCCTTGTCTACATAGCAACACCACTGTCCATTCAGTGCACACAGGTGGCAATACTTTTTTCTTTGCTTTTCAAAAGAAATATTCACAGCAATTTATTATTGGCTCTCTTTTATTTCCTCTTCAGTCTTCTGCTGAGAGCTGTGACTTCTATCCACCAGCTACGAGTCTGAACAAATTCACTCTCACTCACTCACGTTTCCAGTTCCAACATCCCAGAGTTGAAGGGAAATCCTACATCACAAATTTCAAGATCTCTGACCAGTTCAGGTAGATAGTTTGACTTTTTAAAAAAAATAAAAATAAAATTTTTTGAGATAGGGTCTCTCTCTATCACCCAGGCTGGAATGTAGTGGTGTAATCATGACTCACTACAGCCTCAACCTCCCTGACTCAAGCAATCCTCCCATCTCAGCCTCCTGAGTAGCTGGGACCACAGGTGCATGCCACAGAACCTGGCTGCTGCTGCTGCTGCTTCTTTTCTTCTTCTTCTCCTTCTCCTTCTTCTTCTTTCTTAGTAGTAGTAGTAGTAGTAGTAGTAGTAGTAGTAGTAGTAGTAGTAGTAGTAGAGACAGGGTCTTGCTGTGTTGCCCAGGTTGACCTTGAACTCCTGGGCTTGAACAATCCCCCTGACTCAGCCTCCCAAAATGTTGGGATTACAGGCATTAGCCATCATGCCTAGCCTAATTTAACATTTAAACACATTTGTCGATTTTTCAGTTGTTCATGATTTTTCATTGTTTTTAAGTGATAAAATAAAGAAGCATCTCTTGCTTTCATGTTGGCTCTGTAGATAATTGCCTTTCTCTGGCAAATCTCCAGTCACTCAATGACCACAGAATTATGACATGTTAGATTTTGGCAAGAAAAATAAAGATCTTATGTATTAACCTAGAGGTTGGCAAACCTTTTCTGCAAATGGCCATCTATTAAATGTTTTTGGTTTTGTGAGCTCTAAGACCTCTGTTGGAACTACTTAACTTTACCATTGTAGTGTGAAAACAATCATAGACAATACATAAATGAGTTCCAACCAAACTTTATTTACAAAAACAGGTTGCCTGCATGTCTGGCCTGCAAGCTGTAGTTTACTGACCCCTGAATGAGAGGCTTAGTGCTGGAGCAATTTGTACAGATACTACTATCATTCCCATTACAGAGAGAAAGAAGTTGAGATGGAGGAAAGCTACATACTTTACTCAAGGAGGACACACAGACAGTAAGAAGACAAACCAGGAGGTTGATAGCAAAGTCTGTATGTTTAACCATTATGCTGTAATGTGTCTGCAGTATGTACAATATAATATTTATTGTTTAAAAGTATGTCATATCATTTCATTAATTACTTTCTTCTTTTCAGCTACAAATATTCTCTGAAAATTAAAAATTAAGCCTACATTGGAAAGCCAAGGCGGGCGGATCACGATGTCAGGAGTTTGAGACCAGCCTGGCCAACATGAGGAAACCCCCTCTCTACTAAAAATACAAAATATATCTGGGCTTGGTGGTGGGCGTCTGTAATCCCAGCTACTTGGGAGGCTGAGGCAGGAAAATCGTTTGAACCTGGGAGGCAGAGTTGCAGTGAGTGGAGATCTCACCATTGCATTCCAGCTTGGGTGTCAGGGGAAGACTCCGTCTCAAAAAAAAAAGAAAAAAAAAATTAAGCCTACATTATTTTCATAGCAAAAAAAGCTCACTTTTAAAGTCATGGACTTAAATTCTACACTGTACCCAATCGTTGACTTCCTTCTCTTTCCTAACAGAACTCCCACTACACTCTCCCACACTATCAATTCATGTGTTTATGGGTGCTGACTCTGCTTCCAGTTGTAGCGGGAGGCGTGATTAGTTTGGGGAAATCCTATCCTCCATGTCAGTGACTGGGCACATGACCCAGTTTGAACCAATCAGAAATGGGCATACAACCCAATTTGGGCCAATGAGAAATGGACTTCTGGGAAAGTCCTTCGTTGCTCTTAAGTCAGAAGTTCCTGAAGAAATCTTTTCTTTCTTCCTTCAAGGAATAAATGAGGAAATTGTGGGCTCAAATACATCTTAGCAGTCATCTTACATGGATGAGACAACAAGTCTTAAGATGAAGCTATCCTGTCAGCAGAGTGGAGAGAGGGGAAGAAAACCATGGTTTAATAAGATTGTTGAGACCATTGGTCTGGCCAACCCTGAATGCTGCTGTGACTAGAATTCCAGACACATGAGCCAGTGAATATCTTTATTGTCCGAACCTATTTAAGTTGGTTTTCTGGTTACTTGTTGGCAAAAGCAGAATTATGTGAAGAATCCAATCGAAAACAATGCTTTTGCTTTAGCAACTGAATGTTTTAGGCAACTTTTTTTTTAGCAAATAGTTAAAATAATTGCTTCTGTACTCCAGTCCTCTCCATAAAAATACCTGGTATAAGTCTTAATTTCAAACTTTTAGGAGTTAAAACAGAGTGGTAATATGATCTCTGCTTTTCCAGACCACAAGTTTACTGCCTCATATATATAACCTCTACCAAAGAAAAACCAAACTAGGTGTTGATAACGAATTAAGGGAGTCAGGACCATGAAAACAATCTTCCCTGTCCAGTGAATGAAAGGATTAAGAGTACTTCCAAGCAAGTACATATTTTGCTACATTTAAGGACAAATCCAGCTGGTCTTTGATTTACTAACATCTCCACAGTGACGCAGATATTCTGAAAGATGATCCACTTTCTAGGCATCCAAAGGCCTTGAGAGACTTAAAACCATATCTTGGATGGAATTCATCCAGGAAAATCTTGGCAACTCCTGTGCCGTGGCGGCTGCCACTATTATTCTTTTACAATAACTTCTAGCTCTATGTCTATGCTGAGTTTCTGTTGCTAAAGGGTTACTAAATATTGCCCGGTCTGAGTCAGACACACAAAAAAACCAAAATGCTATGCCAGGTTTAAAAAATTTTTTAAAAATTGCTTTATTACCTCACATACCATTTACATGCACTGTATGATATTTACATATAATTTATGTACAATAAACTCCAGCAATTCTAAGTGCACGCTTGGAAGACTTTTGACAGATATATAGTCTTACACCACCACCACAACCGTGGTACGGACCCTTTCCATGATCCCCAAAATTTTCCTTGTGTCTCAGTGAAGTCAGCCCCCTCCACCCACTCTGGGCTCTGGAAACCAGGTCTGCTTTCTATCATGACAGTTTTGCTTTTTCTAGAATTTCATAGAAACAGAATCAACCGTGTCTTACTTGGCATCCCATTTTGTCATACCTTTTGTGCCACCTAAATGGGGGATGCTGGTTTTGATTTGAAGCAAAGGGAGAAAAGGGTGATGTTCTGGGTAACACTAGCTGTTCGGAGGCTTGTTGCCTAGTATCAACACACTACTCATAGGAAAAGGTATCGCTCAAGGTTAAAATGCAGAGGTTAGTTTCCTTGTATTTATTTAATGAGCTGAATTGCTACTTGCCCTATTCATCGCTTTGATTATCTTTTAATTCTGCCAAGACTGTGTTTTCCATCAACAATGATGTACTCCATATTAAAAGAACACTTTATTCATCTTTCTTTGATTAATTCAGCTCTCTTTGCAAATTCTTGCTGGTGAAACATTTCTTCAAGTTGACATCTTAATTTAAATTGCCAAAGAAGAGAAAGACATTATAAATAATCATCTGTTATAAATACGGTGTTCAGAACTCCCCACATGGAGGACTGGTCTTAGAATAAAAAAAAAAAAAGACAGTCAGGATCAGGCCAAACATGTGGTATTCTACTCAGAACACTTTTTTACTAGCATGTTATTTAAACTATTTGAGCCTTAGTTTTCTCATCAGTAGCAGGAGAATAATAATATTCAATTTTATTATTTCAATATTATTATTAAATATTCATTTATCAAATCACACCTTATTAGTGTTTTGAAAATTCACTTAAATAACCCATCTATCTATATAGATACACAGATATATGTACATATACACAGATACATATGTGTATATATACATATATGCAACTATATATACACATACGCACACACACCTGGCACACAATATGTCATATTCAGTAACAGAGGCTGTCAACATTAATATTGTGTTTTATAACATTTGAGAGTTACTTTATTTCCAGCTGATAATTCACCCAGCACTTTTTCCTTTAGTAATTAGTAGCTAATGCTTTAACACATAAAGGGAGATGCTTTTAAAGGTCCTCAGATAAAAAGAATGGTTGCTCTGCCTTTTTTTTAAAGAAATGGATTTCTTTTTATGTTGAATTTTCTTAAGTATACCAGATGCATTTAATGTTGATTTGGAACTGTGGATCTACCAGGCTTAAGGCAGGGTGATTTTTCATGAATGTGCACACCGGCAAACACCACGTACGGAGCCTTGCAACTCCAAGTATGACCCACAAGTCAGCAGCGTCGGTCTCTCCTGGGAGCCTGCTGAACAAGCCTTGCCCCAGATCTAGAGAGAAAATCTGCATTTTAACCACACCCCCAGGAGACTAGCATGAGAAGCACTAAGAGTCAAGGGACAGCAATCCCACCTCATCGGCTCACTCACATTGTTTACTTCCACCTGGGGCTCTGGGTGCAGAAATGTGAGTCCTCCCAGGTTTAAGAGGGAGAAATACATTTACCAGCAGGGTCTACTGTGGGCAGGGGGAAGGGGACGGTGTTTGTAGCTGCTTGTCTAGCCTTGTGATTTTTGTCTGGTTGTTCTCAATAGGAGACTTCGTCATCAGTTGTCGGATTTCACAAGGAAAGATGACACCGATAAGAAAGAAAACTTATCTGCTCTTGAGTCTAATACTGTGATTTATTCGGTGAATGTGTCATCACTAGTTCCCTAAAGGTTCTGCTGTCTAGAAACTTTTCATCTCTAAAAAGTCTGTGTGAATAAAACGTTATTTGAGGTCTTTGGGCTTACCAATTGGGGGAACCAGAAACCACTTTCAAAAGTTAAAGTATCCATTGGTCTTACAGACAAGCATCAGGAACCAGAGGGCCTGGTGGGGCTGGGAGGAAGCCTGGCAGTGACAGCTGAGGTGCTCATGTCCTTCCATCTCACTGCCCAGTGGATAATAAGCTCATTAGTCAGACTAGGACCAGCCCAGAATGGCCAGGAGTAAGCATGTCACGTTACAGAGCTGTAGCCAGCTTCTAGGTGGAAATAGCACTATATGGTACCCATAAAAGAGAATTTGCCAAATTACCTGTAGTACTTTGGCAAGTTTTGAAAACCTCCTTATCCTTTAAAACAAGAGTAGATAAAATATTTACCATGCAAGAGCATATATGATGGAGAAATATTCCGTATTAAAATTATCATGAATGTTTGATGTTTATTAAAGTAGTTAAAAATAAATCCCAGGCTTCTGGACCAGTGCTGTCCAGTAAGAATATAATGTGAGCCACACACGTACATTTACATTTTCTAGTGGCCACATTAAAAAACATAAAGAGAAACAGGGGAAATTAATTTATAATACATTTCATGAATCCAATGTATCCAAAACGTGATCATTTCAAGGTGTAACCAATATGAAATTATTCATGAGCCGTTTTATACTCTTCACTTCCTATTAAATCTTTGAAATCCATTGTACAGTTTGCTTGACAGCACATCTCAGTTCAGACTTGCCACATCTGAAGTGTTCAACTGCACATGAGTCTAGGAGCTACCCTGCTGCACCGAGCAAATCTGGTCACCTGCAGCCCAGGTGGCTCTTTCATTGAGACACTCCATGGAGAAGATATTTTATTCCATTAGCTCGAGTTGGCCTGAAAGAGCGCCCCAGTCCCCCACCTCCTAGATGACTGGGCATGCTGCCCAGAACAGCAAATGGGCCTCTATCTATGCAGTCCCAAGAGGGACCCAGAGGGCAGCCTCAGTATTGGCAAAGGTTAACGGATTGCAGCTGTGGGTCACATGTTGGAACATTTCTTCATTTCTTAAAAGCAATGCTGGGAGGGTTTTATTTTTATTTTTTGTTTGTGTGTGTGGGTAGGGGGAGGGGAGTCTATTGATGTAAGAGGAGAAAGGAAAAAAGAAGAGAATGTACTCTCAGTTCTAAAACTCTAACTCTAAAGGCTCAGAAATTAAGGGAATATGCATTAAAACTTGTGTGGACTGAATCCAACATGTCATCAAAAGCTCCAGCAGCACCTATGCCAGCAGTCATCACGGAAACAGAAAGGTTCTAAATATCACATTTTTGAAATGCCCAGTGCCTGAAACTATGGTAGCATGTACAGATACACAAAATTTTAAGTTCCATGAAGACGCAAATTGAGTGTCTATAAGGCACTGGTCAGCCAAAGTTGTTTTGAAGAGAGAGAAAAAGAGAGTTTGAGTGAAGAAAATCCTCTGCCTTATCACAAGTAAAAATCAAAACCACACACTCCTGCCAAGAACAATTCTTATCATCACTTCTTCTCAGTCTCCTGAATGCTTTGGAATTATTTCAACAGGAACATGGTCTTTGACATCATCATCAGTAACATATGAGTTCATCAGACCACCTGTCCATTAGCCAGCTGAGGGAACTGTTCCAGCCGTTAGGTGTTGGCATGATTTCAGGATCACTGCAACCTTGTCCCGCTAGATTCCTAGGAGGTGTCTCCTGCTGGCGCCTGGGCACATAAGGCCCTCCCCACACTGTCCTGGTTTGGCAGAGCTTTCTGCACAGGTCAAGGACAGCCAGGGTGACATCAGCCCCAGTCACTGAGTGCTCAGAGAAAGGGTGACTGGGGCAAGTCCCGACTACATTCTCAAAGAGCCAGTAGCTGGGGCTTGATGCCGCCTATGTTCCTCCAGCCCTTTTCTCAGGAAAATGGAGCCTTCCCTCGTTTCCTGCATTTTTCCTGCATGTTTTCTTGGCAAGCCGGCAGTGGGGTCTCTACGTTGCCCTCAACCTTCCCCTATCAGCTCGGGTCACAAGAATCTCTTCCATCGCTGCATGCTCAGGGTGCTTTGTTTTCATCCTGGCTCTGACCTGGTTCCTGCCTGCTGGAAGAGTCCTGACTGCCCTTCGATTTCTTCTATTTTCCATGTGCTCCAGTGAAATTACAAAGTATCACACCAGTAACTAGAGATGTGCAACTCAGTGCTTTCACTGAGGGGGCTGGAAAAATTAGGAAACTGGAGTGTACTAAATCTAGATGCGGACAATAGGGACCCACAGGTCCCACTAGTAGCGTAGTCACAGAAAGCAAGCTGGCGTTATTCAGGGTACAGAGCTTGCCTGCACACCAGGACCCAGGGGATCCGCTTCTAGGCCTTGGACTCCATGGAGAACATTACACAGGTCAGAAGAGGACATGTATGAAAACACCGATCACAATTATTGAAGGCAACCCAGGTGTCCATCATTAGGAAGATGGTGACCAGAGGCACAGCAGGTGTGGCCTACTGAAAATCACACAACAGTTGGAAGCAATGCACTCACACATGAACAAGTTAGGTAGACACTTAAAACACACAGTTGAGTGAAAAAGTAAGAAATACAAGATCTGGAGTGGCACAATGCCATTTGTATCACCTGAATACATACAGCACGCTCCACTTCCTAAGGACACATTAATAGCAAACACATAAATCAGACACATTAGAGTGGAAACCTACCGAGGGGAGAGTGGGGATAGAGGAGGAAGGGGAGACGAAAATCAAGCAGGACATGAGATGAGTGTTTCACAGCCCAATGATGCCTGAACCATGCACAGAGTCCTAAGTAACCCAACTCTGTACCCCTCAGAAAACAAGAACCAAAAGCACTTAGTCTAAGTGCCTAAGAGTCACTTAGATGTCATCTTGGAATTTCCTCCATTTTCAGTGCTTCCAATTTGTCAAAATATCCAAATTTTGCCTTCCTTATGTAGCTCAGACAGCCTTTGGTTTCGTCTGAAAATGCTGAGAAATATTCCAGAGAAAGTCAGGTATAGTTGAAGAGTTTGAAGATCGTGTAGATGCACCTCAAAATAAATATCACAGTCATTTAATGAGTTTTGGAGTTTGTGGGTTGCTTACTTTTCTGGTTCTTGATTTGCAGAATATTTTCTGCATATGGTAACTCATTTTTCACTGGTACATCCTTTATGCTGCTTAAGGCAGAATGTTTAGAAATAGCTGAGATTCTCTTACGTACCAGCCATAAGCGAGTAACACATGCCATCTCTGGAATTCCAGTCCTGAATATTGCTGACAGCGAAGCATGTTGTGTCTCATGGCTGGTCTCTGGGCCATGGTAATTAATCTGCATTAATGTTATATTGTGTTCACTATTTATTCAACTTTGGACTGTGACTTGATTTATCATATTCCAACAAATATATAGACTAGTTTCTATAATTAATAACTGTACTTACCCTACCTAGATTTCAATGTGAATGTCTCTGTGTACTTCAATCAAAATTAAAACACACTCTGGTGATTTCCAGACATTGCATATAAGACTCAATCGGCTCTTCAACTTCATGTTTAGTTGTATTGTGCATATCTATATGATGAAACAAGTATAGTTAAATAAAGACCTATTATTAGTAGGGAGAGATAGAAAACAGCTCAAAAAGAAAAAAGGAAAAAGAAAAGCAACTATAGAGGATTAGAGAAAATAGAAGGCATCTTAAATGCATGTGGGGAGACATTTTTGAAAGTGAACATTGCACAGAAGTTATTTTAAAAACAGATGCCTTGAATGCAGCACCCAGTGACTATCTGCTGAATAAATGGAGGAATAAATGAAGATAAATGACTGCTACATTGTGTATATCCAAACACTTTTGTTTCTGGGACAACCTCATGTCAGTGACATTAAAATAGTTTTTCAAAACATGTGGTGATCAAATAAGAATTCTGTGATTCAGTTTTTAATGTGAAAAATTTTTCACTGCAATAATTAATACTCAACTTGTTTAAATTTAGAGGTTGGCTATTTCTAGACAACAAAATGTGCCAAGTTGTTTACAGAATTGTGGAAAGAAAGGGGATGGCAGCAACTCTACATGAAGTTGATACTATATTTCACTCAATTGACATCAAAAACCTGTCCCCTGCTAACTTGAGAGCAGCCTGTGTCAATGCAGAGTATAAACTGTTACGAACTGCAGAGGGAATATCTGAAATGTCTTTAGAAAAATGTGTCTAGGTCACATCTCAAAGAGAGGTGTGTAAGCCTGGCTGAACACACATACTGATCAAAACATGTGTGTAAGTATTCAATCTCTGTTTCACTCTGTGCCATAAAAATAATTGTGCTGAGTATTCCATAAGCCTTCCTCAGTCTTCCTCAAGATCTAAACTACTTGTGTTGACTCTGAAATGTAAGCCAGAAAAGGCCAAGATTCATCTTTGAGAGACAGGCAATTGGGAACCATGGTACTCAACCCATCCTATTCACCTTTGAGAGAGAGTAGGCAGCTGGGAGCCACAGCACTCAATCCACCCTACTTAACATGTAGAATTTGTCCCTAAGGTCAGTGGAAGATAAAAATATAATGAACTCAGGAGTATTTTATTGAATGAAAGAAATGAAGAGATCCTAGAAGTTGTTGCCATGAAGTTTATGTATGTCAAGACTCAGCAACAGGTAGAGACACCTTATTTGTGCTTACAGTGACTCATCCTTTTTGAGCATGAGGAAGTCTGATTAATGTCAAAAAAATTTAAAGATTGCCCACATGACAGGAATTATGCTCTTCACTTCTGTTCTTTGAGACCACATAATGACACAAATTTACTATGATTTAATAACACCTTTCAATTTATTATTGGTTATTAATTATAACTGTATTTAATTTTATCTGAAGAAAGTACATTTTTCTAATCCAACATGTATTATTAGTTCATTCAACAGACAAGGCTTGGTTGTTGATGGTTTGTGGACCTTTGCAATAACTCCATAGTCCCTAGGATCTGTGGCCCACTGGGACAGATTCCTTTATCAACTCCAGGACTGAGGTTACAGTGGCTGGGAGACAGGAATGTGTAAACAAGAACATCCAGGATTCCCTGTCTGCTCACCCTCCATGTTCATCACTAAAGAAGGTGACAAAGTTTTGCTGTTACACAAAAGATTTCTGTAGCAGGAAAACATCCTTGGTTCTGGCCGTTTTCCCTAATATCATCTAAGTTCTGCAAAGGCTCAAGGGACTTCATCACCAATTAATACCTCGTTTATTCAGACACCTTACAAAGACTTTGTCTCAATCTGTTTGCCTTTCTGTATATGAAATTATATTTCCTTCCCTCAAATAGCACCAAATTCAGAGAAAAAAGAAAATAGAGCAGACCCATGTTACTTTCTCCAAACCAAGTTTTCTAGCCATCTCTGCATTGCATGGGCCTCATGCTGTTTGTATGAGTGGGTGGGTCCCACCATCAGCCCCCACATGAAGAAGTGTTGCTATACCAACATAACCCAGGTGTTCATCCACCCATTTATGAGATGGATCTTAATTTTAATTCTTTCTAGGGAAGGGAGGATTGATTCCATGAAAATCCAGCACCTGATACCTTTTTTATCATCTTCCTGGATGGGACCTCAAGAGATTGAATGATAATGTGTTTTCTCACTTAGTTACTGTTTAGTACAATTTTCTCCAGCTTCATCTACATCAAAGGGGCACATCTGTGTACACCAATGTTCAATCTAGTGCTGGGGAATTTAAATGAATTTCATCTACTTCTCGAGCCACGTCTCTCTTCTTAGGATTATTTCACGAAGACAGACAATTTTCCCGGTGGAGCAAAGGTCTAGCAAGCAGTACTGCCATGGCAACACAGCTCTGGGTTATGAATAACATGGGGACTTCTGCCAGGGTTGCTGGCTGCGCAGAGCTCTGGAAGTTGTATTCATTATTGTCTCCACGAAGGAGCGCGTTCACAGGGAGGAGTATTTTCTCATTTATCCACAGTCAAGAAGCCCAGTAATTTGGATTGCGGAAACTGGTTTTGCTGAAAACACAAGAACGGACCAAACGGCAAAGGAACAAAACATGTGAAGAAGCTGAGCCTCTTCCCTCACACTGTTAAGAGTGGAAGGATTCCAGAGAGGGTATCAGAAGGCCCTTCCCCAGCAGATGCTTGAAATGGAAAAAGGACAGGCAAACTCACTCCTCTTTTCTGTTAGAGAGGGATACAGAATCAAAGTAATAAAATTAGATGCCTACACAACTCCCGAAAAAGAGAACCACCAAGATTAACAGAATAAAACAAGGCTGTGTGGCTGAGGAGTTTTTCCTTGTGTTTTACTTTTGTTTGTAATACTGAGGGGGCTCAGGGTAGGCAGGAAAGAAATAAATGCTTCTTTGCCTACCAAGGGGTGGTGGAGTAGAAATGGGAAGACTCTTGTTCCTAAAGGGCAAGGGGAAGCCCAGCTTTGAGAAGGGAAAGGGAGAAGCCCATGCATTTAGATTCATAACTAATCACGGATAACTGAGCAGTTGCCAACGTCACTTTGCAAAGCTCGGAACTCCTGTGTCATAAGCCACATGGACCTGCCTGTGTGCACTGCCAACATCCCAGTAGCAGTGAGAGAAGATTAAGTGAGAAAGGAAAGGGCTTTGGCTCTCCCTAACCAAGCAATAGGACTTGTTCCTCAATATGGAGAGGCTAGTCAGGGAAAAAAGGGCTTTGTATTTTCCATGGGCTGGCCCTGCTGTCTGTGGCCTGGGGACTTGTCTGGGAAATGGGTTGGCAGCAGCCATCTCTAGGAAGGACAGGCCCAGCCATCAAGACAGCATCAGCATCTTGCTTTAAGGCCATGGATGTGTGGGGACAAGACAGAAACCTGCCCTCTGAGGATGAAGCAGGCAGGAATTAAGCAGGGCCAGAACCACAGTTGAATGGGCAAGGACTCAGGACCAGATGAAGAACTGGGGGAGACATGAGGCTCTGAGGAGGAAGGGGCGGAGGAAGAAAGAGGAAGCCTAGCAGGCAACTCGACAGGCTCAGCAACCTGCCCCCAATCCCAGGAACAGCTGGCAAGCAGATCTCAGACCCATCCTCCAGTCAGGCGGGAATCCCGTGTCTTCTCCTAGGCATCAGGGCCCATGGGGTGGGCAGGGAGGACTTGTGATGCCTGCAAGTGTAGACCTTAGGAATCATCCTCTGAGCATAACTGGGGAGACGAGGACTGACCCGGTCATGGAGGAACCAACTCTACCCAGTTTGCCTGAGACATTTTTTGGTGTTAGCTCTGAAACTCCCAACTCCCCAGCCCTGGGCAAACAGTTGGTCACCCTGCTGGACACTGCCTGAGTCCCTCTGTTCTGGGTTCTGTAAATACACTCACTCTTTAGTAATATGTCCTCAGACACCAGAATTGATCATGAGGACTGAACGTAGGAAGTTTATGGGACCGTAATGCAGAATGCTTTCCTTTCCCAGTTCTGATGAACAGTTTTCAAGCCCTAACTTGTACAGCAGAGATAGTTAATACTTTGATAGAGGCATGACCCAATTACTTATTTTCCCAGAGGAAATCTGGAAGATGAGTTTGGGTGAGTAGGGGGAAAGGCCCTGGCTCACCACGGTTCCTTGTGCACAATGCTGCTCTCTGATGAGGCACACAGAAGTCTGCCTAGCCTGCTCCAAGGCTGCAATCTCACTCTTCAAAGCACCTTTAAATTGAATTTCCAATTCCATTAAAGCTGTAGGAGAACATCCTCCCCTCAATATCTCTCCGGGTTGAATGACAGCCCACTGACCCGGGCGATGCCAGACTGAGTTTCCTTTTGTGGAAGGAAATGAGAGCTGGGCACCATGCTTGAGAAAGGAAGTTGGGGGTCTTGACATGCTATGCATGGAACTGTTCACTGGTACAGTCTTTATGGCTATTTCATTGTAGCATGAACAGTTTTCTTATTTTATGCCATATAGTCTTGTTTTCAAAAAGTTAAAGACATGGAAAGTAAAGAAATGCATTTAAATACACACCATTTCTAGAACTCAGGCTATTTTTTTTAATAGGAAGTATTATTAAATTAATTATTGGCTACAAAGGTCCATTCTGTGTTGAGTATGTCCAGTGTCCTAACATATTTTTATGCATTCAGGCATATTCTAAGTTAAAGTGAGTGTGATGGTACACACACTACAGTTATTTTTATGAGTCATTTTAAAGATGAGAGCTTTGCTGGTAGAATTGGCACCATTCATCCTGTAAAGGGAGAGGAGGCAGACTTAGCCCTGTCGGGAGAAAGCTCTGGATGGCTTCCCAGTGACTTTCTTTCCAATAACTGTTTTTGAGACTTTCTTTGTTTTTGAGACTCACACCTTTCTCATTCCAACACTGATCTGCCTTAGAGACCCATCAGGTACTCCCTGTGCCTAAACTATGTTCTCTGGATCTTTTGAAATGAATTCCCCAAAGAGAGATTTCAAATCTGAAATCTGAGATTACAACTAAACACAATTAACGAAGACAGCAGTAACTGAACTGAAATCAACTAAACACAACAATTAAGGAAGACAGCAGTAACTGAACTGAAATCAACTAAACACAACAATTAATGAAGACAGCAGTAACTGAACTGAAATCAGCTAAACACAACAATTAACAAAGACAGCAGTAACTGAACTGAAGTCAGCTAAACACAACAATTAACAAAGACAGCAGTAACTGAACTGAAATCAGCTAAACACAACAATTAACGAAGACAGCAGTAACTGAACCGAAATCAACTAAACACAACAATTAAGGAAGACAGCAGTAACTGAACTGAAGTACCACCATTCCTGATGGGCTCCATGCAAGCTGGAATCACAGTGTGGTTTCCCTTTTGAAAAAACAAAAATTATGTTTATAAAAATCCCCCTTTGAAAGGAAATGTCAGAAACAGATATTCCCAAAGCTGGAAAGTCCCTTTCTATAGCAATATTGGTGTTTGTGTGACCGCTCAACAAATGATAGAAAAGACGGTAGCTATTAATGTCTAGAAGTCTCCCTGATAACTAAGGTAATAAAAAAAATCCAGCAGGACACTTTCTAATGAGGTTTTAATCTTTTCTATTTTGGAAATATTTCAAACCGTGGTATCATTTATATTGATGATGGGGCTAAAGGAATCCCTTTGGAATTGGAAAGCTCAAATTCCATTCCTGATGTCACATAAACATACCACCATGGGAACTGCCTCAAGCATGTTTCTGTGTGAACATGTATTGATACAACATTTAACGTTTAATTTTAAAAGCTGTAGATTCGCTATAAACTATACTTAAGTGTATCCAAAAAATAAGGAAATTACAATCAAACCTTATGGGTTTATTGAGCCAGTATAGGATAAAACATCACTAACAAATATGGGCATATTCAGTTCCGTAGTAACAGAGTCCCCTTGTTAGCTAGAATTGTAACTACTATTCTCTATGAGCATATCTCATACAAAGATGAGAGGTATGGGGAGCTGGGGGCAGAGAAGAGGGATCTTTAGGATAAAGGCCTTTAAGGTCCTAGGAGGAAAAAGCAAACCAAAACTCCTGCCACAGTTACTACCTGTGTAGCTGCATCACCCAGGTCAGTATAGTGACAGTGGCTGCTCACTCAGTGTTGACACAGTCGGCTATTGTATTGGTCAGGGTTCTCTAGAGGGACAAAACTAATAGGATCTATGTATATATGAAAGGGAGTTTATTAGGAGAATTGGCTCACACGATCACAAGGTGAAGTCCCAGATAGGTTGTCTGCAAGCTGAGAAGGTAGGAAGAAAGGAGTGGCTCAGAGTCCAAAAGCCTTAAAAGTAGGGAAACCAACAGTGCAGCCTTCAGTCTGTGGCCAAAGGCCGGAGAGCCTCTGGCAAACCACTCATGTAAGTGCAAGAAGAACCGGAGTCTGATGTCCAGGGACAGGAAGCATCCAGCACAGGAGAAGGATGAAAGCTAGATGACTCAGCAAGACATCCTATCCCACCTTCTGCCTGCTTTGCTCTACCCACACTGGCAGCCACCTGGATGGTGCTCACCCACATTGAGGGAAGGCTTCCTCTTCCAGGCCACTGACTCGAATGTTAATCTCCTCTGGCAACACCCTTCTAGACACGCCCAGAAACAATACTTTCCCAGCTATCTAGGCATCCTTCAATCCAATCGACACTTTACCATCAGAGCTATTGATAAATAATGCTGCATAACAGTCATTGATGTTAGCAGCATAGAATAGTAAGCATCATTTATCTCATGTGTTTGTGGGCTGGATGGGGCCTGCTAGTGTAGGTTCCATGAAGCTTTGCTAGGTCAGCTCCATTCCGAATGTCTCTCAGCCTCCTTTGGGGCCCATAGGTGAGCCTGGGAATTTCTCTTCATGGTGATGGCTGATGTGCGGAGATGAAGCCCAACCACACAAGCACATTTCAAGCTTCTATTGCATCACATCTAGCAACCAGCCACTGGCCAAAGCAGGTATCACAGTCAACCCCAGCATCAAAGGGCAGGAAGTCCACTGCACCTATCATGAGGCCAAAGCAATTTCATTGCCACGCCCAACATCTACAGAGCCAGGGGGTATTTTCATCCCTTGGAAATGAGAGAGAAAATATGAATCTTTCCAAACAGTAATTTAATCTACCCCAATCGATCACTTCTGCATCACCAAAAAGTGTGTCACATCCTACTCTGGCAATTAAACTAGTAATATCATCAATTGCATTAGTTAGCTTTGGCTGCAAGAACAGACACCCACAAATCTCTGTAGTACATACAGACACATTGAGCAGTAGTTTAGTGGGGAAACAAATTTTTCTTGGCCATGTCCCATACAGCTGCAGCAGTTCTGCTCCAGGCTACAGCTCTTCTTCTGAGACCCACTCTGAAGGAATAGCACCGATTTGGGGTCTGCTGTTTTTGTGGTAGACAGAAGGAACAAGAGGGCTATCATGAATTCATGACGCCTCTCAAAGCTTGTGCCCTGAATTGATATTCTGCTACTTCTACTCCTTGGGCCCAATCAAGTCAGGTGGACAAGCCTGACACTGGGTGGGGACATATACTGCCCACAGAGATACTGCTGTCACGTGGCAATGGGTGAGGATGGGATGTAGAATCCTCTTACAGAGAAGGAGTGAATAGTTGAGAGGATTAATACAATGTATCACAGATAATAGTGTGTTCAGAATTGGGGGGTTCTTGGTCTCACTGACTTCAAGAACGAAGCCGGGGACTGGCGAGTGTTACAGTTTCTAAAGATGGTGTGTCTGGAGTTTGTTCCTTCAAACGTTCAGATGTGTCTGGAGCTTCTTCCTTCTGGTTGGTTCGTGATCTCGCGTCAGGAGTGAAGCTGCAGACCTTCGTGGCGAATGTTACAGCTCTTAAAGGCAGCGCGTCTGGAGTTGTTCGTTCTTCCCATCCCAGTGGATTCGTGGTCTCGCTGGCTTCAGGAGTGAAGCTGCAGACCTTCGCGGTGAATGTTTCAGCTCATACTCGCAGCATAGACCCAAAGACTGAGCAGCAACAAGATTTATTGCAATAAATCGGATCAAATATATCATACTGTTTTCCTCTCATATTTTCCCTTCACTTACTAAAGCTCTGGGGATTGATGTAATCTTAGTTTGTAGTGAATTTAGCTTATCTGTACTATGGAACATCCTTGGGTAGATTTAAGCTAGTTCCTTAGGTTCTCCTAAATGACCTGTAATGTCAGCAACGGAACAGGTTGGGGTTGGCAGGGGGCTCTTTTCACAAGAGAACTGTGCTGACTTGCCAGGTCTCCTGGGGCTGCTTTGAATCCAACCATATTCTTTCAAATCCATCCTAACCTTCTCCGCACCCTATAATGGGCACCTTAAGAATAAGGTGGGAATTGAAGAGGTCGTGAAGGATAAGGTCATTTATGCAGTGATAACTTCTTCTAAAAGTCAGAAGTTACTCAAGAGAGGTTCTATGAAAAGTAGAAAGAGATTGCTGGGCACTTCTGTCGTGGGTCTGAAGGTCCTGGAGACTGTATCCAGAGAGAGGGATGTGGGCTAATGTGAAAGTAACTGTGTGAATACACAGTTTCAAGGCGATCCTAACATAGACCTGGACAGTATTATTTGAATCACCAAAATATGAGTAATTTATATTGGCCATACTTGTCCTTGCACAAAACCTGTAATAGAATCCTGCTCTGATTTTGGGGATTGGAGTTGAAGTACAGTGCCTACCCTGCTGGCCAGTGCTTCTGCGTCATCACGAGGAGGTTTTCTGCTCAGGATGGTGCTTGTGGGGATATAAGGACCTTTGAGATGGAAAACTATGACGTGGCCCATCACATGGCTGAATTGTGCTCTTAGCAAGGTGTTTTCAACTTAAATCCTTCTCTTGAAGATAACACTTTGCTTTTCTGCTTATGCTTATGTACAATTAAAAAGATTAAAGATGGGTAGGTTCTGTTTGAAGACATTTGTTTCAAAAACCAAAGCTCTCTTGGAGAAATAGGTGATTCCACATGTGAGACTGAAACTTACAAAATGAGACTGGAAAATCTCGTCATGCTAAAGAGCAAGGAAATATTCAGAAGCTACTAGAGGGTGGCAGACTCCGGATAAGCTCCATCTGCCCAAAGATGGAGCAATTTGAGCATCCAAAAGGATACTCACCAAAATAACCGCTAACATGATTTGGCTGTGTCCCCACCCAAATCTCATCTTAAGTTGTAATTCTCATAATCCCCATGTGTCAAATGAGGAACCGGGTGAGAGGTAATTGAATCATGGGGATGGTTACCCTCGTGTTGTTCTCATGATAGTGAGTGAATTCTCATGAGATCTGATGGTTTTATAAGGGGCTTTTCCCCTTTGCTCAGCACCTCTTCTGCCTGCTGCCATGTGAGGAAACACATGTTTGTTTCCCTTTCTGCCATGATTGTAAGTTTCCTGAGGCCTCCCTAGCCCTGCAGAACTGTGAGTCAATTAAACCTCTTTCCCCAGTCTCGGGCAGTTCTTTATAGCAGTGTGACAACAGACTAATGCAACTGCAAAGGATTGAAACATATAAACTATGTTTAAATAAATACACCCAGCTCATTAATCACTTTGGGAGGATGTAGGGAGCCAATTTATTCTTTGGAAAATAAAAAGTGATGCATAGGTCTTGTCTTTTCTATATGAACTATATCTCAGGGTCACCAAGAGTGGATGGGAGAAATTAGTCTTTATTTAAGCACTCCAGCAATAAATGAAGAAGTAATGATAAGATGAGAATATTGTCATTTGGCAACCTCTGATTAGTTAGTAAATCCAGGCAGTGATTATCAGTGGCAAGTAATGTTCCAAAAGAAGAGACAAGTGGCCACCAGGTATCTCTTAATGGAAATGTACTAAGCCACTTATGAAGTAGTCTTGCCAGAAATATTAAACTTGAACTTGATTAAGCTCTAGCTCTAACTACCAATTGACAGGGAATACAAAAGACAGAGAAACAAGTTAAAGGATCCTACAGATATAATCAACAAAATTTAGACCATAGAAATTCTTCAGGAGAAAAACCCCAGGATTTTATCATTACAGGATAAACAACCCTCAAAATGTGCCTGGTTCAATGTCGGATCAAATATATCATACTGTTTTCCTCTCATCTTTTCCCTTCACTTACTAAAGCTCTGGGGATTGGTGTAATCTTAGTTTGTAGTGAATTTAGCTTATCTGTACTATGGAACATCCTTGGGTAGATTTAAGCTAGGTCCTTAGAATGAAGGACCTTCCATATCCTGGAATGAAACGAAAAAGAGCAGGAACCTACGGATTAAATAAACCCAAAGAGATCAACAATTCACAATCCATAACTTCAGGAGGAGTCTAATGCACAAAGACGCTGTGAAACATTGTAGGACAATCAAGGAAGTGGAACACTGACTTGATATTAAGGAATTGTGGCTATTTTTCTTAGGACAATGACATTGATATGAGTTTTATATTTATATTTTATATACCACTGCCCCATCTTTGCTCCCACAATAGGAATCAGTCCCCACAACTGGATCAAAGGTGTGATTACTTGTATTGAATTTTAAGAGCCACAGGAATAGTTCTTGCTCCTCATTCAGCAGTGTCCTGAAGATAGTGCACACATAGTTCCAGAGATACCTATTTGTTCCTACTTTAGAGGAAAATATCACAAGATGAAATGCTTTGATGGCTGGATTGATTCTTATTCAGTGGATGGGGAAACTAGGCGGAGTATAGAAAAACTAAGATTGATCAGGAGTTGATAACTGTTGAAGCTGAAGGATATGCATAGAGATTCATTAAACTATTTTTTGTATTTTTGAATATGTTTGGAAGTTTCCATATTAAAATTAAAATGACTTGGAAACCACTGGATCCCATAGTTCATGATCTCTCATAAGCACAGCCATGTGGAACATTGAACTACTTACCTGTTGTCATGATCTCTGTGGTGCTCATGAATAAAGCTGGGTCAGTGGGTCTGTGGGAGCAGCGCTAAACTGTACACTCATGAGATGTCTAACAGCAGTTGCTTCGGGGAATCAGACTCATCTCTCAGTGAGACTCACTATCACACACGACATGCCTGGTTAATCCAACATTATATTTCGCAAGCCACCAGTGCACAGCTATGTTTTCTATATTCCTTTCTATATCCCTTTCTAGATTCCTTTCTATATTCTTATTTTTCTATATTCCTTTCTAGATGCCTATTTTTCTAAAATATTTTCTATATTCCTATTTTTATATATTCCTTTATTCCTATTTATTTTCTACAATGCTACTTTTCTATATTCCTTTCTATATTCCCTTTTTCGATATTCTATATTTAGACCTTTAAATCAATATCTAAACCTTGATGTAGATAATGTACATGCTTACCTCTGGACTATGTGTGCACTATCTTCAGTATACTGCTGAGAAAAGAGCAGAGATTATTCACTGGATGATTAAAATTGAATACAAATGATCAGATCTTTGACCTGGCTATGAGGACTATAGTCAATGGATGAGTGCAAGCTGGGAAAACAGGTGTATATTATTTTTCCCTAAAAGGAACACACAGCTCAAATGTGCTCACTCAAAGAGTGACAAGGATCAAAGAAGGATGAATCCAGTGGTTTAAAAAGACCATGCTTTATCTTTACCACACATTTTATGATCTGTAAACCTCAAGGTATATCATTAACCTACTTGCACCGTTGCACCTGTGACATCTGCTCAATTGAAACCTTTGGACAAGAGCCTACTGCTTGCCACTTAATATAAGAGAGCAGAAGAAGGCAGAAATCCAAATATACATGACCAAGCTTCAGGGGCTGGGGAGGGGACAATACAACCAACAAAACCCAGTTCTTTTTTAGACAGAATTTTGCTCTTGTTGCTCAGACTGGAGTGCAGTGGGGCAATCTTGGCTCACTGCAACCTCTGCCTCCCGGGTTCAAGTGATTCTCCTGCCTCAGCCTCCCAAGTAGCTGGAATTACAAGCACTCGTCATCACACTCTGCTAATTTTTGCATTTTTAAATAGAGATGGGGTTTCACCATGTTGGCCAGGCTCGTCTTGAACTCCTGACCTCAGGCGATCCACCTGCCTTGGCCTCCCAAAGTGCTGGGATTACAGGCATGAGCCACCACACCCAGCCCCAAAACCCAGTTCTTATCAGAAGGTTCCTGTGAAATCAAACTGAATGCTATGAAGAAAACAATGTTGACAACCTAGTCTTAAATCAAGATTCATATCTTCCAAAAATTATTCTCTAACATTCCTTTTATAACAACCTTTCTGTTATTCTGTAGTCACTTAGTCTTTGGAGCTAAAGCATCGTCATATTTTTCTTTATATGCTATTCTCTATTTAGGGGTTGCTTTAAATATATGTTATATCCTCAAGTGTATATCAAATATTCCAAAGGGCAAAAGCTTTTAATTTTTGTCCCATTTCATTTTCTCTTTATATCTTTTTTAGAGACAGCATCTTGCTCTGTCTCCTAGGCTAGAGGGCAATGGTGTGATCATGGCTCACTGCAGTTTCAAACTCCTGGGCTCAAATGATCCTCCTGCTTCAGCCTCCAAAGTAGCTGAGACAACAGGTGCGTGCCACCATGCCCAGCTAGTTTTTAAAACTTTCTACTTGTAGAGATGGGGTCTTGCTATGTTGCCCAGGCTGGTCTCGAATTCTAGGCTCAAGCAATCCTCCCACCTCAGCCTCCCAAAGCACTGGGATTATAGGAGTGAGCCATTACACCCTGACCTCCCCCATTTCTTAGTACACTGATGCAGAGGTACCCAAAAAGCCTTTCTTGGAAGAAGGAAAGAATGGAGGAAGAAAAGAAGAAAGGGAGAAAGACCAGCATATGGGAGTTTAAAGGCTGAAATATTACATTACTACTAAAGCTCTAGTATGAATAAACAGATTTTTTTCAGGGCCAAACTTAAAGCTTTAAATTAAAAGTCGAAAAAATGTTTTACAGTTTGTGCAATCAAGATGAGTGATTCAATATTATGGGGCTTACAGTAAGTAAAGTATAATAATTCAAGTAACTTGGTGCAATTATTAAAATATGTACTGAAATGATCAATTAGCCTTGCCTATAATGCTAATACAGCTTCATAATCATTTTTTCTTTAATATGTCCTATGATTTTTCTCAAGATTTTTTTTCAGTTAAGTCAAATTGAAAATGATTTCCCAGATGTTTGGTGGTGTGTGTATGTGTGTGTGTGTGTGTGTGTGTGTGTGTATACACACACTCTATATACATATACATTTTGTGTATATATATTGTATATATACAAACATATATATTTTGTATATAAATTTAAGAAGCAACAATAAGTACATCAGTGGCAACAAAATCAATTCACCTACTTTAGCAATATTTGTTACTCATACTAAACGAAAGTACCTGTGAGTAATTTGATGAGAGGTATTTCCCATTGCACTTAGCAATGCGTCTCAGGATCTGTAATGCTTTATCTCCTTTCTTCCGAGTAATCAGCCAACGAGGAGACTCGGGGACAGCCCTGGCAAAGAAGGAGGCTGTTGTGAGTTATGTCTAGAAATTTGAAAATCTAAAATCTATTGCCTTGAGTTTTTCTATCAAAATGGATCTTGCAATTAGATATAAATTTAGGAGTCAATAAGAGTTGATAATGGGTCCCTGAAACACAGATTATTCTTGCAAGGTTATAATGGATGGGAAAAAAATGCTAGCATGATAATTGGATCATTGCTCATCAAAACAATCAATATGACATTGCTCTTACAAAACCAGGCTATCTTACAATATATTGATTCCACATATGAAAAGAATTGGGATTTAGTGAATATTAAGAAAAGCTTAGGAATCTGATTTATATAAACTGACTTGCCCATATATTAAAATTAAATTAGAAGAATCATTAAAACATATTCATTCCAATAAAAATCAAGTGCTGGCTGGGTGCAGTGCTTCACGTCTGTAATCTCAGCACTTTGGGAGGCCGAGGCAGGTGGATCATTTGAGGTCAGGAGTTTGAGACCAGTTTGGCCAACATGTTAAGACTCTGTCTCTATTAAAAATAGAAAAATTAGCTGGGTGTGGTGGTGCACGCCTGTAATCCCAGCTACTTGGGAGGCTAAGGCAGGAGAAGCACTTGAACCTGAGAGGCAGAGGCTGCAGTGAGCCAAGATCGCGCCACTGCACTCCAGCCTGGGCGACAGAGTGAGACTCCATCTCAAAACAACAACAACAAAAATCAAATGCTTATCTGTTGCTTTTTGATAATGTAATTTTTTGATGCTCTTAACATTTCCTTATTCCTCAGAGAATTTCTGAGTAACATTAATTTGCTTTATAGAACACACAGAGAAGCAAATAGACTTCATTGCATTTATTTTGCATGTTGAAATATAAGGCAGATATGGTTTGTTGCCTTATAGTTTTCATGAAACTATTTATTACAAAACAAAACATAATGCACTACCATACTTAGAATTTTGTGTTCTGGTATTTTATTTTTTTGATAATTATTAATAAAATCATCAACAAATACTCTCTTTAAATCCTAAAATTCTCTAAAAATTCTCAAAGCAGAAAATTTCCTTTATTGCTTTCATTTTCATGTTGGTTTGGAGTCTAATTTCTGTGGAATCAGTACAAATATGATGATAATCAAAACCACATTACCAGTAATAAAGGAGGAAGAGAAAGCTGGGCAGCGTGATGGCTAACTGGATTCCTTGCCAATTGGGGATGAAGTAGGCAATTCCAGGGAGAATTATGATTCCAAGGGTAAAAAACATTTGAATCACGATTCCCACAATCCTCCTTTGTTTCGAACCTACTATTTCTGTCACTAAAGGAAAACAAACACAAGAGGTCACAGAAGCACAAAGTCAGCTCCAAAATAAACAAACAAATGCAGAGATGTTACACCTGTTTACATCCATCAGCATTGCTAGAACACACTAGCACTCAGATACCGAGGCTTCCACACTTGCAGAAAGGATGGAGGTGTCCTTCTTGATACTAAATGCTTTTCTCCCACTCTTGCCTCTGCCACTTACCACAGGCACTTGCCATGTTCCTCTTATGCACCCAGCCCTGCAATCTTCTGGGTACAATAGGGAAATATGAAGAATACATGTATTGGTTTTAGGAAAGCTTCAGTGATGATTATTTTAAAAGGTAATTGTAATTATCAGAACATAAATATGTTAAGATGGCTACATTGTATCACTGTATCTCTACAGATATACACATTCTAGTCTCCTTAGAAGATTCATTATAAATATTAGACTCTACAAAGACTTTTTGTTATCACAAGACAACTTCTATTAAATGTTAATTCTTTCCACAGTGTTGTACTTTTTGTTGACAATATTGCCTAAAAATCACATGGGAAATTTTATTGCTGAAATCTTTTCTTTTCCTGCCCCTTCCCACTAATTGGTTTCTTTTTTTCTGATTATCCTGGGATAAGCTACTTTACTGTTGCCCTCAGATCACAACTTTGCAGTTTCATCTAGACTGAGTCTCCTTAAAAATGTCCTGCATTCCAACGTTATTCTTTCTATTCCAGACAGTGACAACCAATCCCTCTAATAATCTTCTCTCCTTCTCCCACTCACAGAAAGATCTTCAAAGGTCTCCAAAATGTGCGCTGCTGGGAGATTGCATAGCAGTGACAGAGAGTGGGTGTGCAAAGATCTGCAGCAATAATCTAAGATGAGAATTCACATTTTCCTGGTCAGAAATACACCACTACTCTAGGTGGCTGGTCCTGAGCTAGAAAACCAAAAGGAGTAGCCAGGGCTTTCCCAAGGGATATGACAGAATAGTAAAGTGAACTTTTTCCTTATTCCATCCCCAGAAGGTCAAACTTTCTGGCTATAGAAGATATCCAAGGGTCACAAATGAACTTCTCATTTTTAGAACATATTTCTCCCGTAGTAAAAAGTTCCCCACTTGTACAGAAAGAGGAGAGTTGGGAACACAGGAAAGTAATCTCAAACTGTACCACAGAACACAGTGCAGAGAAAATGCTTTAAAAATGCCTCAAGAAGCTACTGAGATTTTATAAAAAATTAATCTCTTATAAAGCAAAGCTAGAAACCATATTATAACAGTATAGAAGTACTTAAAAGTAGTTTGCCCCAGTGTTTTATAATATTCTATGTTTGGCTTCGAAAGTAAGATGGTATTTTAGTTTCTAAAGCACTCAGGATCCTAACTCTGAGTTTTCCTATCTGCAGAAATAATTACTGTAGCTGCAGTGAAACCTCCTTTCTTAAAGGACACATGAGGAAGAGGAAGGTTGATTAACTAGCACTTGTTGGCCATCTGGCCCTAGTTTCCAAATAGAGAAGATGGTGTAAGAATGTCTTACCAATCACGAAGCAAGTCATCCATGTCCCCTTTCCAAACACACCTTGCAGGAAGCGGAAGATCACAAACACAGGGAAGTTTGGTGCAAAGGCCACCACAACCCCAGTGACGCCAACCCCAAGGCAGGAGAGCAAGTAAATGACGATCCTGCCATACCTTTTTGAGAAAGACAGGAAAAGAGCTCACCTTAAACATTTTCTTCAACACAATGGGAAAATGTAACATAAAATATTATATCATATTATATTATTATATTATTTTTAAAATGTTTTGTAGAGACAGGGTCTCACTATGTTGCCCAGGCTGGAATCACAACATTTAAAGCACAGAATGCATCCTTTGTGATTGCAGTTTCTGAAAAGATGACCCTCCTTAAAACTATTGTTTCACATAGAGTCTCCCCAGTGGCACGGATGTGACACTTTCTAACATTTCTTATGTGTCAAGTCATAAGGACAGAGAGGCAGAAAGAAGGAGCAATGGTGTGTTATGGCCAGAAGGCCTTGCCTTGAGTCTCACCTCAACCATCTACCAGTCATAAGACCTTGGACTAATTCCTAAGGTCTTCAAAACAAAGGTTTTGCTTGCTTGTTTTTGTTTTTCCCACTTTTTCCTAGAGGGAGGTTGTAGAAAGGATCAAATGAGATGTGAATGTGAAAGCGTTTTATAAACTACAAAGTTCACAGCCAATGTCAGTGGTTCCTAAATTCTGTATTTTATTTGCACCTTTGGCATAAGTGTTATTAAATAGTTTAGGAAAAGGAACAAGGTATCATGCACAGAATTCTGAGAGTCTGGTGTTAATTGGTTCAGCATAGAGGCGTCAAATTATTGTCTGGTAAATGTTTGCTATCAATATCCATTAAGAGATTTGATTCTATGACATCAATGACAAATTCATAAAAATTTCCATAAAATATGTACATGTAGCCTGCCCCTACACATGCACAGCATTCTCCTCGTTAACATTCCCCATGGGAGTGGTACACTTGCTGCAATTGACAAACCTACAGGGACACATCATAATCACCCAATGTCCACAGTTTACCTTTGGGTTCACTCTTGATGTTGCATATTCTGTGTTTTGACATGTGTATAATGACATGTATCCACCATTAAAGTATCTAACAGGATAGTTTCTCTGCTCTAAATATCCTCTGTGCTCTGCCTATTCATCCCTCCCTCTCCCCACCCCCTAGCAACCACTGATCTTTCTTTTTTTTTTTACTGTCTCCATAGTTTTGCTTTTTCCAAAATGTCATATAGTTAAAATCTCATAGTATGTAGCCTTTCCAGATCAGCTTCTTCATTTAGTAATATGTACTTATGTTTCCTCTGTGTATTTTCATGGCTTGATAGCTCATTTCTTTTCAGTATGGAATAATATTCCATAGTCTGGATGTATCACAGTTTGTCCATTCGCCTACAGAAGGGCATCTTGGTTGCTTCCAAGTTTTGGCAATTATGAAGAAAGCTGCTATAAACATGTATGTGTAGGTTTTGTGTGAACATGAGTTTTCAACTTTTTTGGGTTGGAATTGGAATACCAAGGAGTAGAATTGCTGGATCATATAGTAAAAGTTAAATTTTGTAAGAATTACAAACATGTGTAAGAATTTTGTCATCTACAGTCACTGTTTCATTTTGCATTCTCACCAACAATAAATGAGAATTCCTGTTGTTCCACATCCTAGTCAGCATTTGGTGTTGGCAGTGTTCTGGATTTTGGCCATTCTCATAGGTATGTAGTGGTATCTCATTGCTGTTTTAATGGGCGTTTCCCAGATGATATATGACATAGAGCATAATTTCATATGCTTATTATCATCTGTATACTCTCTTTGGTGAGGTATCTGTTAAGGTCTTTGGCCCATTTTTTAGTTGGGTTGTTTGTTTACTTATTGTTGTGTTTTAAGAGTATATTGTGGCTAACAGTTCTTTATCAAATATTTGTCTTTATTAATATTTTCTCCCAGTCTGTGGCTTGTCATTTCATTTGTTCTCTGATAATGTCTTTCACAGCACAGAAAATTTTAATTTTAATGAAGCCCAGCTTATCAATTCTTTTTTCATGGATTATGCTTTTGGTGTTGTATCTAAAAGGTCATCTAGACTTTTTCCTATCCTGTCCTCTAGGAGTTTTATAGTTTTGTATTTTACATTTAGGTCTGTGATCCATTTTTTTAAAGGGTGTAAGGTCTGTGTCTAGATTCTCTCTCTTTTTTTTTTTTTTTTTTTTTTTTTTTTTGGCGTGTGATTGTCCAGTTGTTCCAGTACCATTTGTTTTCTGCTTTGTCAAAGGTCAGTTGACTATACTTATTATCTATGGGTCTATTTCTAGGCTCTCTATTTTATTCCATTGAACTATTGGTAGAGGTCTATTCTTTCACAAATACGACACTGTCGTGATTACTGTTGCTTTACAGTAAGTCTTGACGTCAGGCAGTGTCAAGTCCTCTGGCTTTGTTCTTCTCCTTCAATACTGTGTTGGCTGTTCTGGGTCTTTTGTTTCTACATATAAACTTTAGAATCAGTTTGTCAATATCCACAAAATAACTCTGTAGGATTTTGATTAGTATTGTATTGAATATATACATCAAGTTGGGAAGAACTGACATCTTGACAATATTGAGTCTTCCTATCCATGAATGTTGAATATCTCTCCATTTATTTAGATCATCTCTGATTTCTTTCATTAGAGTTTTGCACTTTTCCTCACATAAATCTTGTACATATGTTGCTGAGATTTATAACTAAGTGTTGTATATTCTTGTGGTGCTAATGTAAATGGCATTGTGTGTTTAAATTCAAATCCTACATGTTCATTGTTGGTACATAAGAAAGCAGTTGACTTTTGTGTATTAGCCTTGTACCCTGCAACTTTACTGTACTCACTTATTAGTTTTAGGAGGTTGTTGTTGTTGTTAATTCTTTTGATTTTCTACATAGACAATCATGCCATCTGTGAACAAAGACAGTTTTTATTTCTTCCTTCCCAATCAGTATACTTGTTATTTTCTTTACTTGTCTCATTTATTGTATTAGTGAGGGCTTCCAGCATGGCACCGAAAAGAAGTTATTAGAGATGACATATTTGCCTTGTTTCTGATCTTAGTGAGAAAGCTTCTATACAGTTTATCATCATTAAGTATGATGTTAACGGTAGGTTTTTTCATAGACATTCCTTAACAAGTTCAGGAAGTTCCCCTATATTTCTAGTTTACTGAGAGCTTTTGTCATATATAGATGTTGGATTTTGACAAACACTTTTTCTGCATCTAAAGATATGATCATGTCATTTTTTATTCCTTAGTTTGTTGATGTGATGGATTACATTAATTGACTTTAGAATGCTGAGCCAGCTTTACGTACTTGGGATACTACACACTTAGTATGCTACGGTATCTGGTTGTGGTGTATAATTTTTTAATACACTATTGGATTCTACTTGCAAAATTTTGTTGAGGATTTTTGCGCTTACGTTCATGAGATATATTAGTCTGTAGTTTTCTTTTTTGTAATGTCTTTGTCCAATTTAGGTATTAATGTAATGCTGGTCTCAGAATAAGTTAGAAAGCAGTCCCCCTACTTCTATCCTTGTAAAGAGTTTTTAGGGAATTGGTAGAGTTTCTTCCTTAAACATTTGGCAAATTCACCTGTGAACCCATCTGGGCCAGGTGCTTCTTGTTTTGAAAAGTAATTAACGATTGATTCAATTTATTTAATAGATATAGCCCTATTCAGATTGTCTATATAATCTTGGGTGAGTTTTGGCAGATTGTAATCTTTCAAGGAATTGGTCCATTTCATGCAGGTTATCAAATTTGTGAACACAGAGTGTTCATAGTATTTCTTTATTATCCTGTTAATGTCCATGGGATTGGTCAAAATGTCCCCTCTTTTATTTCTAATATTAGTAATTTACGTCTTCCACCTCTCTCTCTCTCTCCTCTTTATTTTTTCTTAGCCTGACTGGAGGCTTATTGATTTTTTTGATCTTTTCAAATAACCAGCTTTGGGTTTTATTTTCTCCATTGATGTCCTGTTTTTAATGTTATTGATTTCTGCTCTAATTTGTTTTTTTTTTTTCTTCTACTTGCCTTGGGTTTAATTTGCTCTACTTCTCCAGTTTCCTAAGGTGAAAGCTTAGATTATTGATTTTATATATTTCCTCTTTTCTCATATATGTATTCAATGCTATAAATTTCCCTTTAAACATTGTTTTTGTTGCATTCCAAAAGTCTTGAGTGTTTTCATTTTCATTTTGTTTAATATACTTTTTAATTACTCTTGAGATTTCTTCTTTGACCTATGTGTTACTAGAAATGTGTTGTTTCATCCCCAAGTATTTGGGAATTTTCCGTCTATCCTTTTGTTATGAATTTCTAGTTTAATTCCACTATGGTCTGAGAGCAGATATTGTATAATTTTTATTTCTTCAAACTTGCTAATATATGTTTTATGGCCCAGAATGTTATTTATCTTGAATATTGCATGTGAATATTTCATGAGAACTTGAAAAAATGTTAATTCTGCTGTTGTTAGGTAAGATTGTCTAAAGATGAAAATTATATTCAGTTGATTGATGAAGCTGTTGAGTTCAATTATATCTTTATAAGTTTTCTACCTGTTGAATCTGACCATTTCCAACAAAGGGATGTTGAAGTCTCCAGTGAAATAGTGGATTAATCTATTTCTCATTCCAGTTTTATCACAGTTTTTGCCTCTTATAATTATATGCTCTGCTACTAGGCACATAGATATTAAGGATTATTGGCTTCTTGGAGAATTGACCCCTTTATCATTATATCATGCCCCTTTTTATCCCTGATAACTTTTCTTCCTCTGAAGTCTGCTCTGCTGATAATAATATAGCTAATTCTGCTTTATTTTGATTACTGCTATCATGGTATAGTTTTCTCCATCCATTTACTATTAATGTATACGTGTCTTTATATTTAAAGTGTATTTCTTGTAGCCAACGTATATAGTTGGGTCTTGTTTGTTGATCCACTGTGAAAATCTGTGTCTTTTAGTTGGTGCATTTGGACCAGCTTACATTTAAAGTGAGTATTGACATGGTTAGATTAATGTCCACCATATTCGTTATCATTTTCTATTTGTTTCCCTTATTTTTTATTCTTAGTGTTTGTATTCCACACTTTTTCCTGGCTTTTGTGGTTTAATTGAACAGCAGTTTATAGGATTCCACATTTTCTTCATTTTTAGCATATCAGTCATGCTTTTTTAAAAAAAATCGTTTTTTAGTCGTTGCTACTAAATAAGAAACATATTTTTCTTATTCTCAATTGACCTAACAGATAACAGTGTATTCACTTATTCCTCTCCAATGCCTTTCCTTTATGTAGATCTATATTTCTAACCTAAATCATTTTCATTCTCTCTAAATAATTTCTTTTAATATTTATTACAAGGCATCAAATTCCCTCAATTTTTGTCTAACAAAGTCTTTATTTCTCCTTCACTTTTAAATGATAACTTTGCAGAGTACAGAATTCTAGATTGGAATTTTTTCTCAACACTTTAAGTATTCCACTTTCTTCTTGCTTACATAGTTTCTGAAAAGAAGTAGGATATAATTTTTATCATTGCTCTTTTTCTATAGTAAGAGTTTTCCCCCCTCGACTTTCAGAATTTTTACTTTACCTTTAGTTTGACTATGATATAACTAAGTCTACTTTTTAATGTTTATCTTGCTTGATTTTCTTTGAGTTTCCTGGATCTGTGGTGTCTGACATTAATTTTGAAAAATTCTCAGTCATTATTGTTTAAAATATTTTTTCTATTTTTCTCTCTCCTCCTTTTGGTATTCCTATTACACAAATATTATATCTTTTGTAATTGTCCCACAGTTATGGAACATTCTGTTCTGCTTTTTCAGGTTGTTGTTATTTTGTGTGTGTGTGTGTGTGTGTGTGTGTGTGTGTGTGTGTGTTTGTGTTTTCAGTTTTGGAGGTTTCTATTGGAATATCCTCAAGGCCAGAGATTATTTCCTCAGCTATGCCCAATCTCCTAATAAGCCCAGTAACAACATTTTTCATTTCTGTTACAGTGTTTTTGATCTCTAGCATTTCATTTGGTTTCTTTTTTTAGAATTTCCATCTCTCTTCTTACATAGCCCATCTGTTCTTGCATGCTACTTTATGCATCAGACTTCTTGGCATAGTTGTTTTACATTCCTAGCCTGATCATTCCAACATCCCTGCCATATCTGAATTTAGTACTTATGCTTGCTCTGTCTCTTCAACTGTGTGTGTGTGTGTGTGTGTGTGTGTGTGTGTGTATGTGTGTGTGTGTTTTGGCTTTTAGTATGCCTTGTAATTTTTTCTTGATAGGTGGACATGGTGTACTGGGTAAATGGAACTGCTGTAAATAGACCTTTAGTAATGTGGTGGTGAGGTGTTGGGGGAGGGAAGGCATTCTGTGGTTCTATGAGTAGCTCTCAGTCTTTTAGTGAACCTATGCCTCTAACCAGTGAACTTCACAAGTGCTTCTCTATCCCTCTCCTCTTAACTAGGGGAGAAAGGCTAGAGGGGGCTGGAGCTGAGTATTTCCCTTCTTCCAAATTAATACTTAGAGGAGGCTAGAATTTGGTGTTTCTCTTTCTACACCTGGAAGGCTAGAAGGGGCTGGAGTTGGTATTTCCCTTCCCCCAGATCAATGGGGCTCTCAGAAAACCCCAGAAGATTAGGCTCTGGTTAAACATCTTCTCCTGAGGGCAGAGGTTGTTAACAACAATGTTCTGGCATATTTCAAAATTGTTCCTTTTCCCCTCTGACTGCCAGGGCATGAGGGATTTTCCTTAATATTCAACTTTAGAAACTTGTAGAGCTTCAGGTGGAAAAAAAAAAAAATCACAAAAGTTTGGGCCCTCCTTTGAGTGAGTCCCTCTAGAGTTTTTAATCCTCCAGGTCATCCACACTGATCCTCCTGGAATTCATCAATTACAGCTCATGTTTATCTACCCTGGCTCTCTCAAGGAGGTTTCTGCGCCTGTCTTATGATTCTCTGTACTCTCCTGTCTTTCTATTTAGTGGGGCCGGGGGTGGGGGAGGGGCAGGGTGGTGCTGAAGGCAGCAATTTGCCCTGTGCTCTCATTTCTCTTATGGATCTAAGAAGAATTATTGATTTCTCAGTTTGTTCAGCATTTTACTTGTTGTCAAGGCTGAGTGGCAAATTCTAAGCTCCTTATATGCTGAACAGGAATCCAGAAGCCCCAATCTAGATTTTTAAATTCACTTTCCACCCTTCCTACATTGTACTCTCATTGACAAATGGCCTATTAAGTTATCGCTTGTTCTTCCTTCACATATATAAATAATGGATTGGAAGAGAAGAAGCCAAATGCAGAAGGCAGAGTTATTCATGACTCCTCCTTCTCCCAGGTCTGGCCCATCCCCTCCAATGCAACATGTCCTGTATGAGGACAGATGCTCAATCACTTATGAGAATACAGGTAGGGAAAATTCCCCACTTTAGTAAAGTTAATTTAGTTTGGAGATATGTTTGCTGACTAAGATAAAAAAAAAAAACACACACACACAGATGAAGCAAAACCTACTATCTAAATTAGAAAGAGTAAAAATAAAACAAAATAAATAAATATTTAAACTGCACAGTTCCAAATTGTAGCCAGCAAAAAAAGAGTGGCATGCAGGGGAAATTAGGAAAGGAAAGATGAAACTTGAAAGGGCTAGAAGTAGAACAGGAGAAAAGGACATCGATAAAAAGAAGAAAGAGGGAAAGGGTATCACACATGAAAGGATCCAGCAGAAACTCACATGCAAAGAACAGCTGTGGAGAGGGCGAGAGAGAAACATGAAAGAGAAAGAAAAAGTGACAGAAAATGAAACTCAAGGCTCTACCTATTTTGAAGCACTGGTCTGATTAAACTCAGATCTTCAATTGGCTACAGGATGTGGGGCCTTTTGTTGTTCTATTAGCTAATTAATTGCTGTTTGCAGTTCTCTAAAGGGTACAGTTAGTATCACCCACTGAATGGTACAGTCACAAGAACCCACCATGGGCTGGGCTGGATTAACCAGTATAATATTAGGCCAGATATGGCCATGAGTCAGAGATAGATTAACCAGAACAATATTAGGCCAGATACGGCTATGAGTCAGCGATTCCCAGTCTATACTCCTCTTACTCCTGCTAAGGGGGATAGAGAGGAATATTAAATTACTGCAAGTATTTTCATAGTTAGAACTGGGATAAAAATAGAGTTAAACATGAATACAATAACTAGCATCAATAAAGTTAAGGAAGAAGAATACTTAAATAGAAAGCATGACTGTCTTGAATATACACACTCACCATGCCTGCCATTGGGCAGTTGTATTTATGAATACAACATAATAGAAAAAAAACTCCTTTAATGGATTTTGGAAAAATGTTTTTTTCACAGAGTTTTACATTTGTAGAAAAAAAACACAAGGATTTCTTTTAAAAAAAGTAGATGAAACAAATTTGGAATAGGCCGATCTTATGACTAAATTAATAAAACCACAACCAGTAAGTTGTTACTGAAGCACACCGAATCGATTGATTCTATAGTATCCAGCACAACAGCGCATCAACCCAATTATTATGTTCCTGCTTTGGAGGTCTGTGTTTTCATTCCGATGCTCTCAGACCTACTGGGAACAGCCTCAGACCTTTGTGCAGTTCAAGGAATAAGGAAATGAAGTTTGAGAAGAAAAGAGTTAGTCAAACCAAACAAGTGTGAATGTCATGAATGATGAAATCAAGAATTGTCTGCGAATTTAGCAAAAATACTGTTTTAATAGTTAACATAAACCATTTTTCTCCTCATACTAATGCATGGTATCATAGTGACATACAACGGCGGTTACACTGGTATCTACCTGTCCGCCGCGTAGCCTAAGGTGAATGCTCCAGTCAGGAAGCCAAGGTTCAGGATGGCTTGGGTAAGGTCCAGCATCCACGCATTGACGCAGACAAGGTCAAACTGAGAAAACAAAGAAAACACACATGGAGACAGGCCGGAATGCTGATCTTCAAAACACCTTATCTTTTGTACAGATCAGTGATCTGTCAACGGTTTTGCTCATATACTCCTTAAATAAATTTTGAAAATGTATCACATGCATATGTTTCCAGTAACATATAAATATTCTTTGTCAGTTTAAATAACTGTAAAGGATGTAATTTTCAGTATACTATAAATACTGATATTTAAAAATAATGTTGTTATAACATCATTCTTTTTCTTTTTTTTTTTTTGAGATGGAGTCTCACTCTCTCACCAGGCTGGAGTGGAGTGGAGTGATCTCTGCTTACTGCAACCTCTGCTTCTCGGGTTCAAGTGATTCTCCTGCCTCAGCCTCCTGAGTAGCTGGGACTACAGGCATGTGCCACCACGCCCATCTGATTTTTGTATTTTTGGTACAGATGAAGTTTCACCATGTTGGCCAGAATGGTCTCAATGTCTTGACCTCGTAATCTGCCCACCTGGACCTCCTAAAGTGCTGGGATTATAGGAGTGAGCCACCGTGCCTGGCCAACATCATTCCTTTTAAGTGTATTGAATAGAACAGGGGTTCCCAACCACTGAGTCACAGAGCAGTACCAATTTGTGGCCTGTTAGGAACTGGGCCACACAGAAGGAGGTGAGCAGCAGTGGGCCATGAGCATTATCGCCTGAGCTCTGCCTCTTGTCAGCTCAGCAGCAGCCTTAGATTCTCATAGGAGCATGAACCCTATTGTGAGCTGTGAGCTGCTCATGGAATCTCGGTTGCACACTTCTTATGAGAATCTAATGCCTGACGATCTGAGGTAGAATTGTTTCATCCTGAAACCATCTCCCCCAACCCCCCTACTCCCTCCATCCGTGGAATAATTCTTCCACAAAACTGGTCCCTGGTGCCAAAAAGGAAGGGGCGGCTGCAATAGAGTATGAATATTATAGCAATTGGACACCTGATAGCAGGTGTCCAATTGCTGTCCAAGTGTCTATCACCAAATTATTTTTATTTTTTTATTACCCAGCATGTCATGTAAGTTCTCCTACAGTTCTGTTCTAAGGAAAAAAAGTGGAAACCATCAGACTTACAAAAAGTTGTTTGATTAAGTCATTAGTCATTTATATTTACTTAGAATTAGTCTTACATTAAGAAAGGTACTTTCCTAATACTGATAGCAGGAGTCCAATTGCTATAAACAGACTGTTCTTTAACAGTCTGAAATTTGACATCAATTTTTTTCTCTTTGAACTCTTATTTTCGTTTCCACAGACTTTTATTCTAATGTAGTATATTTTGCGTAGAAAATGTTTTATAGGTTTTGTCACCACACTTCTATGTACAGTAAGTTACATATATAAATTGACATTTAATTTTTAAAATTTTCCTGTGGCAATAAGGGTCTAAATATTGGATTTTTTTCTGATTGGGTTATAATTACAACTACTTTTAGACCATAATTGATAAAAATATAAGAAGTAATAAATTTTAAGAAATAATTATTATGCAGAAGTAAAATTTTGTTGAAAATGTACGTCTCCATGGCCAGAAAAATGTTAAGGGAGTCTAAATTTTTCTAGTTAGGTCATGAAATTAGTGGATATATTATTTATTGTTAGAATGAATTAGGGCTCAAAATTAATTCTATTTCTGGTTTTCATTTTTATAAATTTATGGGCCAAGAAGACTTTTCCATATGAATAAATCAGTGGGAATGGAGGGAGTTTTGTTACAGAAATGTTACTCAATTCTTTAACCTCCTTCTCAGCTATATGCCAAGATTAACAGTGATCTATCACCAAATTATTTTTATTTTTTTATTACCCAGCATGTCATGT
>NC_045438.1:11810465-11948429 GCF_002776525.5 Piliocolobus tephrosceles | reverse complement strand
TTTACTTAGAATTAGTCTTACATTAAGAAAGGTACTTTCCTAATACTAGAGCAGTATGTCAAATTGTCCCATTGTTTGATGCCCTGCAGATTTTAAAACTTCAAGTCAATGCCTCAGAGTGATATGAGAGAGGGGCATGATTAACTTTGCAAAGTGGGAAAAGTACAATTTTGGAATAGGAACCTGCGTCCTTAAGAGGGACATGTTCTTAGACAAATTTGTGATGGGAAAGAGGACAAATGTAAGCTGAGGATCTGAAAACTGGCTCCCTTAAAATTATCCAGGCCCACAATTCCTGGGATCATCTTTTCAAATCTCCAAGTGGTATGCTTACCCCAGTTTCATGCTGCAGTCTAACCACAGTATTAGACCCTAGCATGAAGAGAAAATGAATGTGGCTGGAATATGAATTTTGAGGAGTCTCATAAATACATATTCATAAGGAAACTATCGTATTTACTTATAAAGTCCAACTTCTTGCCTTGATTTTACAGCTAATGACCTGTCACCTAACATAGTTGGAAGAAATTTGGAGGCAGTACTAGTTGGCCTTTCACAGAGTTGCTGAGATGATCGGTCAAGATATAAGAAGTAAAGAGATTTACAGATATGCATAATAGTTGTAATCATCGTCATTTTAAAGGATTTTTTATAACCAATTTTGGTTTTTCAAGGTACAAAAATTTTATTTTAAGTAAACAAGTTGATGATTTTCTATCTGAAATAATTCCTCATTGGAATTAAGCAGGCAAAGAATGTACCTAAAATAAAAGTACATAAAATTTCAGAAAGCAAACAGACAAATCAAACTACCAGCAGAAATGCAATATTTACTTTGGAAAAGTATCAACCAGTGTCAAATATAAAAACCCAAACAGTAGAATTTACTTCATCCATCTGTACTTCAAACAGCTGAGTTAGCTAGCTTAGGGAAACAGGGGTGCTTTTTGTAGATGACATAGCAAGGCCTATCAAGAGCTTGCCTTTTAATATATGTATTCAGCTGCTTTTGAACTATGTGAATTAAAATGCCCCCAAAATATTCTTTAAACCCATAAAATATTCTTTAATATAATACTGATTATCTTCTTGACTATGCCATAAAATAGTCAAATAGTATTTGTCTCATATTCAATATGTAACTAAGAACCAATTTAAAATAAATACTTCCATGATTAAAGCGCAGTGATAACACAACGTTTTCTAAAGCTCTGTGATAGGCATCTGGGCCAGATACTGCCTGCCCTTCTGTGTTGTCTTCTGTACCTCAGGGGACTACAGTTCTCAGATTCCTTTACTGGCAGGGTTCTGTGTAGGTTGCACCAGTAGGGAGCTAGCGCGAGATCAGAAGGTAGGAGGGAGGTAGTGGACATTCTGCTTCTGGCTGTGGCAGCAGCTCCAGCTCTAATACTGACAGTGGTGGCTGTGGGAGTCAGCCAGTGCCCCATGTGCCTGGCCACATGGGGGCAAAGAGATATTGTCCCACAGGTGCCAGCTTTGCAATGGCCACCCAGCAGGGCAGGGACTGACCACCAAGACACTGCCGGAACTGTCCTTCCTGACCTCTGTCCTCTCCTTCTTCTTCAGCTCTTCCAAAACAGCTCAGATCCTAACCCTTTTATTAAATCCCTCTCTGGTTAAAATACCTAGCCTGGTTTCTGTTGTTTTGTTTTCTTTTTGTTTTTTTGCTTTTTTGAGATGGAGTCTTGCTCTGTTGCCCAGGCTGGAGTGCAGTGGTGCGATCTTGGCTCACTGAAAGCTCTGCCTCCGAAGTTCACGTCATTCTCCTGCCTCAGCCGCCCGAGTAGCTGGGACTACAGGCACCCGCCACCACGCCTGGCTAATTTTTTTGTATTTTTTAATAGAGACAGGGTTTCACCGTGTTAGCCAGGATAGTGTCAATCTCCTGACCTCGTGATCTGCCCACCTCGGCCTCCCAAAGTGGCCTGGTTTCTGTTTTTGTGACTGGGATCTTGCCATCTTTCAAAAGTAGAAAATAAAACAACAAAGTATGTGTTGCTAAAGAAATGCACACACATCCACACACGCTTGTGTTTCCTGTATAGGGAATTGCAGGCCCAAGGATTGAAGGGCTTGGTGTTGACTCTTGCTCATAGAGTCAGGGAACAGACCTCTGCCTCTAGGGTCTGACGCTTCCTGGTCAGCTCTCAGCGTGCTGCCTGCCTGCTGTTGCAACAGCTCTGGGCCTGTGATGTGTCTTTCGTGTTTAAAGAGAGGTTAGCGGGCACCAAAGCCATGAGCTTCACAGGCTAAGTCCTTTTCTCTGATATAAAGTACTAAAAGCTTGCTGTAGTTCCTAGGGAGACCTAAAACCCACCTCTTGTCAGTGAGAGATCATTGTGGATCACCAACAATTTACTTAAGTCTGAATCAAAGGTGCACATTTATGTCCTTCTCCTAAGGCAATCTATGTGGAACAACTGAGGCATCTCCTATTTTTTTCAAAGTATACACATGCAAAAACATTAAGCAATTTTAAATGTTCATAAATCTATGTGTACCCATTCTGTTACTTATTAATCTTCAAAGTCACTTTTACACAAAGAAAATAATGCCTTTTGGCATGAGCAGAAAGTCAGTCTGATAAAAGACTCAAACAACTGTTCTCGTAATGTAAGGATTACATTGCTTCGTTTTGCAGAAAGCCTGAGTAACTGTAGCCAAATGAGAAACTTTTGAAGTGTTTCCAAGTGAGGGTTTTTCTTAGCTTTTTTTGTTGTTAAAATCCAAATAGACATTATGTTAATTTGAGTTGTAATGATGAAATACTGGGGCAAGTTAATTGTTAGATATATGCTAAAGTTGTAATTTCTAAATTATCCTTAAAAAAGGAACAACAAAACATCTCCCATTTACAAAGGTCAAAAGTAAGAAGTAAGGTAGAAAATAATGCAATTATTCAAAAGGCTTAGAAACTCAGGAGAGGGGCCTCATTTTCTCCTCGGACCACAGGGAATGGATCCAGGTGGCCATCAGTTGGATTTTTCCACTGGGGTCTAGGTTAGCCCTCTTTGACAAATTCTCACTTAAGAGATTCTAAGGTTAGACAATATCACAGTATTTTACTTTAGTTATGAGCCATGAGAAATAGCACTCATTTGCAATGTGCATTGTTCTAGGAGAAAGGGAAGTCTCTGAAGTCAAATTACAATATCTATGTGCTTCTGTTTTAATTTTCTAGGGATGAGCTGTCAATGGAACCTTTCCTAATCAGCTCTTAGCTTGAAATCAGGAGTCATTAACATCTTCATTCATGTTAAAAATAATAATAACAATAATCACTGACACTGTCAGGTGTGGTGTACTCCTGGCTGCATTTTGCATCGGCCAAAACAATGACATGTAGACCTCCATGGGCAACTTCCATTTTTAATCAACCACACAGTACCATAACAGAGCCTAATAATGGCGAAAAATCATAGTAATCATAAATAATAATTTAGTTTGGGTTTCCATGAGGAAAAAGGATGTCGTTATTAGTTCAGGTCACCATGAAAAAATTTTAACATGATCTGATGGCATTATTTGGGCACCTTCAGTTAATATCAAAAAGTTAACCCTTCTTATACTGCAGGTATAAAAAGTAATTATCAGGTATGTTGGAGATCACCCCAATTTGGTTTGCCTGGCCTTATGCCGACAAGGATGGGAGGAACACCAGTGATGTGCACACTTTGTTTCTGCCCCTGGGAGGAACTTGTTATATAGTTTGGGAGCCAAGGTCAATTTATGTGAAGCAAATGTAGAGCGGCTGAGATCTAAACAGAAGGGAATCGACTAAATGTAAGAGAACTTCAGACAAAGAAATGGCCTGTCGTGGCAAGAGCTGCTGGAGACTTGAAGAAGGTGGGACCAGAGCAGGTCCTACAATAAGCTGGATTTGGACGGAAATCAAAGGGAAAAGAAGAGCACTGAAGACAGGATGAGGAGCAGACCTAGGCACAGAGACAGAAACGTGGGTGCCAACAAGGTTCTGCCCAGCACGTGGCTGGGAAGTACAGCGTTTTAAGCTGGGCAGCCGCTTCTCCCCATCCCACCTTTGATGGGGAAGGGAGTGTGGGTCTAAGGGCCAAGACAGGGAACCAGGGGATCTGCAATGATTGCCCAGAATGGGGAGATTAAGTTTAATGCAGAGAGGCGTCATTATGAGATACAAGCTCTTAGATCCTCACTTGTCGTAGAAGCTGTTCTCCAAGGTTCATAACTACCAGGGTTTACTGTAGGTTAGGCAGCTAAGCTTCGAAATAGGATGAAGCGATGTCTTCTAAATGCATCGCTTTGTGTCTAAACTTGTGAAATTGGGAGACATGAAAGTATTAAATCTGTTTGAATAATAATTCCTGCCATTTATTAACTTCTGCCCTTGGTGACTCATCCTCAGGTTGTACAAGATACATATGATACGTCAGCCCCTCTCTGTCCAGACTGTTTTATTTCTTTGTAGTGAAGGTTTGCAGTTACGCATCTTAAAATATTTACGATTTCTCTAAATAACTGAGACTGTCTAAAGATGAGAAGACGACGAAAGGTGCTAAATATGTGCAGGGTCCTCCTGGCAAAGATGAATCCCAGTTCTGGAGCCAGACAGCCTGCATGTCTTGACTTGGCTGCTCCCAGCTCTGTGTCCTCTGGCGATTTTCCAACATTGTTGAACCTTGTGTTCCTATCTGTAAGCTGAAGAGCTGGAATGAAGAGTTATTGGTATAATATGCATAAAGTACTCAGCCCAGTGCCTGAGACATAGTAACTGTCCAACAAATATTACCAATTGCATTATAATCAGTGATATAATACTGACGATAATAAACAATATATATATATAGAATTCTTGAGGTAAATGAAAAAATGCCTGAGCCCAACTCCAGTCCAATTAAATAGGATCTAGTCTAATATGCAGTTGATATAGAGGTTATCAACTATTTACCTGCTGGAAGATAGTTAATTTCAGCATATTTTGTTGGATTAGTGTCCCCGCCCCCACACCCTACATTTTAAGTCTGCCTGAAACCTCAGACTTTGACTTTTGGAAATAGGGTCTTTGCAGATGTAATGAGTTAAGATGAAATATTGCTGCATCAATCACAAGAAGAGAAAACCAGACACCGCATGTTCTCACTCATAGGTGGGAACTGAACAATGAGATCACTTGGACTCGGGAAGGGGAACATCACACACTGGGGCCTATCATGGGGAGGGGGGAGGGCGGAGGGATTGCATTGGGGAGTTATACCTGATATAAATGATGAATTGATGGGTGCTGACGAGTTGATGGGTGCAGCACACCAACATGGCACAAGTATACATATGTAACAAACCTGCACGTTATGCACATGTACCCGAGAACTTAAAGTATAATAAAAAAAAAAAAAAGAAGAAGAAATATTGCTGCATCATAGCAGGCCCTAGTCCAATGACAGGTATGCTTTGAAGAAGAGAACACAGAGACACAGCCACATACCAGAACAAGGTCATATGAAGCCAGACACAGAGACTGGGGTGATGCATCTACCAGCCAAAGAGTGCCAAGGACGGGCAGCAGTGCTGGAGCCAGGAGAGAGGCATGGAGCAGACCCTCTCCTAGAGCCCAAGAGACAGCATGGTCCTGTGCACATCTTTACTTTGGACTTCTGGCCTCCAGAACCAGGAGTGAATGAATTTCTATTTTCTGAAACCACTCAGTTTCTAGTATGTTGTTTCATCAGCCTTAGGAAACTAATACTCCTATCAGTTGCGCATAAAACAAAGCGTTACTAAAACAACAAAGAAGATAGCTCTCTCTTCTGCGTCCTCCCTCCTTGTAATTCAAAGATGAGCTTTGTGCTGGATCCTGGTCCAAGCAACTGCACCTTCCTGGTGGCTCACTCATCTCATTCCTCAGTTGCAGCCCCGTGGAGAGAGTGCACGTCCTTTTCCCACCTCTCAGGTGTCAGCCTGAACCTGCAAGATACTGGCTTCCCAAGCAGAGAGGACCCGACAGCCTAGCCGTGATGGGAGCTGCTGTCTCTCAGGACAGACTCTGACCAGTAAAAGGCGGAACACAGGAGAAGAGGGAGCCCAACCCCCTCCATGGCTGCTCCGAGACACAGATGTTCCACTAGGCTTTGCAGAGCTCCCTGGGGAATGAGGCCAGTGCCTTGGCTGTGGAGCTGTGGCTGGCTTGGGGTTCCTTGCTCTGAATTGCTCTCCCTCCTTCCTGCCACTCTTCCTTTCCCCACTCTTCCTTCCCTGGGACGGCAGCCCTTGATCAAGAATTAATATATAAGTTTTTGCCCCAGGCTCCAATTTTTAGGCCACTCAGGCTAGGTAAGGAGTGCTTAACAAGTGGATCACAGCCATCTGAATAGGGCTACTCTGTTTTAAATTCATGCCTCCACATTTTGGAGGAGTCTGTTTCAAAAAGTATACATTATAAGTGGTGATTAATTAGTTCTAAATTAATCAAAGGCACAAATACTTGGTACTCGTAGCTACCGTTTTTCATGAGTCACCACATTGATTTAAAGCAATTCCATCCAAAAGGATGAGACCCACACAGAGAACCACCAAAGACCAGCTATATTAGACTTCACTGCACCGACTCCGCCCCATGCCTGCTGGAGCCAGGGCTGACCAGGTTCAGCACAGTCTCCAAGGCTGTCAGCCCAACCAGCATGTCCTGCCGCCTGGATGGCTTTTGTTGCTCTCAGCACTGCAGCCACAAACCTGGCACTACCAGGGTTTCCCTTCCACAGAGACAGAACAGTGCTAAGCCAGGGCATGAGTTAAGAGCTGAAATTGCAGCCTCGCTCTGACCATCTGGGTGTAGTATCATCAACACTGGAAGTGCAAATGGTCAACAAGGGACCAGTCTCTGACCCGCTCTACCCATGGGCTACGAGGAGAGAAGTGTCATGGAGTCAAGTGGACATGCCATGGCTGCACATCAGGGCACAGTGACAGTTGCCTGACACCACTTACTTCCTCCAGTGGCAGTGGCAGGACTGAATTTTGGAGAATCACCCTCCCCACTATGACCAAGAACAGAACCCTGTCAGTTAAGGTGCTTGGTCATCCTTTGCCATGGCCTCCCACATGGCCATGTTGGGTTATTCCAAGGACTGGCTGACAGAATTGATGTTTTCCTGCTTGGCACTTGGTAGAGTCTCCATAAATATTTGTTCATTGATTGACTCAGTCAGTTGGATATTCCAAGGAACTGGCACAAGATTGATATTAAATACAAGACAAACAAATGGCTCATGATTAAGGGCCAATTCTATGGAAAAATCAGGTCACACAACTTTTTAATCAAGTGAGATGGTCAGCCTTCTATATGAGACATTTCATCATGTCATCTGACCATGAGTGTTCTGGAAAGATGACTAAATTGGATGCTCTAGCCAGTGACTATCTAATATATTCACCTCTTTGGGAGCCCAAGAGGAGTCTTCCCCTTGACTTCTCTCCTTGGTTTGAGGGCAACTGACAGCCAGTGCCCTGCAGCTCCAGTTGTCTGGACTCTTACATTTCCTAATGCAGGTCTCGTACCTGCCCAAGCAGGCTGTGACTTAGCAGCTGATGCACAATGCAGCTTTGGGGTAATCCTTTCTCTGTTCCTTTGCTTTCTAATAAAGAACCACAATCAGGTAACATCTCTATGTTCATCATACTTATTCTTGTTGCAGATAATTGCTGTTGGCTTCTTAAGCTGATTCCTGTAAAGTTTATTTCTAAGAAAATAAAAATAATGAATAAGGTGGTGTATAGAACAGTCCCAAAGAGAAAAATGACTAAATTCAGAAGCACAATGTAGACAGGCAACTTAATGGGGACTGGATTCACAATAAGAGGCATTTCTATGAGCATTTTACAGAAATATTTTTTAACATAAAATAAGCAATTAAAGTAGAGATTGAGAAACGAACAGCAACTTAGTAAATCATTATTTTCAAAAGGAGAGCTCATGACTTAACACAGTGTTCTCAAAGTATGGTCCCTGGTCCAGTAGCAGCAGCAGCATCTGGTAACTTACTAGAAATGCAAATTCTTGGGATCCACCTCGGACACACTGAGTCAAAATTTCTAGTGGTGGGTCCCAGAAATCTGTGTTTGAATATACTTCTCCAGGGGACTCTGATGCACACTCAAGTTTGAGAACCACAACATAATATATTGTTTGCATTTTTTTTTCAAATTGTACACTCTGACATGTGTTGCTGGTCACCTTCTAGGAAGCCAAAGAATATGACTGCAGGCATGGGCATGGTAGACAAACTTAGTGCATCTGTTTTCTATTGCTATGTAACAAATTACCACCAACTTAGTGGCTTAGAATAACGCATATTAATGGTCACACGGTGGTGCAGGTCAGAAGGTTGGTGGGGCTCGGCTGTTCTCCCTGTTAGTGTCTCCCACGCAAGGTGTCAGGGGCAGACTGAACTCCATCTGCAGACTTTGGGGAGGAATCTGCCTCCAGCTTATCCGGGGCATTCACAGAATCCCAGTCCTTGTGGTTGTGGGACAGATACCCCCGATTTCCTGCTGGTTGGAGGCTGGGAGTATAGAAACAAGGTCATGCCCATAATAAAAGGAATTAGAATTCATTTCCAGATGATAATCCAGGTAATAGACATTATCTCCAGGACAAGGATGAAATGTACATGCTATTCTGGGAAACTATTAGCTGAGTACATTTCTGGATTTTTGTTTGGTTTTCTTGACTAGTTTTTACCTTGGAAAATACTGACAGCATTTCTGAAGATACACGATCCAAAGTCTGATGAGGCTGGCAAAGAGTCGGAGAAATCTAAGGCAGCATTTCCTAAGGTGACGCCTATAAACACTACTCCCATGAGGCCTCCAAAAACATGAGTGGAGTCCATCATACATCAGTAAAATGTCTAGAACAGCCCTTCTGAATGCAGACATTCCAATACATTGGCATTTTAAGGTTCTGACAAGTCTTGTAGCAAAGAAATCTTTTTGCCTAAGCTGATATTGTGTCTACACGTATTTCCTTGGGAGCCCCTCTTGCTGTGGGGCATTGGAAATACTGCTTATGAGTGTGGCGGTGATAACTGTAAAGCCAGAAGCAGGCTTTGGGAGAAAAGCTGGGGGTCAGACTCCTGCTCACTTAAGGCAGTGAGAAGAGTTCGTCTTCTGCCTCCTCCCCTCTGTCGGGTGCTCCTCCCCTACCACTCTTTCTTCACTCGTTTGCTTTCCTCTGCCAACCTGAAACCTACAGAAAGCAAAGTTGGGCTGGGCCTGTTCATGCATCTCCCCAGGTTTTCCTAGCTCCACACGCCACTGGCCTTGGCAACTTGCTGTGTGGGTGCCCAGGCAGTTGCCACCAAAGTCTGTGTCCTGACCTGTCAGCTGTCTGTCTTCCCCAGAGGTAAGAGCTGGGCCTGGGCATGGCTGCCTTGATGCCACGTGCAGGAGGCACAGCAGCTCCAGTGCCAGGTTGTATCCATCCCTGCTGGAGGAGGACCCCTCCTGCAGTGCTTGGAGCAGGGATCTGGCTGTCCTGGTGGCTGCATGACCGTGGGGTGGCCAGGCAGCCTGGGAAGTGTGCAGCGTGACCATTAAGATGAGAAACAGGAAGGAGCCAGGAGGTCCTTTCCAGATGCGTTACTCTCTCCATCCTCTCCACAGACTCCAGTCCCATGAGGGGCTCCAAAGCAACAACAACAATGACACCATGGCTTGGGTAAGTGCTGTGCATGCCTGCCGACCTCTGCCCTTCTTGGAGGGCAGGTGTCCTGGCTCTGCCAGCCCTTGGAAGACCTCTGTGCTACTGGGTAGCAGCAGCTGCTCTGTGCATGGGATCTGGAAGGCTCTGTGGGGAGCCCATCTGTCCACGTTCCTGCTCACTCTGCCCCACTCCCCTTCCTTCACTCTGCCCGCCTGGGCCTATACTTCCCCTTCCCACAGCAACCTAGCAGAAGTTTTGCTTCTCCGTGTGTTTTCTGGGAAATTTGGGCTATGAAAAGATACAGGCAAACTTTATAAGATTTTCTCAGAATAAGGACAAAAGACTTAAGGATTATCTCACTCAAAGAGATACCCTAAACACTAAGAACTGCACTTCAAGAATGCAATTGGTGATAAAGCCACAAATACGCTGCAGTGCCACAACCTTTCTTCTTCAAATATTCCCTTCTATTTCCTCTTCCCTCACCTAACCATGGAGGGGAAAGGGAAGGCTGCAGAAAACAGAAAAGACAGGCTGGAAAACAGAGAGTGAGACATATAGGCAAAAGTGTAAGGAGCTAGAGGCAAAAGCAAAAGCCCCAAAGGCAGCAAGACTCCCAGAGGCTCCTTCAGGTGCACAGGTGCACAGGCCATGTCCTGCTCTGCAGAAGGTGCAGGTGGAAAAAAGCCACACCACTGACAGTCCACATTCATCTCCAGGGGCCTGGGTTCAAAGAGTTGAGAGACACTGCTATGCACATTAACAAAATAAGCTGTAAGAAATAGACCTTGGCTTCCAATTCCTAAAGGTCACTGAGTCACAGATTTATGGATTCCTGTCTCTCCCCATTCCAACTGAAAGATACATGAACACAAATTCCAAGCCACAGATAGAAACTAGAGAAAGGTCATACCCACAGACCCAATAGTTGGGGAAGTTTTGACAGAGAGCAGAGCAGGCAGGAACCACGTCATCTGTCCCAGGCAAGGGAGCCTGCGAGGGAGGTGAACGAGGATTTATGGCTCCCTTTTTCTGTTCCCCTTCACTAACAGCTTCTGCACTGGCCGGAAGGCAGAGGAAGGCTGCAGGGAGGATTCTGGGATCCAGTTGTGCAGGAGCCCACAGTAGGGTCGACGAAGCCTGCCCCGGTTGTAGGTGTGTGTTGAGGGACTGGAGGCCAAGGGGCAGGCAGTACAGAGGTCAGTTGCTGAGCACCTGAAGGGAGGGCTTACCTCCTTCTCTAACTGTCTTGTTCAGCCCCATCAAACTCTCACAAGAAAGAGTGGTCAAAGCTCCTGAACCCGGCCGGGCGCGGTGGCTCAAGCCTGTAATCCCAGCACTTTGGGAGGCCGAGACGGGCGGATCACGAGGTCAGGAGATCGAGACCATCCTGGCTAACACGGTGAAACCCCATCTCTACTAAAAATACAAAAAAAACTAGCCGGGCGAGGTGGCGGGCGCCTGTAGTCCCAGCTACTCCAGAGGCTGAGGCAGGAGAATGGCGTAAACCCGGGAGGCGGAGCTTGCAGTGAGCTGAGATCCGGCCACTGCACTCTAGTCCGGGCGACAGAGCAAGACTCCGTCTCAAAAAAAAAAAAAAAAAAAAAAAAACAAAAAAAAAAAAAAAAAAAAAGCTCCTGAACCCATGGTATCTCCCACTGAGCTCTGCCAACCAGAAAAAAATACAGTAGCTGGGAAGCAAAAGAATTGAACAAGGCACTGTGTCTCCCATGACAGAATGCAGTGCACCTACTACACCGAACAAACTCTGTCCATCTAAAGTATGAGGAGAAGATGCCAGCCAGACAGGGCAGCAGGCTCAGCACGATTCTTTAGAACAGCAGAACTGGAGAAAACGATTCCATGCACAACAGTACGCAAGAGACAAGAAGTAACTAAAAACCTGAATTCATACTTTCAATGAGACACAAGAGTCTGTTGCATTGATAAAATGAGAGAATTAATCATGAAAAAGGAGCATCCTGCACAAAGGAATCCTTGGAGATGAAAATTATAACTGCTGAACTTAAGAACACTGGGAGGCAGGGAACTGCACACCGGCGGCTGGAGGAGAATGAGCAGGACCCGGAGCGCTGGTTTGATAAATGCACCAGGAACCTGAGAGCACAAGCCACAGAGGAGGAGCCTGTGAGACAAGAGGAGGAGCCCAGAGAAAGCCCACTGTGTGGAGCCTGCTTTCCCTGCACGGGAAAGAGGGGAGAGAGAGATAATGAGGTGCACAGATAGTCCACCATGTGGGGCTGGCTTCCCCCGGGTGGGAAAGAGGAGAGCACAGACACAATAAGGTCCGCAGAGAAATTGTGAGGGTGGAAGGAAGGTGGGAATCCAGCAGCAGGTCGTGGAGGGAACACTTAGATCCCCTTCCCACCCAGCCTCCCAGACCCCTGGGGCAGCTTAGGGGAACCAGAGATCTGGGGATCTGGATGCTCCTTTTAAAGCTTGCACGATTCTCTTCTGTTCAGCCCACTGGCACCCCTGGCTTAGAAACACCTGAGTCTTTGGCATCATATGTCATGGACATATGGACAGATGTCCATGTTCTGAGTAAAAATTAAAATCAGATTATAAAACTGGGAATATGATTCCATTGGTGTAAAACACCCTGAATTTATGTATATGCAATCATCCTCAGGAGATGACCATAATCTGGGGATTCGTTCTAGGACCCTCCTTGGATACCAAAATCCACAGATGTTTAAGTCCCTGATATAAAATGATGTAGTATTTGGGCCAGGCATGATGGGTCACACCTGTAATCCCAGTACTTTGGCAAGCCAAGGTGGGCAGATCACCTGAGGTCAGGAGTTTGAGACCAGCCTAACCAACATGGGAAAACCCCGTCTCTACTAAAAATACAAGAATTAGCTGGTCCTGGTGGTGTGCGCCTGTAATCCCAGCTACTCAGGAGGCTGAGGCAGGAGAATTGCTTGAACCCAGGAGGCAGAGGATGTAGTGAGCTCAGATGGTACCACTGCACTCCAGCCTGGGCAACAGAGCGAGACTCCATCGCCCCCACCAAAACTGATACAGTATTTGCATATAACCTATGAATATCCTTCCATACACTTTAAATTATCTCTAGATTATTTATAATACCTAATACAACATAGCTATGTTTATAGTTGTTGTATTGGTTTTTATTTATATTATTTTTACTATGTTATTTTTATTGTTTTTTAAAACATATGTTCTATCCATGGTTGGATAAATCTGTGGATGCAGACCCTGTGGATAAGGAGGGCAGACTGGACACTGAAATGTCAGAAGAGGACACCTATTAAACTGATCTAAAGTTCCGAGTGATTGGATGATTGGTGAGTTTGTTTTGATATTTGTGTTTTATCCATTTCTTTTTGTATTGAGTGTGTTTTATTTTTGTTTAGTTTTACAAAAATATAAAACTATATTCACTTTGAAAAAAAGAAATTCTATATATAGAATATAAAGTCACACATTAGGAGGGTGGGGAAGGAGTTTTCATTGAGGGAAATAAAGTGTAGTGAGCATAGCAAGAGGAAAGCGGGGAAGGGTCCCCCAGGGTCAGATGCAATATCTATCGGAGGCTGATTTGGGGTCCAGTGGAGTGGAGTGCTCTTTCTGACAACTACATTTGAAGTAGTTATTAGTGGGAATTGGGGTAAGTTGAGTGGGGTGGGCAGACTGCCTTTAAAAGTCTTTCAAATGATATTTGGTTTCACTTGAAACTTAGAAAATAATTTAAAATGTGAAAACACTGAGGTTAACCAAGAACCTCTCTCTAGGTACAGTTAATTCTGTATGGCCTAAGTCAAGTTTGCTCATACTGCTGACAAATCCAGCTGTGTACATGAGTGTTCCTGGCATAGTGCAGCCCTAATTCACTGCCATTCCCTCATAACCTGAAGCCTAATGCACAGGCAGAGCTTGGATTTTGTGTGCTGGACTCCTTGATAGTGTTTTTTGTGTTTTTTTTTTTTTTCTTTCCATTCTTAAGATTGGGCCATTTTTAAAATCCATTGTAAATTTCATTTATTCTTGCTTCTGCCACCTCCAATCTGCTATTGAGACTGTTTAGCAAGTTTGTTATTTCAATTATTGTACTTGTTCAGCTCTGGAATTTCCATTTTTTAATAATGTAATTTCTCTGTTGAGATTCCCTATCTACTCATTCATTAAGACAACTTTTCCTTTAATTTTTTTTAGTGCCCTTTGGTTGACCATATCTACAACAGGTGCTTTGAAACCTTTGACTACTAAATTCAACATGGAGGCCTCTTTAGAGTCAGTTTTGGTTGACTGACATTTTCCATCCTCTCCCAGCCCCTGGCATTATCACATTCCTGGTTTCCTTGCATGTCTTACTGGCTTGATATATCAAAGGACAGGGCCTAAATCTAGCAGATAATAGTCACTGCAGCCTTTCTGAGTCCTATTGCACTCTCCTGGTGATCATTGGCTTATCGTTCTGGTAAGAAGTTAGCTGACCTGGACTCAAACTACAAACTCTGCTCTCCTGTGATATGTAGCAACTGATAAAACCCTAAATTTTTCAGCATCTGCAGTTACTTTGTTTCAGGCTGGCTTCCTGGAGTCTCCCTTATGTTTGCATAAGCTGGTGGTCAGCCAAGTATTTGGAGAGAGTTTATATTCAGATTTTGGGGTTCATCCTGTCTATGGTTCTCCCATTTCTGGGGAAACTTGCCCTCCTAATTTCTAGCTGGTGTGCCAGTTTTAGGCTCTGTTCTCTCACATCTTTAGCCAGCAGGGTCTCAGCTTCCTATCACCCAACGTGCACATAGATTCAGGAAATGTACTCAAATAATAAGTGAATGAATGGATCTGCATTTTTGTTTCTTTTCTAGTCATACTGGGTGAAATTGGGAATCAGCATGCTTTGGCTCTTGTAATATAATACAATACCTACAATATTGTTTGCTTCCACATTTAAAAATTACAGGAAATGTGCTTTCAGACTACAAAATAATTCTAAAATAAATGATTTATTTTATTAAGAAGACTAAATAATTCCTACCATTCTACATATATCCTTTAGAATTTTTAACTTAAAATTTTTCTCCATTCCACTATACTCACTGGAAATATAACTAAGTGAAGTGTTATTGTCACCACATGTAATGCTGGAGTCTCAGAGGTAGGATAGTTCTAGTACTCTCTTTGATCCCAACCCCAACACATCACCCTAAGTAGGTTTTCGGTTCCACTTTCCATTGGTAGAAAAATGATAGCTGAAAATAGACAACATAATAATCTCTTTGCTAAGAAAAGGCCCCTATTATTCCTCTTCATAATAAATTTATGAAAATAAGATCAATGAGTTTCCATTAAACCACTTCTTTCTTAGGCCTAATTAAGTGTGTGTCTCAATTTATGTGTTAAACCTTGAAGATATTATAGTATAACTTTTAACTATTAGTGTTTAAACAATATACTCATATACCTTCCCTTTAGAACAGTGTTAATTAGAGTTGTGCACAGTGCCCAACTCACACTTTTCCCAGTATTCTCATTTCCAGAGACCACAGTCAGCCTTGAATACTGGAGAGGAATCAGCTTCTGTTGTACGTTACTCCATGGTATCAGTCATAACTCCTATTTGAAGTTCAAGTTTCAGAATACATGCTTCCAAAAATGTGTCTGCTGATATGCTTTTAAAAAGTGTTACATCAATGTACAGATAAAAGACTTCAGGTACTGTCTTTATAAGATACTACTAAAGTAACAATCCACCATAGAATAAGAACAGCTCCTACATGTGGTATTAGGAAGCAATGCCTTTTTTGTTTTTTTGCCTTGGAAATGAGATTATCCCTGCTTTGATTAACACCTTCAGTAGCTCCCCACTTTTACAGAATAAAGTTTGGGCTTTTAAAATTTATTCCAAGGCCCTTCTCATTGTGTCCTGGCACTTTTTTCAAATCCTATCACTTTCTCGGCTGCACTGGTATGTTCACCAGTATTTGAATTATGTTTACCTTTCTGAGCTTCCAGCTGTTCTCTATCAGAACCTTCACAGATATCCAGTTCAGTTCGCTCTAGAAGCTGAACACCTCAATTGTGACCACGTATCTTGAATTTTCTGGAAAAGTCCCAATGCCATTGTATCTTTAATCTCTAAAATGAACTTGGCACTTCTCAGTCTATGTGTCCCTGTTTTTTTGGTTCAGAAACTATGATTTACTACAACGTTATCATTCTATGTCATCAGATTAAAAAGCTGATAAAAAGCAAATAATTTTTAAAAGATTATTGCACATAACTCAATTTTTTGAAAATTTAAATAACATAGTGACTCTATAGAAATTAGAAGAAAACAACAGAAATCATTATCATCACTTGCATTTCCACTCTGATATGCATTTTTTCTAGACTTTTGTCTATGTATTTATGTATATGTATATGTTTCATAAAGATAAAGTTATGCTCTATTAGTATTTTAGATGAGTTCCATGTGATTTGTGAGTCTGTGAATCTTTCATATCATCATCATAAAAGGTTGCATTTAGTATATGGTATATATGATCATAATTCTCAAACCAATCCTTTATTTTAGAAAAGAGATTACATGCCTTTATTTTTCATTATTGTTACAGAAACACATTGAAAACCTGTTTTCAAAAAAGGGACACTAAACCTAGAAGAATTTTGAACTATAGTCGTCATAGCAAGCAAAATAAATGCATTGGGTACAAAAATTAAATTATAATTTCAGTTTATTATTTCAGTTGTTTATAAACCTCACATTTCAACTTCTTCTAAAATACGTTTTTAAAATATTATGTAATATAATTTGGAAATTTATGTAGATTACAGATTCTTTTGTGAAATGCGTACACAGACCTTCTAAAATAAATACACTTGAGTATATTCTATAAATATCCATTATTTTCTCCACAAAGCTTTTAGCCTCCATATGTCAAAAATATGATACAGGATCTGTCTAGATAAGCCTCAGTTTAATTATAGTGATTACAACTTCTTCATGTAATTGATTTTGTATCCCTTATATGACAATAATCCCCTGAAATAATTAGGAGTTTTAAGGACTTTAGAAGAGTGTGATAAAGACACAAAAATGACTCAACATTTTTGAAAGAAGCCTGTCCAGACTCAATGATGGGAGAAATAAAATCTGGTGACATACTCAGCATATATATTTCAGATGTATTGATCTTCATATGACTTGTGAGCACAGGTAAGAAATGAAATACAAATCAAAAAAACATGGCAAGAACAGAGCATCAGTCATAGCTCCTTGCTTTCTGATGACTCTAACTACAATAATTCATGGTGGCTGGTTTGTACTTGGAATTACACAACAATTAGCCAAAAATGGGCCAAGTATTTAATAATGGTAAGTACTAAAAAGCAAAACTAAACACACAGGATAATAATAATGCAGAGTTTCACTGGTTTTTATGGTTCTTTAGTTTGGAAAAAGGAAGGTACTAAATTAACCCATCAGGAAGAAAGAGACTTTGGGACTTCACTGTTGCAAAAAGTAGTTCTATCACATTTAGTTGGCATTTTGAAAAGAGTGTCGGAGGATATTCTTTGGCTACTAGAAATTTTCCTCAAATACAGAGAAAGTGATATTGGGCAGCTTTGTGCATTCTAAGACCCCATGTAAGGAGAAGGAGCAGTGCCACAGCCATCACAATGCAGAGAAGGTGTCAAGGGAGAGTAAAACAGATAGAGGAAAAGCATTAAAAAGTACATTTTTTAAAAACCTCAGAATGAGTTTCACTATCCCTTTTGAGGAAAGGAAAAATATGGACAACTCTCCCTCCTTGCCTTGATGTGAGGGCATGATGCTGAGTTCTGTGTAATTGTTGGGGCTGCTTCCAGGACTTCTAGACTTCAATCTCTTTCGGCAATCTGCCTCTGTAAGATGTCAAGGACTGCCTGATCTACAGACGGTCCCCAACTTAGGATGGTTCAACTTGGCGATTTTCTACTTAATGATGGTGTGAAAGTGATATGCACTTAGTAGAAATGTACTTTGTTTTTTTAATTTTGATCTTTTTCCAGGCTAGCCATATATGCTGAGAAGTGGCAGTGAGTCACAACTCCCAGTTAGTGATACGATCACGAGGGTAAACAACTGATACTATATCCGATAAATTACATGAGCTATTTAACCCTTTATTACAAAATAGGCTTTGTGTTGGATGATTTTGCCCGACTGCAGGCTAGTGTAAGTACTCTGAGCAATTTAAAGTAGGCTGGGCTAAGCTATGATGTCTGATAGATGGGGTATATTAAATGCATTTTTCAACTTAAATGATATTTTCAATTTAACAATGGATGTATCTGGATGTGATCCCATCCTAAGTCAAGAAGCCTCTATATATTACCGTCCACCAGACATTCCATGAAAAGAAATTCTAGGGTGGAGGATGAAAGCCATCACATCTGATTAGATTTTAATTTCTGTCTTTCAACATTACGGTAGCCCTTTTTCTCCACTTGGAAAGCACAGTTGCCAAAGATTTTCAAAATCTCATCAGAACATGAAGTAACACATGTACCTTTTAAAGCTTGCCAAAGCCTACATTTTCAAATAAGAACACCCTCTTATGACATAGACAGCTGACCTGATGAAACGCCAGCACCAGTGCCATATGAAAATCCACCTTTCCAGAATATGAAAACTAGCCTACAGAATTTAAATATTTAGTATTTTCTCAGTTTAATGTGTATCTTTTTTAAACTTCTAAAAATCATTGACTTTTATATAAATATCAGACAACTATATTCTAATTCTACTACCATGTTTTTGAGCTCAACATATTATTGTATAATCTTCATAGCCTCAGTTTTGTTCACACATCAAATTAGGGAACACAAATCAAACAGAACAGTCTTGAAGGCTGGGGCTTTCTTGTTCTGATATTTTCTGATACTGTGAATGTTGAAGGATTATTAAATACAAACACCAGGTTACTCATATCACTGAGAGGATTGCCATTAGATTAGGAGACAAACATACAATGAAAAGGTTTACAGGAGGAACATAACACTAAATAAACCAATTTTAAAAAGCAAACGCTACTGTTAGAATGTGTGAACAAATTTCCACAGGTTAAAAACAGTGAACTGATTCAAACAAACAAAAATCTTTGAGCCAAACCTAAGTTTTCTTAGCAGCCTCTGCAGAGGGCCCCTCTTCCTCTTGTGTCTTGCATCCGCTTTTACTTTGTGTTTTGTTCTTTTGGTGGATTGTGTTTGAGAGCAAGAGTAAGTGAGACTTGACCACAGAATTATTTTCATAACATTTCCAATTGATTGGAATCAGGAAAAGAGCCTTGAGAAAACTCTTAATCTTAGGAGAGTTTTGGCCAGGTTTTCTGGGCAAAAAGCTTCAAGGAAGTCCACTCCAGCCTTAAGACAATAGGATTATTGGCAGAAGTCAACCTGGAGATGGAAGCTTTGCAAACATTTCCCTGTTTTTCTTTCTTTCTTTCTTTCTTTTTTAGAGATAGAGTCTCACTCTGTTAGCTGGAGTGTCTTGGCATGATCTCAGTCCACTGCAACCTCTACCTTCCGGGTTCAAGCAATTCTCCTGCCTCAGCCTCCTGAGTAGCTGGGACAATAGGTGCACATCACCACACCCAGCTAATTTTTGTACTTTTAGTAGAGATGGGGTTTCACTATATTTGCTAGGCTGGTCTCAAACTCCTGACCTCAAGTGATCTGCCCACCTCGGCCTCCCAGAGTGCTGGAATTACAGGTGTGAGCCACCACGCCCAGCCACATTTCCCTGTTTCAACTGGAGAGTTTATAATTATTTGATTGGCCAAGCCTGCAGACCAAACTTTGTTATCACGCTCTGAAGAGCTCTGCCCGTGGAAAGATCTTGTTTCTAGTCTCCCTGCTCCCACACCAACAGCATCTTTCCCAAATTCTTTAGGATACCCAAAGCTGTCCTTGCCAGGTGTTGGATGTGATGGAGTTAGAGAACTAGCCTATTCCACGACTTGGATGCATTTTGATTCTGCCAGATCCAGGGGAAAATTAACTTCTCACCCAGGACTGCCATTCTAATTTGTCATGGGACCTGAGGTCACATTAATAATAGTTGTTCAAAGTCCCAAATTGATTAATATTTGCTTCTTAATACATTTTACAAATAATTGTTTTCATTTGGCTACTTGGAGTCATTAAAACAAAAAATATATATACAGGGACTTCATGATGACCCAGCTTTAAGGCCTCACAGAGCTAAAAGGACGTGCCTCTCTGGGATGGCTCCCTGAATAGACTTTAACAGAGCAAGTAGCATAGGGTGATGCACCAGCCTTCAACAATTGAGCAATTTTTATTTTACATATTGAGGTGTCTGGGTGAATAAATACACAGGTAGATGCCTAATCACAAGTACCGTGGCATACTTCAACTCTAAGATCTACAAATTAAAATTCACTTTCTAAAAAATTTTAGTTTAGTTTAAGTTCTGGGATACATGTGCAGGTTTGTTACATAGGTATACGTGTGCCATGGTGGTTAGCTGCACCTGTCAACCCATCATCTAGTTTTAAGCCCCACATGCATTAGCTCTTTGTCCTGGTGTTCTCCCTCCCCTTGCTCCTCTCTGCACCACCCCACCCCCCCACAACCAGGCCCTGGTATGTGTTGTTCCCCTACCTGTGTCCATGTGTTCTCATTGTTCAACTCCCACTTATGAGTGAGAACATGTGGTGTTTGGTTTTCTGTTCCTGTGTTAGTTTGCTGAGGATGATGGCCTCTAGTTTCATCCATGTCACTGCAAAGGACACAATCTCATTCCTTTTTATGGCTGCATAGTATTCCATGGTATATATGGACCACATTTTCTTTATCACTGATGGGCATCTGGGTTGGTTCCATGTCTTTGCTATTGTAAAATTCACTTTTTTTGAGACTTCACATTACCTCTCTGTGGGCCAGTCTTTAGATTAGTTGCTCTACATCTCATTAAGTCCTCCCAACAATACTGTGAGGTAGATATGATTATAATCCTCATTGTGCAGGTGAGAAACCCAAGGCTTAGAGGGTTTAAAAACCTAGTCAGAGGTTCCAAGCTAGTCAGCAGGTGGAAGCCTAAACTCAGACCTCTGACTCCTGGGTCCATACCTCTCAACCCCTGAGAACAGCCAAGAACAAAGAAATGCTATTTTTTTCAAACTGCTGAAATATGCATTCTTGATGTAAGCAGGCTCAAGAGATCATTCTTAAAACACTTGTACTTAGGTAAACGTACAGTGCAGGAAATACACAAGACTTTCCTTTGAGAATTAAAAAAAAAAAAAAAAACTTGTCACTGTTCTTTCAATAAATAAGACTTTAACTATTCTTTTCTTAAGTGAGCTACTTTCATCATATATTTTCCAATTGAATATTGTCCCACACTTGCTCTGCATAAGTACTTTGTGAAACTGGTATAAGGCAAAAATATGTCGGTATCTTACCAGTCTGGTTTTTCTTTCCCTCTAAACTCTGGCAGTTTATATTGCTTAGAACCCATTGCTTGGAGATGGAGGGCAGGGGTATGGGAAATGTGTAAGCTTTTGATTACAAGAGTTATGCATCTTGGTCTTAAAATTATGTTTGCTTTGCAAAGAAGAGAAGGTTCTGGAATAGAGTGTCTCCTTGGCAGTTTATATGTCTTTATCTTGGCTCAGACTTAGGCCAGACAACAAGCAAGCTGCCCACTGCTAAGATTGCATCTATTCTGTGAAAGCCTATGGGGCATTTCAGAAAGGCAGGGGTCCTGGTTGTGTGCATGGAGGTGAAATCTGGCTTTTCATGAGCCTGATTCCTTCCCTTTCTTTCAGGAAATAGAGGAGTAAAGGCATCAAATTTCCAGATCTGGCTTGCTAAATTTCTGGAAAGATACGCTGCCACCAAGGTTTATCCACCAAGGTTTGGGTGAGCATGTGATTGTTCCTGCCTTCCCAAGTTCACTTTCCCCCTTAGGAAGGAAGTGGTTGTCAGACTTCTGCGCGAGTCAGACAGCACAGTCCGTGCGCGCTCTTGCTCTGTCTCTGTGGATTGCACCCAGGCAGCAGAGATGCCCCAGCCTCTGCCACTGAACTTGGCTTACAAGTTGAAGGTGGAAATAAGACACACATTCATTTCTTTTAAAAACATCATGCTAAGTCCAGAGGTTGGGACCCCTCCCAGGAGAGGCCTGAACGCCCTGCCCTCCCACTGCCAAGTCTTTCTTTTCTCTTTCTTGTGGCCTTTCTTGATCCAGGTCTGCTCTAACTAGAAAGCCAAGTCCCCAGAGATGAGCCCTGTGGTACTGAGGGGGTGGGAGTCATGGGAAATGTCCCCCATCACCAAAGCCAGGGGCCTCTCCACACACACTGGGTAATTTTGAAGGAGCAGGGATGATGTCTGACGCACAAGACTTTAAAGTATTCAAGATTCTGTATTTTCCACAACCTGAGTGAGGCATGAGCATACGAAGCACAGCGAAAAGACAGTTCATTAATTTATTTATTCATTCATTCATTCAAAAGACTTTCACATGTGGCAAGATGGCTGAATAAGAACAGCTCTGGTCTGTGGCTCCCAGAGAGATCAATGCAGAAGATGGGTGATTTCTGCATTTCCAACTGAGGTACCAGCTCATCTCACTGGGACTAGTTAGACAGTGGGTGCAGCCCATAGAGTGCGAGCTGAAGCAGGGTGGGGCATTGCCTCACCCAGGAAGTGCAAGGGGTCGAGGAACTCCCTCCCCTAGCCAAGAGAAGCCTTGAGAAACCTTCTCATAAAGAACCATGCATTCTGGCCCGGATACTATGCTTTTCCCATGGTCTTCACAACATGCAGACCAGGAGATTCCCTCGGGTGCCTATACCACCAGGGCCCTGGGTTTCAAGCACAAAACTGGGTGGCCATTTGGGCAGACACTGAGCTAGCTGCAGGAGTTTTCTTCATACCCCAGTGGTGCTTCACATGCCAACAAAACAGAACCCTTCACTCCCCTGGAAAGGGGGCTGAAGACAGGGAGCCAAGTGTTCTAGCTCAGTGAATCCCACCCCCATGGAGTCCAGCAAGCTAAGATCCACTGGCTTGAAAATCTTGCTGCCAGCACAGCAGTCTGAAGTCAAACTGGGACACTCGAGCTTGGTGGAGGAGGGGCGTCCATCATTACTGAGGCTTGAGCAGGCGGGTTTCCCCCTCACAGTATAAACAAAGCTTCTGGGAAGTTTGAACTTTACAGAGCCCACCAAAGCTTGGTAAACCACTGTAGCCAGACCACCTCTCTAGATTTCTCCTCTCTGGGCAGGGCATCTCTGAAAGACAGGCAGCAGCCCCAGTCAGGGGCTTACAGATAAAACTCCCATCTCCCTGGGACAGAGCACCTGGGGGAAGGGGCATCTGTGGGCACAGCTTCAGCAGACTTAAACGTTTCTGCCTGCCAGCTCTGAAGAGAGAAGCAGATCTCCCAGTACAGTGCTCAAGCTCTGCTAAGGGACAGACTGCCTCCTCAAGTGATTCCTTAACCCTCATTCCTCCTGACTGGGAGACACCTCCCAGCAAGGGTTGACAGATACCTCATACAAAAGAGCTCTGGCTCACATCTGGTGGGTGCCCCTCTGGGACGAAGCTTCCAGAGGAAGAAACAGGCAGAAATCTTTGCTGTTCTGCAGCCTCCGCTGGTGATACCCAGGCAAAGAAGGTCTGGAGTGGACCTCCAGCAAACTCCAGCAGACTTGCAGCAGAGGGCCCTGAGTGTTAGAAGGAAGCTAACAAACATAAAGGAATAGCATCAACATCAACAAAAAGGACATCTACACAGAAACCCCATCTGAAGGTCACCAGTATCAAAGACCAAAGGTAGATAAATCCACAACGATGAGGAATAAACAGTGCAAAAAGGCTGAAAATTCCAAAAACCAGGATGCCTCTTCTCTGACAAGGGATCACAAGTCCTTGCCAGCAGGTGAACAAAACTAGATGGAGAATTAGAATTACTTTGATGAACTGACAGAAGTAGGCTTCAGAAGGTGAGTAATAACAAACTCCTCTGAGCTAAAGGAGCATGTTCTAACCCAATGCAAGAAAGCTAAGAACCTTGAAAAAAGGTGAGAGGAATTGCTAACTAGAATAACCAGTTTAGAGAAGAACATAAATGACCTGATGGCGCTGAAAAACACAGCACAAGAACTTCATGAAGCATACACAAGTATCAATAGCCAAATCAATCAAGCAGAATAAAGGATATCAGAGATTGAATATCAACTTAATGAAATAAATCATGAAGACAAGATCAGAGAAAAAAAGTATGAAAAGGAACAAGCAAAGCCTCCAAGAAATATGGGACTATGTGAAGAGACCAAATCTATGCTTGACTGGTGTACTTGAAAGTGATAGGGAGAATGGATCCAAGTTGGAAAACACTCTTCAGGATATTATCCAGGAGAATTTCCCCAACCCAGCACAACAGGCCCACATTCAAATTCAGTAAATTCAGAACACCACAAAGAAACTCCTTGAGAAGAACAACCCCAAGACACATAATCGTCAGATTCACCAAGGTTGAAATGAAGGAAAAAATGTAAAGGGCAGCCAGAGAGAAAGGTTACGTTACCCACAAAGGGAAGTCCATCAGACCTACAGTGGATCTCTCTGCAGAAACCCTACAATCCAGAAGAGAGTGGGGGCCAATATTCGACATTCTTAATGACAATAAATTTCATCCCAGAGTTTCATGTCCAGTCAAACTAAGCTTCATAAGTGAAGGAGAAACAAAATCCTTCACAGACAAGCAAATGCTGAGAGATTTTTGTCACCACCAGGCCTGCCTTACAAAAGCTCCTGAAGGAAGCACTAAATATGGAAATGAAAAACCGGTACCAGTTACTGCAAAAATATATGCAATTGTAAAGACCATTGGCACTATGAAGAAATTGCATCAACTAATGGGCAAAATAACCAGCTAGCATCATAATGACAGGATCAAATTCACACATAACAATATTAACCTTAAATGTAAATGGGCTAAATGCCCCAATTAAAAGACACAGACTGGCAAATTAGAAAGAGAGTCAAGACCCATTGGTGAGCTGTATTCCGGAGACCCATCTCATGTGCAAAGACAAACATAGGCCCAAAATAAAGGGATGGAGGAATATTTACCAACCAAATGGAAAGCAAAAAAAAGAAAAAGCTGGGGTTGCAATCCTACTCTCTGATATAACAGACTTTAAACCAACAAAGATCAAAAAAGACAAAGAAGAGCATCACGTAATGGTAAAGGAAAAATGCAACAAAAAGAGCTAACTATCCTAAATATATGTGCACCCAATACAAGAGTACCCAGATTCATAAAGCAAGTTCTTAGAGACCTACAAAGAGACTTAGACTCCCACACAATAATAGTGGGAGACTTTACACTGTCATCTCACGTGTAAACAAATTTAAACAAATTTATAAGAAAAAAAAAAACACCAAAAAGTGGGCAAAGGATATGAACAGACACTTCTCAAAAGAAGATATTTATGTGGCCAACAAACATATGAAGAAAAGCTCATCATCACTGGTAGTTAGAGAAATACAAATCAAAACCACAATGAGATACCATATCAAGCCAGTTAGAATGGCAAAAATTAAAAAGTCAGAAAACAACAGATGCTGGAGAGGATGTGGAGAAATAGGAACGCTTTTACACTGTTGGTGGGATTGTCTTCCACCATTGTGGAAGACAGTGTAGCCATTCCTCAAGGATCTAAAACCAGAAATACCACTTGACCCAGCAATCCCACTACTGGGTATATGCCCAAAGGATTATAAATCACTCTACTATAAAGACACATGCGCATGTATTTTTATTGTAGCACTATTCACAATGGCAAAGACTTGGGAACCAAACCAAATGCCCATCAATGATAGACTGGATAAAGAAAATGTGGCACATATACACCATGGAATACTATGCAGCCATAAAAAAGGATGAGTTCATGTCCTTTGCAGGGACATGAATGAAGCTGGAAACCATTATTCTCAGTAAACTAACACAGGAACAGAAAACCAAACATCTCATGTTCTCACTCATAAGTGGGAGTTGAACAATGAGAACACATGGACACAGGGAGGGGAACATCACATACCAGGGTCTGTCAGGGGGTCGGGTACTAGGGGAGGGATAGCATTAGGAGAAATACCTAATATAGGTGACGGGTTGATGAGTGCAGCAAACCACCATGGCACCTGTATACCTATGTAACAGACCTGCACATTCTGCACATGTATCCCAGAACTTAAAGTATAATAATTAAAAAATAAAAAGACTTTCACAGCCTGCTTCTGGGTGGGAGGCATGTTGTTGTGCACTGAGGGCTACAGAGACTGGGGTTTGGTTTGCTAGAAGCTTCCAGGTGAGCCCCAGTGATGTGATACGTGAAATATAATACAAAAGATGATCTGTGTAAACCCACAAGAGAAACACAGAATGCGATAAAAGCACAGAGGAGGGAGACAAGATAAGCTGGGGGGTCTGCGTCAGGAAAGGCTTCTCGGCAGCATTTGAGCCAGGCCTTGAAAAATTGATTGTATTTGGACACAAGAAATGAGGCAGAAGCAAAGATTACAAGTCAGCAAAGAAATGAGAGGAAGTTTAGGATAGGATTACAATATCAGAAAATCTGACTTAAAGACTTAATGATAAGGGGCAGCTTAATAGCTCTGCACAGTTTACAAAGCATTTTACTATCTATTATTTTATCTGATTCATGCAAAATATGAACTTAAGTCTCAAGACTCTTATCATATTTTATTTTTAGGAAACCTGGACTGAAGGAGTAAACGTGAAAATAGTTTAAGCATTGCAAAATCCTACATGAAGTGAGATGATACTATTTATTACTAATGATTACAAAGTATTAGAGTAGATTGTATAGTATAACTAAATCCAATGTACATATTGTTTCATTAATGCCGCATCCCCTAGCCCTGCTTGAATAATGATACCATAAGAGCATTAACAATGCCTGGTTCTAACACTGGATTTCATGACTCTCTGTGATTATTTTTTAGAAAGATGGAGATGCAATGAAGAGACATTCACGTGGATACTCACATATGCAGAGAAAGTGCCCACACATGTTTGGACTGGAGACAAACTACAAGACTGGATGTCCCTGAGGAGGGAGACTGGGACTTCTGGCCTATCCAAAGATGGCCTGACTCCCCCACACATTCTCTTTCAGAACTTTGTCCCACCTTCATCAGGAAATGGCATCTAATTCCCTTTCCCTTGAATCCAGGAAGGGCTTGTGACCCTCCTGGAACTGACAGAATACAGCAGAAATGAGGCAGTGTGACTTACGAGGCTAGGTCCTGAAAGGCAATGCAGCTTCTGCCTTGTGAACTATTATAGAATACACCCGTGGGACTCTGAACCACTATGTGAGAAGTCTGCGGCCGCCATGCTAGGAGGAAGCCCAAGCTACCCAGAGGCATCATTTGCAGTTGTTGCAACTAACTGACGGCCCAACTGACAGCAGTACTGACTGCCAGATCAGTGAATGAAGACACCCTAATGACTCCTGCCCTGGCCATCGGGTCATCCCAACCTCTAAGTCTTCCTATCTGAAACTGCACTTTGTGTAGCAGAAACAAACACTCCCTATTGTGCCTGTTCAGGATTCATGACTCTCATAATCTGTGAGTTAAAAAAAAAAAATGGTTGTTTTAAATCACTAAGTTTTAGGATAATTTGTCACACAACAATAGTAAGTAGAATTTCTATTTGATCTATAATGGCTTATTTCTCTGCAAAAAAATCTAAATAAAATATGACAAAATGCTAACATTTTTTCATTTGGAGAGGTGGGTACATATGTTGTATTTGTTAGACTTTTCTTTGAAAGCTTTCTTACTTTTAATTGGAAAAGTTTATGTGATCTAACATGAAATACAAATTGTTGAAACTTCCAGTAAATTTACAAGTGCTAATGTTAAAAAATAATTCTAAAAGACCCACAAATAAAGATATTTACATTTACTTTGTATATTTAAGGATTAAAAAATGGAGATGAAAATACAGAACTATAAAGTGGACTATAAAGATCACAAGCAGGCATCACTGGAATTGCTGTAGTAATGGTTTACATAGTAGCAAATCCTCTGATATTGTTCCCCATGACTTATAAATGAGCTAAACATTTTCATAATAGTCTGGAAAATGTTAGCATGCTAAGGCAGCATTATTTGCATGATATCCATTTTGAAATAACCATGGATTTTGGCCTGATAAAAACAGGCATCCAGGAATAATTTGTCAATACACTATGTCAGGCTTTGAAGTTTGGGTTGTTTACAGATGGAGCATTACTGAAAAAATAAAGCACAATGGCAAAATGCAATCATTGATATGAAAATCCCCTGAAAGTATCTACTGTTCAAGTAGGCACTTGGAAATTGTGGCATTGGATATAAAGAAATACATGATAGTCGACCTAAGATTACCTCAACATTTCACTAAATAGAATGCTTTCTACAGACCAGCTCCAGATTTCAGATTCATGACTCCTGGAAGTATGGGTGAATCAGAAGTCTGAAGCATGGTCAGTTGTGTCCATCTGTTAAATGTGTTTGGCTTCATCAGAGCTTGGACAGAATATGCAAGCAGTGAAAGAAGAGATGTACTGGGGAGCACAAAATGAGCAGAACGGTGAAATATGAACCAGTGACTAGGGCAGCTACCTGCGCCAGCCACGGGGGTCCCTACAGAGTTGGAATCCTATTCCTGCCTTTCGCACAGCTGACGCTCTGGTGTGATACACAAGACCAGGTGTGAGGAGGTGAGTGAATGGCAACCTCAAGGTCATCAGAGACCCTGGGAAGCACAGATTCTGTGGTGTGGTGGGGATGATGGAGATCACACTGGGTTGACGAATGACTGGAAGGTGAGAATGTAGAGATGATGACTGTGTCTATGACAGAGAATTACAGGTGCTCAGCTGCAGAGGAACACAGGGATAAGGGACACTGCTCTAAATAGCAGGTGAACTTAAGCAGGTTTAAGTGTGGACGAACAAAGAACACCAGTGAAGGAGTGACTGAAGACAGGCATCAAAGGTGTGGTGGGCAGGTGGAAATCACCTGAGAAGCCAGGAGGGGTGGGGACCAGAGCACAGGTGAAAAATAAGCTTTCAACAGGGGGTGGTGTTATAGCTCTTCTGCTGTGGGGTTAGAAGGAAGCTATGGGAGCAGAGATAGAGAAGTTGATTGTCCTGGTGCAGGACATTGAAGAAAGGTACTATTCCAAGTTTTCTATTTTCTCAGGGAAGTGGAGAGTGAGTGGTTTGCTAAGAGTAGGGGGAGAGGGTATGAGTGGGGAGGGGCAGATGGGAAGTTGGCAGAGAACAGAGTCTGGAGAGCCGGAGTGGACATCGGGACACTCAACACGACTGTCAGGCAACACCAGGACACCAGGAACTAGAGAGGATAGAGCAGCATGTGCTGGGAGTGGTGTCTCCAGCAGTGCTCTCAGCACAAGCAGGACAGTAGGAAGGGCGCCGGGGCCACTGGAAGATATGGGCTGAAGAACTGGACCAGCAACCTATGCTGGATGGAGGAGGAAAAGGAGGAAGACTCAACAGAGAGGGTGCAGGGACATTATGGGTGAAGGTAGCTGAGTGGCATGAGGCTGGCACCAACTACAGAGGTACAGGGGAGGGACCTGGGCCTCTTGTTCATGGCAGTGTCCCAGCACCTATAGCAGTGCCCCATCATCCACGATGTGTCTGGATGCCCTGACCACTCTATACTACCTCTCAAATGAACAAATTAGTGCATTTCAGGCATGGCCCAAGGCAGGGCTTCCAAGATGACAGGAACACCTCTTGGAGACAGCAGCAGAAGACGCTAAAGAGCAGCATGGACTGTCAGGGCAGAGGAGGGTTCAGTTACATTCAAAATCTGCACATCAGGCTGCAATGCCTGATGGGAGTATGTGCTGTTTTTATAGGACTCACAAGTTGCAATAAAGGTATGCAAGTTGCAGTAGAGGGGAAAATGCATCAGTGAAAGAAGCCATGTGATATGGTTTGGCTGTGTCCACCCAAATCTCATTTTGAGTTCTAGTTCCCATAATCCCCATGTGTTATGGGGGGAACCTGGTGGAAGATAATTGAATCATGGGGGCAGTTACCCCCATGCTGCTATTCTCATAATAGTGAATGAGTTCTCATGAGCTCTGATGGTTTTATAAGGAGCTTTTCCCCCTTTTGCTCAGCACTTTTTGCTGCCGTCATGTGAAGAAGGATGTGTTTGCTTCCCCTTCTACCATGGCTGTAAGTTTCCTGAGGCCTCCCCAGCCATGCAGAACCATGAGTCAATTAAACCTGTTTCCTTTATATATTAGCCAGTATTGGTTATATCTTTATTAGCAGTATAAGAATCAACTAATATAGTAAATTGGTACTCCAGAGAATGGGGTGCTGCTATAAGGATACCCAAAAATGTGGAAGCAACTTTGGAACTAGGTAACAAGCAGAGATTGAAACAGTTTGGAGGGCTCAAAAGACAGGAAAATGTGGAAGAGTTTGGAACTTCCTAGAGACTTGGAGGGCTCAGAAGACAGGAAGATGTGGGAAAGTTTGGAAGTTCCTAGAGACTTATTGAACTACTTTGACCAAAATGCTGATAGTGGACAATGAAATCCAGACTGAGGTGGTCTCAGTCCCAAGCCTTGTTTAGGCCAAGACCCTCTCTTTCTGCTCCTTGGCAACACTGTGCGCACTGGGGCACGATGCCCCACGTCTGCCTGATATAGCTGCCTGCGCCCCTGGAAGCCCAGCCTAGCCTCAGCTCTCAGCGGGCTCCGGGGCTGCCTGCGCTCAGTTAGAAACATCTCCGTCTCCGTCGGCCCAAAGGAGACCCTGGCAGGAGTGAAGGATCCGTGGGTCCCTAGATGGGACGTTGGTCCTGTGGGTTGGCAGAGGACAAGAATTGGGGTTCAGAAACCTCCACCTAGATTTCAAAGGATGTATGAAAACACATGGATGTCCAGGCAGATGTGTACTGGGGGGCACAGCCCTCATGGAGAACCTTTGCTAGGGCAGTGTGGAAAGGAAATGTGGGGTCAGAGCTCTCACACAGAGTCCCTACTGGGGTACTTCCTAGTGGAGCTGTGATAAGAGGGCCACTGTCCTCTAGAACCCAGAATGGATAGATCCACTGACAGCTTGCACTGTGTGCCTAGAAAAGCCACACACTGAACGCCAGCCATGAAGGTAGCTGGGAGGGGGACTGTACCCTGCACAGCCACAAGAGCAGTGCTGTCCAAGGCTGTGGGGGCCCATCTCTTGCCTCAGTGTGACCTGGATGTGGTTTGTAGCACCTTTATTTTGGCCAAGTTTTCCCATTTGGCATGGTTGTATTTACCAAATGCCTGTATCCCCATTGTATCTAGGAAGTAACTAAATTATTTTCGGTTTTACAGGCTCACAGGTTGAAGGTACTTGCCTTGTCTCATGTGAGACTTTGGACTTGGACTTTTTAGTTAATGCTGGAATAAGTTAAGAATTTGGGGGACTGTTGGGAGGGCATGATTGTGTTTTGAGATGGGAGGACATAAGATTTGGGAGGGGACAGGGTGAAATGATATGGTTTGGCTGTGTTTCTACCCAAATTCCATCTTGAATTGTAGTTCTCATAATCCCCATGTGTCAGGACCTGGTGGGAGGTAATTGAGTCATGGGGGTGGTTACCTCATGCTGCTGTTCTCATGATAGTGAGTGAGCTCTCCTGGAATCTCATGGTTTTCTTTTCCCCCTTTTGTTCAGCACTTCTCCTTGCTGCTACCATGTGAAGAAGGGAGTGTTTGCCTCTTCTTCCACCATGATTGTAAGTTTCCTGAGGCCTCCCCAACCATTCTGAACTGTGAGTCAATTAAACCTCTTTCCTTTATAAATTACCCAGTCTCAGATATGTCTTTATCAGCAGCATGAGAAAGACTAATATACCATGTCAGTGAGTATTAGCTGAATTTTAAAGAAGTGAACTTCTGATGACTTTCTTTGAAGAAAGCTACATTTTTCGTTCAAGTGTAAGGTTAGCCATCATCATCACAATGAAAAAATACAAGGCTAATACAAGCCTCCTTCTAAACCAGTGATCCTCAAAGTGTGGTCCTAAGACCTGGGGCAACAACAACATCTGGGAATTGCAAGTGTTAGAAATGCAAATTTTCAGGCCCTACCACAGACCCACTTGATTAGAAACTCCAGTGAGGCACAGCAGTCTGGTTCCACAAGCCCTCTGGGTGATTCTGAGATCTAAAATCTAAGAGCCCTCAAGTCAGGTGGATTGGGACAGGACATTGGTTTAGGGTGAGGCAGACCTTGCAGGGAAACCATTTTTCATGATGTCTTAACTTGGGCAAGTCACAAAACTGCTCCCAGCCTCAATTCCATCCTTCAAAATAGGGGAAAATAATGACTTACCTCATGAGGCTATTTCTGATGCTTAAGACAGTTTAACATTTAAAACACCTGGAATGTATCTAGCTATTATGTCTTGTGACTAGAAATTTTCAGTAATCAGAATAACCCCAAAGAATACATCATCTCACACAGATTTAAAAACCTTAATGGTTCATGAATCAAGTAAGTATATTTTGCTACATAGTAAAAAAATCATTGATTTTACTATGTAAATACACTTACTATGTAAGTGTATTTTTTTACATAGTAAAAAAGTCATTATATTGATATAAAACAATATAAACTTGATAAGGTAAAAGATAATGTGTACACTTTAACAGAGCATAGCTATTAAAAGCTATAAATCAGATTACAACCTAAATGAAGCCATTGCCTTTTCAATGATTCATATGGAGGAAGGTAATTGTAGGTTTCGTATACCATTTCAGCCTAATTTATCATCTGATCCTGTTCTGAGCGATGGAGTCTTTTTGTTACAACAGTTTCCTAACTGGTGAGTCCCCTCTGGTGCCAGAGGCTTGATTCTTCTCTAAACAGCCCCCTCTTTTCAGAGAGTCTTTTCCTTCATGTGGACAACTAGGTAACAATTTTGCTTAAGAGATGATCAATAGGTACTTAGTTTACTCACTATAGGTTTTGAAAACCTCCCTCTATTGTGCCTTACGGAGAAACAATTTGGTACCTGTTCCTTTACTGAAAACCCAATCCAATTTGTATATTTAATTTCTGCATCTTTGACTTGTTCCTCAGAAATCCCATCAAGTTGAACAGCATGTCTGTAGTTATCGTCAAAACTGCACCCATCCACTCATCTGTGTCAAAAGTGGTGCCACCACGAAGGTGCTTCACACCTCCTGGTTCTGCATTTGGCAAAATAATATCTGAATTAGTTAAGAAGAAAGTATAAGCAGCAGTAACTAAAAGCTCTCGCCTTTAGGGCCCCTATGCAGCCAGTCTTTACCTTCCAACAACTCATCTACCACATGGAGTGCACAAATACGGTTGAAATCATACAGTCTGCACAAATATATAACCCAGCCTTCTTCTTCCTTAATATACCATCAACATTTCTGTGTTATTTTATAAGCATGGTTTCCTCATCCCTGCAGTAACTATTTCAAATGACTACACCACATTTATTTAACCATAGTCCCCCTCTATTACACATGCAAATAATTCACAGCTTTTCATCATCATCATACATTTTATGAATCATTTTTCTACTTGTGGGTCACTTAGGGTGACCAATTGTCCCAGTTTATCTAGGACTCTCCTGGTTTTAACACCGAAAGTTCGTGTCCCAGGAAACCCCTTCACTCCCAGCAAGTGGGGACAGCTGGTCAGCCTGGGAAAGCCCCAGATGCAAGCAGAAAAAAGTGGGACCGGCATGCTGAACAGTCATCAAGGAAAAACCCCCACAGACAAAGGCGGGTTTGAAGGCAGCCACTGTGCTGGGGTCAGTGACATGTCTAAGTAAGGTTTATGGAGCTGCCCCTTTAGGCGGACAAAAGATGGTGGCAGCGGATGCAAGACATGCAGGCGCTTGGAAACAGAAGCAGCATTCTGCAGAGTGTGGCCTGGGAGGATCAGGGACAGGGTCTGTGCTCTGTCCTGTGGGGAGTGGGCAAGGATGGTGGTGGCTTGCTGGGACTCACCCCAGGCCACAGGAAAACCCCAACCCGGCCCCATCCAGCATTCAGAGCCAGCAGCAGGTGAATCTGAGCTGGGCACACGTCTGCCAGGGGAGACAACCGGAGCCTGAGGCTTCACCCAGGAGGGCCCTGCTCTTGTGAGCAGGCTGCCTGCACCTGGGAGAAGCTCTAGCCCCTAAAGAGGGGCACAGGGCCAGAGTCAGAGCTTCCTGCCTCACAGGTGTGCCGGTCACGTGGGACACACGAGGCCTTCGCGATGGGATCTTCCTAGACAAGGGGTCACGACAGAAGCCAGACTAGGCCCAGCAGGAGCCGGCTCCAACCTCTGCTCCGCTTCCAGGTCACTTCCCTCACCTGAAACTCCCACCTGCTCCTCCAGCCTTGGCTCATCCCAACTCCTGCTGGACACATAGCCCCCTTCCAGCCTCTTCTCGGACCTTCCACCGGGTTTAGGCCAAGACCCTCTCTTTCTGCTCCTTGGCAACACTGTGCGCACTGGGGCACGATGCCCCACGTCTGCCTGATATAGCTGCCTGCGCCCCTGGAAGCCCAGCCCAGCCTCAGCTCTCGGCGGGCTCCGGGGCTGCCTGCGCTCAGTTAGAAACATCTCCGTCTCCGTCGGCCCAAAGGAGACCCTGGCAGGAGTGAAGGATCCGTGGGTCCCTAGATGGGACGTTCTCTGGCTCCCTGGCCCCGGCCCAGCCCTGTCGGAGCTCTGAGCGCCCCGCTGCCGGCACCACCTCGAGCTCGGACCTCCTGCCCCACTGCTCCTGGGCGCAGGATTCCACGCTGGGGCCGCCTGGGTCCCCTCCGGGCGCCGGAGCGTGGGGGAACCCACAATGCCAGAAGGCTCAATATAGTTTTCTTTAAAAGTCTTTCCCTGATCTTGTCATGTTTCTCTATATGTTCCTTCATTAATATTACCGTTTACTTTGACATTTAAGTCTTCAACCCCCTTCGAGTCCACTTTTGTACGTGGGGATAGGTGGATTGATTATTCTCCATATCCGATGAGTCATTACTTTTCTCAACACCAGTTAGCCAACAAGCCATCCTCTCCCCATGGACTTATGGGGCCATCCTTACTATATATGATGTTCCCCTGGGTGAAGTCAGTTTCTGAGTGCTCTGATCTGTCCATTGGTCCACTTGTCTGTTCTTGTTCCAATACCATGTGTTCTGATTACTTTGGCTTAGAATTTCACTTTAATTTCTGGTAGAGGAAGCCCTCCTCTTACTCCCTACCCCCTCTTTTAAAATGATTTACCTGCTTCTGGACCTTTATTCTTCCATATAAATGTTAGAATAACTCCCTTTGCCTCTTCTTTCCTTTAACTGATGACAAATAGGAACATGGATCCCAGCTCCATAATCACCCTATATTTTGTCACCGAGTCAATAATAGGTTAAGGTAAAAAGACTACATTTTGCAGGGGGAGGGGAAGTTAATAAATACAAATCTTATATCAGCATTAACTTAAATGCTTTTGCAAAGGGAAATAGAGCATGGACCTTCCTGAGACTGGTTTAGGAAAGGTGGCCTTGAAATGTACTTTTTTGGATGATGTTTTCTGGGTCAGGAGAGTACTTCAATGACTAATGCTGGACTTTGAAGCTTTTCTAGTAGTTGTTGTTTGTTTATGTTCTTAAGGGAAAGAGGTTTAATAAAAAGAGACTGAGAGAATGAAAAGGGAGATCAATATAGAGTAATTCAAATAATTGGTACCTTGTATGTATCTTTTTTTTAAGACGGAGTCTTGCTCTTGTTGCTCAGGCTGGAGTGCAATGGTGTGGTTTCAGCTCACTGCAACCTCCACCTCCTCGGTTCAAGCGATTCTCCTGCCTCAGCCTCCTGAGTAGCTGGGATTACAGGAGCCTGCCACCACGGCTGACTAATTTTTGCATTTTTAGTAGAGACAGGGTTTCACCATGTTGTCCAGGCTAGTCTCAAACTCCTGACCTCAGGTGATCCACCCACTTCGGCCTCCCAAAGTGCTGGGATTACAGGCATGAGCCACTGTGCCCAGCCACTTGTATGTATCTTTTATACTTTGACAGGTTGTATGGTTTAAAAAAAGAAAAATCATTTAAGTGAACTGTCTATGAAAGTTTAGTAAGGAAAAATAATTGTATAGCACGCTATCAAATAGGAATTGAAAACTATTATAAAAAGAATACTATGATTATAAATACTTGAAAAGTATATGAAATAACGTTTTTACAATTCTTCTAATAGTTGTAATAAGATAATAAGTTAAAGGTCATGCTATACCAATGTGAAATCCAAAAAAGGAGTCACAATTAATCTTTCTTAGACTCTGTTTACAAATGTTATTACAGTTCTTTACAGAAAATCTTCACATATAAAAAAATCACTGTGCAAACATAGACTACCTGTTGAAATGTAGAGTATATAGAATATAGGTCAACAGCTTCCATTGTGACTGCTTCTTGAACAAGGTTGGATTTCAACCCTATCACCGATTTTCTGTTGCTTTTATCTCCTGGTTTTGTGATGTATCAAATCCATAAGGCTAGATTTAATTACAGCTTTCTATTGCTTCATAACATAGCCTGTTTGATGTAGACCATTAATGAAACTGCAGGGTCTCCTCTTGGCCAAAAAATCCAGATGCTAAGATGTCTTTTTTTGATATATCCCTTTTTGCTGAACACCATAAGCTCTCTTTCCCTAATTTTAAATTTAGTATGATTGATTATTAAATGTACTATGTTTTCTGGTGATTAAGGAAGAAAACAAGTTTCTAAGCAGGAAATGAGAATTGATAACTGTAAGCGTAAATGGAGTATATTCTAACATGGCGTTTTGTTCCCATTGGATATTAAACTACTTTCGTGAATTAAGTTTTAGTGTCTATTCAATATTATGAGAATTGGAAGGCTCAATATATAAAGCACTTTAGTCCAAATTTACCTCAACCCTAACCTGAAGCTCAACATTCATAATTACTGCCCCACCATAACTGCTGTGTCTTCATTTCATGGATTTGGATTTGGGTTGGGGGAGTATTTTCTTTGAGGTCAGATTCTCGTAGCAACACAAGCAAACTGTGATCTGATGTTTTCATTGCCTATAGGACCATTGCAACTGCCCTAAGGCAAATTTGTCTAATTGACCCAACTAGAATATAGGCATGAGCCAGATGGGTGCCTTTCTAACCACCATAAGGCACCTTTGGGGCACCTTTTGTTGTCCATATTTATTGAAGGATTTCCAGGCTCATGAGAAAACATGGGATGGAGCTCAAGTCCCACAGTCCCACAGCTGAGTCTTCAGCCCCCACTGAGCTCTGATCTAGTCCTGTCCTGGGATTTCCTGGTTTTAGGAAAGTCCAGGGCTCTGTCCCAGCGTTCCTCTGCTCAGACTGCAATTGGAAAGAAGTGTGGGGTTCTGAGCGAGTCTACGTCCAGCAACCCCAGACCAGACCAGGCAAGGGGAGGACTTGGGCACTACTGCCCAAGTGACAAGAGCAAGGTAGTGACAAAGAGCAAGAAGGAGGGGACTGGCATATGCCCAGAACCTTCCACATGCTCAGCGGTTCCTGTATGTTTCTCATTGGTCCCGAGAGCCACCGGGATGGGGGGATTGTTCACTCTATATCACAACTGAATCCATGGGGGCTTGAGAAATCTTGCCAAATCAGGTAGCTCTGACTTCTACCCTGGGCCTTTCCCTAGTTTTCATTACTAAGCTCCAGTTTATACCAGCTCCTGACAGTGGACCCCGGCCACGTCCTTAGTATTGGAATCTTGGTGCCCTGCCTAAAGCCTACTTCCCTCAGCCCTAGGGGCTTGCCATCTGCCCGAATTTCCAAGCCCAAGCTGCCTCTCTGAGTCAACTTCCTCAGTATCTGTTGTCAGCATCTATGATCATCACCAGCTACTTACATACCTCAGAAGACAGGACAAGCACTTTGAATGCCTTATTTACATACGTGTCCCCGCTAAAACCAGGGAAATCTCAGGACTGGGCTAGTCCAGAGCTCAGAAACCCTCACATTCAGCCATTTGCTTCTATCCACAAAACTAGGAAGTCTACGTTCTTAGCCACCTATTTGCCTTAGCAATACACTACACTAAACCAGTTTGGATCTAAAATTTGATCATTTTTTCACAAAACTTGGCAACAATAAATTGTTATTATCTAATGGTCTCTGGAGTTGATAAATAGAAAGACAATCTTATTTGGTTTTATAATGTATTCAACTTGGTTGGATTTAAAATAAAAATTATTGTGTATGCTCTATTAGATACAGACTGGATAGGGAATTGTAGCAATCTTACGAGGATGCTAGGGGCTGACAAAAGATGTGATAAATTTGTCACACAATTTCCCACTAACTGCCACACAGAGAGATCAAGAACCTCTGTGGGAAAGGTTCCTGGAACACCTTCTTATACCCTAATAATTTGGACATTGATTTATTTGATTTTTTTTAAGTTGATGCCAAATTAATCTGAATTAGTTTCAATCTAATTTTCTCCTCTAACTTGAATAGTTAATGTTTTTAACTATCCAGGCAACTTCTCTATGGGTATTTGCATTAAAATGCTCATTTGTGAACAATTAAAGGCATTTGTTTCTCAACAGATATTTGCAGTGATTGCTTTTTAAAACATCATCAATATTATATGTGCAGGCTGTTTTCACCACGACCACTTAATCCCCACAAATGTGCTACCAACAGTTTTTAGTATAGGAGCTCCTGGCATCTTGTCCCTTCGGTTTCTGTCTCAGAAGCATCAGCTTACGACGTCCCTCCCCACTAGCCTGGAAACACACATGTTGTCTTTCATTCTGTGCTGTCGGTTGCCCAAAGCTTCCCGTTGGCAGACGTGCCATGAAATCAGAGCCATCCTGTGCGTATGCTGGGCAGACGCAACTGGGAAAGGCCTCTGAGACACTTTGCCATGTTGGGACCAGTGGTCTCTGTTAGCATGGAAAGACTTGCTTATCACTTGGTTATTTCCATTGCTGGTGCCCTATAGCGATCCTATGAGAGAGGTCACGTGCCCTCCCAGAACTGAGTTTGAAAGCAGAGTAGGTGCTTTTGTTTCTCAGGTCCAGGCTTGTGCCTATCCTTGTTCTGTCCAGCGGTTTCCACCATGCTCACAGCCAAGGACAAGTCCCCTCCTTGGACTCTATGGGGCACTAGGATCCAGAGTAGATGTTAAGGAAGGTGAGACGGATGCCTGCCCCAGAACTGTGTAAATCACATTTATTTATTCACCTTCTTCTAAGCCCCTACACTTCACCCCTCGCTAATTTTCTCTATTATCACACAAGTACTAGCCACAGAGTTATTTTGTTTAATTACCAACACAAAGAGAAGTAAGAGCATGGTAATCCTTAAATAGTTGTTACTGACCTGACCCAGATAAAACAGTATTAGCCATCATTTGACAAGCTCAACAGTCATTTATCACTTTAAAAAGCTACACCAAAGACCATTAAAACTTTGCTTTTTCCTCACAGAATATAAATAAACTTCCTTTCTTGGTTATGGTTTAAGGGGGGGGGGAAACTGGGGCAGAATGTTGGAAAGGTTTTATTCTGTTTTGGAAGGTAGGTGGTGTTTGCTCCCCACTCCATAGCCATGAAGTGGGCAGCGCTGCGCCCTGGGAGCTGCCCAGCCCAGGCCCCACAGTGCTCCTCACCGCACCGGGCCTTGCACCTGTGCCCAACTGCCCTGGAGCAGGCTCGGCTGATGACACAGACTACTGTGCAGTGCCAGGACAGCTGGGAAAAGTCTCTTCGGCCCAGTGGACGTCAGCACATTAAAATTATGGCCCCAAAGAGCCAGCAGTTCTATTCCTTCCTGTTCCTTTCATGTTCCAGGTCACATCCCCTACGTTAAGATTCTGCAGACACAGACTCCATGAGCAGATAGGACTCGAGTGAAGTGGAGGCCTGTTTTCCCCTGCTCCAGAGGTCTGTGGGGGGCCATGGCCGCCATGATTGTTCACCCTGTGACTGATCACACCTCGTGGATGCAAGGCTGAGGATGACACAAGGAATTGGTGTTAGAGGTCAACAGGAAGCAACACCATTGGTAGAGGGCCTGGGTTAATCTCTGAGAGCCAGTTCCAGGGTTGGCCTAACCATGGTCATAAAAAGCATTACATGTGCCAAGGCATCCCTTTCTCATTCATTCATTAATTTAATCACAAATATTTGCCAAACACTGCATTAGGCTCAGAGGACAGAGTGCCGGCCCTCCAGTGCCCCAGAGTCTGATGAGGCAGTGAGCACAAGATGAGTACAGCAAAGGCAGCTAGACAGAGAAACGAAGCCAAGCCCAGCCCTGGGTGGAGGTGGCAGTGGGGCAGGTGTTTCTGGAATAGGTGTGTGTAAAGGTACAAAATGGAACAGCCTCATGAGGAAAGACAGGGGTTTTTGTTTGTTTTTTGTTTTATTTTGTTTTGTTTTTTGAGACACAGTCTCGCTCTGTCGCCCAGGCTAGAGTGCAGCGGCACCATCTCGGCTCATTGCAAGCTCTGCCTCCCGGGTTCACTCCATTCTCCTGCCTCAGCCTCCCCAGTAGCTGGGACTGCAGGCGCCTGCCACCACGCCCCACTAATTGTTTTTGTATTTTTTTAGTAGAGATGGGGTTTCACGGTGTTAGCCAGGATGGTCTCGATCTCCTGACCTCGTGATCTGCCCACCTCTGCCTCCCAAAGTGCTGGGATTACAGGTGTGAGCCACCGCACCCGGGCAAGGAAAGACAGGTATTTTGAGGAAAGGAAAGGAAACAGCGCACACAAGAGCCCAAGGGGAGGACAGCTGTGGCACATGTCCCAGGGTGACCTCCTGGAGAGTGGGAGCCCCGGGTCCCCAGAGAGGGAAAAGCCTCTATAGGCGGAGACATGGGGTGGAGGCACGGACACCTTGTGTGCCAGACCCAGGGGAGGATGCTCTTAGAGGAACCAGCCTGCATACCATTTTATCAGGTGCCTGCAGCCTCGTGACATGTGCCCTACCAGGAAGCACACTAAAATGCTGTATGAGTCAGAGCAGCCTAACAGTAAGAGCTGCAACAAGCAATCTCCCAAGTTTCAGTTGTGTAACACAATAAAGCTTATTTCTTATTCACAATCCCATATTCCTGTGCAGATGAATTGGTGGGGAGGGGAGGTATGGGGCTCCTGCCCTCCTTGCATGCTTCCAGGAACCCATATCCTTCCATGTAAGAACTCCACCATCCTCTAGGGACTGCAGGAGAAAGGTCGCTCTGGCTCCAGGCCTAGCAGTTCCTCATTCGCTTCCCCAGCATTGTTGACCAAACCTCAGACATGTGGCCTCTCTAACTTCAAGGGAAGCTGGGAAATATGACCTATCTGTGGGGTCCAGTGGGAAAGTATTGGTATTCTCAGCCTCTAGAGCAAATTAGTGTCCGAGATATTTTATTTTATTTTTCAGAGAGAGGGTCTTCCTCTGTCACCCAGGCTGGAGTACAGTGGCACAGTTCAACCTCCTGGGTTCAACCTCCCAAGTAGATAGGACTACAGGCATGCATCACCACACTCGGCTAATTTTTTTTTAATTTTTAAAATATCTTTGTATAGATGGAGTCTCACTATGTTGCCTAGGCTGGCCTCAGACTCCTGGGATTACAGGCATGAACCACCACACCTGGCCAAGGGTTTGACTATTTATATTTAAGGCAAATTTATCAGTGATTTATTATGCTAGACCAAGGATCAGCAAATTTACAGCTCCAGGGTCAAATCTGGCCCATAGCCTGTCCCTTCCCTCCCTCCCAACTCCCACCTGGCTTAAGGGTCTTTATGTGTTCACAGCAACCAACTGTACTGAGCGCAACCTATGACCAGGCACAATGGCAGGCACTTTGCATGCATATTTCAAGCCAGTTGCTAAGGCTGGCATTCTTGCACCCGTTCTAGTGCTGAGGAAACTGAGGCTCAGGCAGATGCTCAGTTGACTTACCCTTCAAGTTAATAAATAGAGGAGCTGGGATTTAGGACAAGATTTATCTGACACCAAAGGACATGTGTATTCTTTCCACTCTACCAAGATGCCAATGCCAAAAATAACCCGTGGGTCCAAAAGTACAGATGTCTCTGCAACATCTGTTGGAGTCGCCTACCTTTGCCCAAAGCTCCTTTCTGAGGTTTACCAAGATTCCCAGAAAATGTGGTTCAGCTGTTGGCTTCCCCGCTCCCCAATTAATCCCAGGATTTTATCATCAGTTGCCCATCCCTGGAGAGCTCAAAGCTTTCTGAAAATAAACAGCAGCATTTCACCTGATAAGATTTGGGATACCTGTCTGAGGATAAAGGGATAATGTTCCCCTGCGAGAGTCTCCAGCGTGTGCTTGGTGGAACTGGCACTTCTCTCCCACTCATTAGATTCCCGTCATGCTCCTCATTAAGAAACACCCAGCTCGTCTCTCTGTGTGGTCCATGGACCATCTGAAAGGGCTCTAGATGTTTGTGAAAAAGGAAAATTCCTGAACTCCAACCCTCATCTTTTGATTCCAAACCCTGTATGTGTGACCCAAGAATGCGCACCAACCACTGCCCCTGAAGGCACAAAATAAATGGGTGCAGAGGAAATAATGAAGATGAGAGGGTCTGAGAATGGAACATCTTTTCCCTCATATTTTCCTCTTGGACTCCTTGTACTCTGAGGCTGAGGTTAAGGTCAATGTACTTTCTGCCCCAGTTCACTCCTCTGTCCCATCAGAGGGTGGTACCCTTTACCGCACCCACAGCCACTGTCATCACATTATCTCTGCAATTTTCCCTGCCAAGCTTCACACTGTTTGGAGAAAGACTCATGTATCTTTCTATCCCCAGCCTAGCCCAGTGCCTACAATATAACAAATGCTAAACAAACTTCAGCTGAACTGCTGTTGATAATCCAAAATATCAGCTGCCAGAGAGGAGCGGGAGATACACTTGCATACTCTCATAATGAAGATCTTTATTTTAAATATTTTCCTTGTTCTGAGGTCCAGAAAGCATTGCTGCATGAACCTGTTTGGCCATTCTGCTGCCTAGACCAAGAATCAGACACCTAGTGGGGTGGCTGTTCACTCATTCACTCGAGTCCTGCTTTCATTCCGTTTAAAAATAAACTATTAGGCCAGGTGCAGTGGCTCATGCCTGTAATCCCAGCACTTTGGGAGGCCGAGGCGGGCAGATCACCTGAGGTCGGGAGTTCTAGACCAGCCTGGCCAATATGGTGAACTCCTGTCTCTACTAAAAATACAAAAATTAGCCAGGCGGGGTGGTGGACACCTGTAATCCCAGCTACTCGGGAGGCTGAGGCAGGAGAATTGCTTGAACCCGGGAGGCAAGGTTGCAGTGAGTCGAGATTGCGCCACTGCACTCCAGCCTGGGCGACACAGCGAGACTTTGTCAAAAAATAAAAATAAAAAAAAAAATAAAAATAAATAAAAACAAAATTTAAAAAGCCTATTACACTATTAAAACACTTTTGTTGTCATCAGCAAAAAGGACTAGGTACTTTGAGGGACAAGGGTCAACATAAAATACAATTTTTGTTGAATTGTTGATGTTTCAGAAAGTATGGGAAAGACGCACTCTTCTACTAAAAACAAACAATGGATTCAGTTTTTATAGATTCAGCTAGGTCCTCTGGAAGGGAAAAAGTGATTCCAAGTCAAAATGATCTGAAAAGGAAAAACAAATGTGATTCAGTCTATTTTTAAAGGTGTTCTGAAGCCCTGCTCTGAGTGATAGCCTAGGGAGAAGCTCTTTTTTTTCATCCATGTCATATTAGCAAGCATTGAAAAATCCTAACATCAATCTTGAAGATACTCCCTGGGCAGTGAATTGAAATATTTGGGACAGGGGGTCAGACTCGCTTCTCTGCAATACATCTTATTTTATTCTGCCCAATATCTGACAACAAGATAAGACCGAGATTCAGACATTGGAAAAGTCTCCATTGAGGAAGTTCAATGTAGGTGATAAATCCATTGCCTCGAGCGGGAGACACGAATGGGGAGTCGGCCATAAAGCGCTGTGCACTTGGCACTGATTTCTGACTTAGTGTCTTAGAACTATCTCAAGTTGTAAGATGCGAAGAGGGTGTATGGGATTAAAATGACTATTTTGCAACTTGCACCTCAGGAGGCTAGAGAACCATTCCCACCAAATGAAAGCACAGCCTTCCCTTCTGCCAGTCTGGCTGACTGTGGATCCTGACACCATAAAATGAAACAAAATAGCCCATTGGAGGACCTTGATAGTAAGAAAATAAATACAAAATTTCAACAAGGTTTCTGCAGGTTATAAACAGTGAGAGATCTGAGTACCACCTTTCATTGACTTGTTTGAAGGATTTTGACCACTTTATGGAGGAAAGTGGACTGACTTACAATCAAGGCCCCCGGATTTGAATCCATTTTGGCTACATAAATGGCATGAGACCCTGGAAGGTCCTCAGGTTTCTCTTCTGTAACGCCAGGACAATGATTCCTCTCCCACCGTGGTGCATGGATGAAGTATTATAGCTATATGGAGGCATTCTGGAGTCTGGTCATCCTGCCCACTTTGTAAACTCTCCCAATTCACCCCTTTACATGATTTATATATTAGCCTTCAAGTTTATAAAAATACACTGGATACATAATGTTAGTGGAAGATGTAACTACAGTTCCTTTCATCAGACAGAAATTTGAAAGAAAAAAATTAGTCGAACCAAAGACTGCAAAAGCTACGCAGAATTCAGAGAGTGGCTGACTTGTTTTGGATAGCTGAACTTTATGAAGAGATGGGGGTTTTCTTCTTGAGAATCCAAACGTGAAAAACAAACCAAAAGAAGCACAAAACTATTTGGGATTTAAAAAAGAGGCCAGGCGCGGTGGCTCACACCTGTAATCCCAGCACTTTGGGAGGCTGAGGAGGGCAGATCATGAGGTCAGGAGATTGATACCATCCTGGCTAACATGGTGAAAACTCGTCTCTACTAAAAATACAAAAAATCAGCCGGGCATGGTGGCGATCGCCTGTAGTCCCAGCTACTCAGGAGGCTGAGGCAGGAGAATGGAGTGAACCTAGGAGGCATAGCTTGCAGTGAGCCACTGCACTCTAGCTTGGGAGACAGAGCGAGGCTCTGTCTCAAAACAAAACAAAACAAAACAAAAAAACCCAGAATCTCTCCAATATATTTCAAAAACTTGTTTGAGGTTTTAAGGGGTACATTCCTAATATCATTTTACTTTCTTAAAGATTTTTAAATCATTGTTCTGGGCACACCAAACAGTAACCGGGTGGTGACCCTGATGGTATCTGGGGCATTGTAAAGGGCTGAATCCAATGGCTAATTTTACAGATGAAAAAAGCCCAGAGAGGGCGAGTAACTTACCCAAGCCATACAGCCAGCTGGAGACTGAGCCAGCCCCTGACCCTCCATCATTGCACACCGCATTTTAGGAGCCACTGATCTTCATAAAATTACCTTATTGTAACCCCAGAATGCTAGTAACCCTGCAACCCCAGAATGCTTCCAAAGTATCTGTGGGAACATTAAATTACAGATTTTTATGCCTGTCTTCTTTGATGTCCATGGATCATGCTCACTCATGCAAACCTCACTTGAGCACTTTTTGAGGCTCATTTTATTCTTCATCTTTAAATGTCTTCAAAAATCAGCTGTCTGCCCTCCATGTGGGTCTTCTGGTTCACTCCAGAAGTAAGCACTAGGCAGCGCTGCTGAGTGGAGTGGAAGGAGCCACCTAACAGACGTGACTCGCAGAGATAATGCCCTCTCTCACCCAAGTCCATGCCCTGTCCTTTTGACTGTGAAATCCCTAACAAGACCATCACCGATTATAAAGTAGTCCCCAGCCTTACCACGGATTAAGTAGAAATTAAAGATCCCAAACACACATGTATTGCCTGGTTGTCCTGCCAAAGGGTTTTATCCTGAGATAACTCAGCATAGAGCCACTCAGTGTGCTAACACACCTGTCTATAGCATTATAGAAACACCCCGAACACACATACACATTTGCCTGGCCGTCCTGCCAGGCAGTTTTATCCCTGGAGCACTTAGCATAGCGACATCCACTGTGCTAACACACCAGCACATGACATGAGAGAAAGATCCCAAACACATATACACATCGCCTGGCTGTCCTGCCAGGGGTTTTATCCCTGGAGCACTTAGCATAGAGCCATCCACTGTGCTAACACACCAGCACATGGTGTTATAAAACATACACAATTGCAACCACCGGCACTCCCAACTGCAGTGAGATAAGCTCACCAGACCAACAGCAACAGCGGCAGAAAGGGCACTCCTACCTCCTAACGCAGTGTTTTCCCCACTATTCAAGTAGGCCATTTTTAAAAGTTTATCACAAAAAAGGACAAAACTTTTTTTTTCCTAACGTACCTGATCACATTCAATCATTTTTTAAAATTAACTTAAGCTGTGATTGTAGACAAAGCTCAATAAAACTGCTCATCCCTGCAACCCACGCTCAATTGAGGCCGTTTCTGAGTTCTGATGATCACAACGTGACTCGGCTCTATATCTGGACCTCGCAGAGAGGCAATCTTCCATTTCAGCAAGGATGCAGAAACAGATTGCTGAGGCCAAGGGTGAAGGAAGCTCCCCTAACTTCCAAATGCACTGACTGCCCAAAATGCGGGGATCGCCCCCGCCCACCCCTCCCCCGTCCCGCAGCAGCCCCCGCCTGTAAATGGGTTGGGGATTTGCTTTGGAAGGCTGTGGCCCTCCCGCTGTGTTCCTGAAATGTACTACCAGAAAAAAAACTAAAATTTATGCAGTACTTCAGTTTTCCCAGCGTCTCTCAGATGTTGCTCTTTGCCCGAAAGCAATTTTACCAAAACCATTCCCCGGAAAAACCTCGACCTTTGTCCCCTTGCATTTTGGGTAACCATCTGGGCAACTGGAAAAAGCTGCCGCTGCCTTCAAACGTTGGTTCCCCCTTTCCTTTGCCCCTGGAGACCACAAGCGAATTCGGATCTGCCAGGTCGCTCGCCCCACAGACTGACGTTCCCTATCGCGCGCCAAACCGTAATTTCCAATGACGGCGCCCGCACATCTCCAAGATGACGCGGTGCTGGATCTTTGACTTCTTGAGCAGGCCTGCGCCAGGCGTCTAGAATTCGGCTTCGATGAAAGTTTTTGTTCACACTCGAAACCAAACTATCTGTGCATTAACTCACGGGCTCAGGCAAATAACGAAAGGCTTTTTCCCAGCATTTACGGCGCAGCACTTCCAAGGGTGCGCTGAATCCTGCCTGTCCCCAGAGGCAGCCGACCGGTCCCGTCTCCACCGACCTCCCCTGGCGGCCAGCGTCTCACACGAGGCGTGTCCGCCTGGGAGCCAGCATCGTCCTCTCCCGCCGGCTTCCGAAGGGCCGGGGCACCCTTACCTCGCTGACGATGGTGGAGTGGGCCTGGGCGTAGCGCCAGCCGCCGCGGCACGGCACAAGGGGCGCCGAACGGTTGGGGAAGGCGGCGAGTGGGTCCGCGCAGCCGAGCGCGCTAGTGGCGGCGGCGCTGTAGTTGGCCGCCTCCAGGAGGTAGCGCTGGCAGCGGCCGCGGCGCTCGCGGGGCTCGGGGCCGCGGGAGACGGGTGCCGTGCGGTTCCACTCCTCCTCCGGGCTCCAGCCGCAGCGCTCAGCAAGCGCCGCGGCACTTGGCCCGCGGCACCAGTAGTGGTCGGGCTGCGTGCCCAGGAAGACCACGCCGACGAAGAGGAAGGCGAAGGTGATGCCCGTCAGGCACAGCAGCAGGAACACGCGCCTCTGGAAGCGCCCGAACTCGCCCGCCCGCTGCAGCGCCTCGTCGAAAGAGGGCATGGTGCGCCCGCCGCCCGCCGCCCGCCGCCCGCAGCCCTCAGCCGGCGCCTCGAAGTGACCCGCGGGCCCAGCCGGCGGCCTCTCTTTACTCTGCCGCCTCCCCCGCGCCACCCGCCTCACTCGCCCTGGCGCGGTGCCGGCTGCTGCCGCTCCTCCTGCCCCCCGCCTCCCTTTCCCAGGCGCCCGCAGCAGCCCCGGGCCACAAGTCGCCGGAGGGACGGCCGCGAGCCCGGCGCACCCAGCCGGGTGGGCGCGCGGTGGGGCCCGGGCGACGCGGCCTGACTACGCGCCAGGGAGCGCCGGGGACCCGGCCTGGGACCGCGAGTGACGGACGCAACCTCAGGCCTGGCGCGGAGCTCCTTTTGGTCCCTGCCAGCAGCCTGCTCTGCAGTCAGCCCCAGGTCGGGCTGCAGAAGAAGAAAGTTCCAGGGTCACCCGACCACTCCCGGAACTTCTGGGACCCGATCTCTCAGCAGTCCGGAGTGCAGCCCGGGAACTAAGGACGCGCGCGCCCCGGGTCCAGTGCCTGTACCCGGGAGAGCCCCCCTCCAGCCCTTGGCCCTTGCGCATGCAGCGGCCTCCTGCGCCCATGTGGGGCAGGGCAAGGCAGGGCAACCCTTTCCCAGCACAGCGCTGGCCATCGCCGTCGACCCATCGAGAGCTACAGCTGGGATTTGATCACCCAACTTTCCCCAGAGAGCAGCCGGGCAACCCATGCAGGCGAAGGGGCTTGTTCAGCATCCAGGAGGTTTGGGGTGAGAAGGGATCGCCTCAAAGCCAGGCCTGATGCAGACCTCCTTCCCCAGGGCCTTCCCACCTACCCTCGGTCTGAACGACAAGGAAGGGTGTTGGTGGTTGGTTTGAATCCTGGTTTTTCCACTTACTTATTGCTCCTGCCGATTCAGCAGAGTTCGATCAGAACTTTCCCCGCCCAGGCTGCCCAGGCTGCTGGGTCCACGCAGGGATGCTAGGACGTCCCTGGGCCGGGTCGCGGTCCCCCCACGCCCCCACGTTATCGGCCCACGTTCTGCCTTTAGCAAGACCCTGGGAGGACTTGCGGTTCCTCCTCCGGAACAAGGAGTCCGAAGCCAGGCTGCTTGGATTCAGACTGGCCTCATGCCCTCACCAGCAGTTTCAACTGCCTGCTAGACCCCAGACTCAGTCTGTCCGCCTCCAGCCCAGCTCCCCTTTCCTGCCCTACCTTTCGGTGCAACCATGTCCTGGGCCCAGACTCAGAACCTCAGTATGACGGGAACACCCCTCACTCCTCAGGCCTGTACTCTTAGGTCACCTCGGCTTGGAACCCCATTTGCCAATGTTGGGGCTCAGAAAACAGTACACCAAAATAGAGGCCTCAGAAGCAGTCTCCTGTGTCTCGGTCGCATTCTCCGCCAGGCTAGCCATCGAAACCAGAACACTTTTCCCCAAAGCCAGTCATAAAACAAAAATATCACTGAGATTTTCCCTCACTTGTCTGTGTAAAAACTGGCCATAAGGAAATCACCTGTTCTACCTCGTTGATTGTAGTCCTAAGATCCCCCATTCCACAGAAGGACCTGCCTCTTACCCAGAAGGAAAAAAGGCTGCTCAGAGAGGCCAAGAAGAATCTAGAGCGACCAGCCTTGCTGGGTTTCCCCACTCAGTATGGGCATTAGATCACACCTTTTGGTCCAATCCTATTTGGACATGGCTATCCGTATTTTGTTGAACCTAAGCATAATAGTAGGCAATTTCCCCTGTATCTTGGGACCTTCATTCTGAAGGCCCCCATGTACACCTTAAATAAATGAGTACACCTTTTCTTCTGGTCATCTGCCTCTTTTCTGTGAATTTTCAGGGAACTTTGACCAGTCAACAACCCACCCCAACCTCTGCACACATGAGCACATTCCCCCCTTTCCTGCTTTGTCTCCAAAGCACTTATTGTCATCTAACATAGGTATGTTTTTATTCATTTATCATATATTTATATTTATACTTATTCATTTTATTTATTGATTGATTTATCTGTGTCCCTCTATTACAAGTCAGGTTTCATGAGGGCAGACTGTTGTTTTGTCTGTTTTCTTGTATTGCTACCTTCTGGTACAGTGCTTGGTGCATTATAAGCGCTCAGTAAATATTTGTGAAATAAACAGATGCATCTTGACTCCCCCACCATACACACACACTCACGTGTCCCCTCCTCCCAGCTATATGATTGCCTTGGGCTCCCCTCAGGGTTCCATCCCTGCAGCACCTGTCCTCTGGTCCAGCCTGCACTCGGGATCATCTTCCCACAGTACAGCTTGGGGGTGTCACCTTCAGCAGCTTTCCTTGTTTTCTAAAACCCTCCTTTCTCACTCTCCCTTTCTAGCTCCTAACCTATGTTCCTTACCAAATTGTTCCCTGTGGACAGCCAAACAGAACTACTTGCCAATCTTCACATTCTCCTTGAAATTTTTAAAATCTATGCCTGTACACACAAAGTTTCCTCTTCTTATAATCTCATCCTCCTATTCCTCCCTGCCCATCACCCAGCAAGGCCTAGTTCAAATGTCAACAGCCCCTCTTTAGAGTCTTCCCCAACCACCACCACTGCCTTCCTCCCTCGGCAATGCAGTCCTCATCAGTGCTCCTAACATATCTAAGAAAATTTTCACAGAATTTCACTATTTTTTTTTTTTTTTTGTATTGTGGTTGTCAGGGTATTTTAATGTTAACTACTTTTTTTTTTTTTTTTTTTTTTTAATAAAAAAGGGCCGGGCGCCGTGGCTCACACCTGTAACCCCAGCTCTTTGGGAGGCCAAGGCAGGTGGATAACGAGGTCAGGAGATCGAGACCATCCTGGCCAACACAGAGAAACCTCGTCTCTACTAAAAATACAAAAAATTAGCTGGGTGTGGTGGCGGGCGCCTGTGGTCTCAGCTACTCAGGAGGCTAAGGCAGAAGGATTGTGTGAAACCAGGAGGCAGAGCTTGCAGTGAGCCGAGATCACACCACTGCACTCTAGCCTGGGCAACAGAGTGAGACTCCATCTTAAAAAGAAAAAATAAAAATAAAATTAAAATAAAAATTAAAAAAAGGAAGTCATCTCAGCCTATGGACAGATACATCCAGTATAGTTGCTGACTTCATGGTGGACCTAGGAGCCAGACCCACTGGGTTCAAACCCCCCTCCTACTTATAGCTGAGTGATATTGGGCAAGTTATTTAGCCTCTTCTGTAAAATTGAGTAATAATGGAACCTTCTCATTTTTAATGCAAATCACTTAGAACAGGCCTTGAAACACATGTGCTAGGTAAGAGTCAGCTAATAATAAAAAGAGAGATAAAAATACCACCCAACCCCAGAATTAGCAAACGTCATCTTATGTTTGCTTTGGATATATAAAGTCCTGACATATCACAGACACAGCTGAAGTCTCCTTCCTGTTGCTTCAGATCCTATCCTCTGTCTCCTCCCTTCCTCCCTGGGGCAGCCATTAGGTCTTTTCTTTGGGACATGGGGCTCAGAGCTACTGAGCAGGGAATCCCAGGGTCCCAGCTCTCACAGTGTGGTTGGAAGTGGGACGGGGAAGGAGGGTGATTGACTTTAGGTGAGCACAACTTCTTGGCCCTGGAGGAGGTTGGGAGTAGGGCCTGAGTGGGCACCCTCAAGGCCCCAGGCCTCTCTTGCCCAGATGTAATTTTCAGGAAGCTATTTTTCTTATCTGTTTGAAGTCTTTAACACACAGGTATTGTAACGAAACAGTAGATAGTATTTGGAGTGCTTTGAAAATTGTACGTAAATGGTACCATACTCTACATAGTTTTCTGTCCCTCCTTTTTTTTTTAACTCCACAATATATTTTTGAGACCTGTTAGCCTTGATATATAGAGATCGGGCTCCTCTGACTGCTTGTATCATTCTATTGAAAGGTCATCCTATGACTTTTCCATTCCCCTGCTGGGGAACATTAAGTTCATTTTTAATTTTTCACAGTTACAAATTGTGCTGCAGTGAACATATTGTGCATATTTATGTATTTATGCAAGCATTGGTTGAAGATAAATGCCTAGAAGTAGACTAGATGAACCATAAGTGTGCTTGTTTGAACTTTACTAGACATTGCTGTCAATGGCTGTCCTCAATTGACATCCCACCAGCAACACATGAGATGATTCACAGCCATACCAACACTTGGTCTTGTTAGACTCAACCGTATTAACAGACACTATGGGTGAAAAATGCGGTCCCATTGTTCTGATCTAGTCAGTGAGGTGACTAACACATTTACATATGTATTCATCATTCAGGTTTTCTCTTATGTGAGTTGCCTCTTCCTATCATCTGCTTATGTTCTCTTTGTTATCTGTGGGTTTTTTTTCTTATTGGATTATGAGAAATTATTCGCATATTTGTATATTCTGCTTCCCTGCCAGCTGTATATATTCAATCTTCTCAGTCTGGGGGTTGTCTTTTAACTTTTAGCATTTCGGAGGCTACACAAATTTTAAATTGTGATATACTAAAACTGATCATCCTCCCTCATAGCTTCTGCTTTTTCAGACTTGTTACAAAAATCCTGCTCTAGTCTGAGATCTTAAGTACTTTCTTCTATACATTCTTATTAAATCATGTTTTTCAAATTGAGGTTTAATATCTCTGCAGTTATTTTTGTGCAGAGAATGATGGGATCTAATTTTACTTATTTCTCTCGAATGGACAACCACTCACCAAGATGCCACTTCACTGAACTTCTACTTGACTCACACTATTGCCTCTCTCTTAAATTAGGTTCCTGTTTCTAAGCCTTCATTCTGTCCTACTGCTCTGTTTGTCCACTTCTAGGCTAACATTTCACCATTCATTCCCGGGGTTCTATTTATTTATTTGTTTGTTTGTTTGTTTGTTTGTTTGTTTTGAGACGGAGTCTCGCTCTGTTGCCCAGGCTTGAGTACAGTCGGGCAATCTCAGCTCACTGCAAGCTCCGCCTCCCGGGTTCACGCCATTCTCCTGCCTCAGCCTTCCGAGTAGCTGGGACTACGGGCTCCCGCCACCACGCCTGGCTGATTTTTTGTATTTTTAGTAGAGACAGGGTTTCACCGTGTTAGCCAGGATGGTCTCGATCTCCTGACCTCGTGATCCGCCCGCCTCGGCCTCCCAAAGTGCTGGGATTGCAGGTGTGAGCCACCGTGCCCGGCAATTCCCGGGGTTCTTAACCAGTCTTAATATCTAGTAAGACAAATCCCACCTTTCTTCTCGCCTCACCTTGTCCTCTCCAAAATTTCCTTGGCTATTCTTGGACTCTTTCTTCCATACAACTCTTACATTTTACCAAGTTCCACAAAAATCAGTTGAAGTCTTAGTTTAAAATCATGTATACACTTTTTTTCTCCCATGGCATTGTAGGTATTTTGAGAGAAAAACCAAATCGCACTCACCTTTGTATCTTTGAAACATCCGTTATCTGTTCTATATCTGCACCATCCAAAATGTTGTGTCCATTTAAATGTACGTTTATTAAAATTAAATAAAATGAATAATTCTGTTCCTATGAGCCATATTCCAAGTGCTCAGCAGCCACAAGTGCAGGAACTAGCACACTGGCTTACACAGAGAGAGGAGAACAGTTCCGTCGCCACCAGGCATTCTGGTGCACAGAGCTAATCAACACATAGTAATCAATAAATGTTGGTTAAATAGCAATAATAAGAATCAATTGTAGACTTTTGTAAAAACAAGCTGGCATTAACTTTTCTTAAAAAGGTAATCATTTTAATTTCTTCATCTGAAGTTTTATGGTTGGTGGTTTTATTGCATTTAGGAATGAATATACCAATGCCAGAATATTCACCACATATTGAGTTGCCAGACTAAGTCATCATGACATTTATGTAGTTTGGGAAGAGTAAAGCACTCAGAAGATTAGCTTGGGAGTGCTATAATAAGTGTTGGTTTCAAGATTTTTTTCCTAAGATTCACGGAAGAGAAATTTGGCAGGTGAACTGGTGGTACATGTGCTCAGGCCTACAGAAAAAAGAAAAATGAAGGTTCATATTTAATTTTTAGACAAGTGGATAAGAATGTCTGAAAATCTCTCATTCTTTCTTTATCTGGTGTGGAGTTGCTATTTTTTACGTTAGCATGTGAATGTAATAAAAACTACAGAGCACTCCCATTATTCTATGGCCTATAAATAGACCCTAATGTTGAGTTAAATTGACCAACAACCATAATTATCTGTCACTTGCCAGTGGGTTACAGTTTGGACTTTGTTAGAGGAAAGTCTTCATTTTTTAGGGAAACTATTACAGACCTTTTGAAATAGATGCTTTTTCTATACTTAAAGCCTGTAGGATCTTAGACTTAAAGTCACCTTTGGAGAAGGGGGTAGCCAAAAAGAAAATGCTAAATAGGAGTAAATATTCCAGAGTTGAATTACAACAAGAGAATTCTAGAGTTCATATCTTTTCATCATGCAGTTTTGGGAAGGGATGGGAAACAGGCTTTTGCTCATAGCCCACCACTCTTATTTGGCAGGAGCTATCTAGAGCACAGTGTTGAGGCTGACTTTGAGGCTGAGTGGAAAACAGGCCTCAGCTGGTTAGGAATGTCTACCATAGGGAGAGAAAAGGGGAGTGGCAGAATGAGTGTGAAAAGGCGGTCATCCTTCCGCTGATCAGTGCAGCTGGGGAAGCACCACATTCCCACAATACTCCTCATCTGCCTCCACAACTCTTAGGGCAGGCATCCTGTCCCTTAAGTCACATCATAAAGTGCCTCATCTAATGAATCACATTTTTTCCCACAGAGCTACTGAAATTCTCTTAGAATATTCCATCTATACACAAATGTGGTTTCTAACAATTTGGAAACCTGGGTTTGTTGGGCCTTTTATGTTTGCTTGTGTTGTAGAAGTCTTAAAATGGAATATGAAGCCTCATCTCTACGTGAAGAGGATCACTATCCAAATAATGTGCATATGTGGTTGTATAAGAGTCTAATGAAACATTTTCTCCTGATGTGACCAATATTCACCTTCCAGGCTCAGAGCCTGTCCAATGCTAAGCCCATAGCGCTGGGTTCAGAAGTCATTGGATTTGACACAATAAATGCTAAGATTGAAATTCTTAACACAGTTCAAGTAGGCAGGTTCACTTATAACACTGTGAAGGTTTGATGTAAACACTTTGTGAAAAGTATTCATGGGATATTTAAAACATTTTTAAATTAAAGTCGCCATTCTGCTTGTAGATTACTTTTGTAATTAGTTTTTGCTTGTATTTTTTAATTACAAATGATTTTTTTCTGAGTCAAAGCATCGTTTCTCATTCTGGTATAAACCAATAAATGATTTCTTCCTCAAAATACAATAAAATTAAGATCATTAGACCATTTCCTGGTTGTAAAATACAGCAGATTCAAGTTATCTTCCTTTAAACACAAAGCCAAAATGTATAAATTATGGCCATCCAGGTTATTTTTCGTGCAGTTTGCACATATTTGTACAAAACCTGTACAAACTAAGGCAGGTTTTCTGAGGCAGTTTGTAGGACGCTGGCAGATGAAATATTCAAAACTTTTTCTTTTCTTTTCTATTTTTTTTTTTTTTTTTTTTTTTTTTTTGAGATAGGGTCTCACTCTGTCACCCAGGCTGGAGTGCAGTGGTTCAATCACAACTCACTGCAGCCCTAAACTCCTTGGCTCAAGTCATCCTCCCCCCTCAACCTCCCAAGTAGCTGGGACCACCAGCAAATACCACCACACCTGGGTACATTTTGTATCTTTTGTAGAGATGGAGTTTTGTCAGGTTGCCCAGACTGGTCTTGATCTCCTGGGCTGAAGCGATCCTCCCATCTCAGACACCCAAAATGCTGGGTTTACAGGTATGAATCAGTGTGCCCAGCCTGAAATGTTCAGTTTTGTAAGATTTTAAAGCTATGTCTTAAACATGAAAAGGTGAAATCCATCTGAAACATTTAAAAGGAAAACCTTTTATAATGAGTCCCAAAGAAGTAGAAGGCAAACAAGAATATCATTAGGAAATTTGATGTAAATGACAGGAGTACATACAAATATTTCTGTTTTAACTGTCTTTTATTCCTGTTTTATGTAATTAATTGTCTAGATAATTTTACAATTTATATTGAGTAGCAGCAATGAGAAGACTCTATCTGGGATGCTACCATAAATACTCAGAGAAAAGCCCAGAGAATGGCAGAAGAGAAGGGTTCATGGATAAGAAACTAGTATGAGCAGCAAGTCACCAAAGTGTTGTTTCGTTTTTATATTAAGATATCTTAAGTTCTCCCTAGAATCCACCGTCCAAATTCTGCTCTCGGATTTACTGTGAGATAAAGCCTACGTGGGACCTGTTTGCTTTTCCTAAACATGAATGAGAGAGCTCTGGTTTGTGCATTTCTGACTGTCTGCAATTCAGAGCCCATTGAGACCGAGAGCACCCCTCCAACCTCTTGTGAGAGAGCCCAGTCACTTTCCTCAGTTCAGCCTGGTCAGTGCCCAGGTTCCAGCCACACCCAAGCACGGCAACATGTTCCCCTCGGGGGTTTCCTCAGAAACCAGGGGCTCCCCACGTAAGCTAACTGCCACTGTCAAAGGCAGGCTGGCTCCCTGGTTCCCTTCACATCGTCCAACTCGCACTCTTCCCAGGCTGTACCTCATCCCCACGGGTTAGACCCTCCTTATCCTCCACGGAATGGGCTCTATACCAGGGGCCCTGCTGTGTGCTGGCCATACTGTGGCCCTGTAATCCTCAGAACCACAGTGATGGGGGAATGCCAGCCTTTCACAAGTGTGGACACTGAGACTTGGAAAGGTTGGCATCAGTTGCACAAATGTCATGCGGGCTGAAGTGGCTTCCTCGTGGCACCCCACAGCCTGCCTTTCTGCTGCTCTGGCTCACCCACAGGTCTCCTGGTCCCCTGGACACTCACAACACGTTTATATTTTCTTTCCAACTTTCCCCATGACTTTTATGTTCTGACAAGGCATTTTGTCTTTTCACTTAAGTTCTAGTTTTTTTAAAAAATAAAGATAAAACCATCTTATGCATTCTACAATGATCTCTATATAATATCTTAGACATGAAGGTATCGTAGGATTTTTTTAATTGAAATGAGTTTTAGAAGCTGTGTAATCTAATTTCCTTGCTTTACAATCAAGTAATTAAGGACCAAAGAGATTAAATGACTCAACTGAAGGAACTTTGCTCAGTTTATAGCAACAGCAGAGATAGGACCCAGGCCCATGCACTGTGATAAACACACTGCCTCAGATTCATTTACTAAATCCTTCATTTCATAAATCTCCTTTGGTTACAGTATATTCTACACATTAAAAAAATTAGCTTTATTTATATTGAAATTAATTTGTATGAAGGTAAAACCTACCCAGTCTTCATTCAGATAACATTGTCAGTAAAGTTTTTCTTGTTAGCAGTTCCTGGACCAAATGCCTTGTTGATGTTCCCACCCATTTTGAACTCGAATAAGAGTATTGCACAAATTTGCTTTTTGGCACAGTGGCTTAGGCCTGTAATCCCAGCACTTTGGGAGGCCGAGGCGGGCAGATCACAAGGTCAGGAGTTGGAGACCATCCTGGCTAACATGGTGAAACCCCATCTCTACTAAAAACACAAAAAATTAGCTGGGTGTGGTGGCAGGCACCTGTAGTCCCAGCTACTCGGGAGGCTGAGGCAGGAGAATGGCATGAATTTGGGAGGCTGAGGCAGAAGAACCACAGGAACCTGGGAGGCAGAGCTTACAACAAGCCGAGATTGCACCACTGCACTCCAGCCTGGGCGAGAGAGCGAGACTCCGTCTCAAAAAAAAAAAAAAAAAAAGAAAAAGGAAAGAAAAGTTTTTCTACAGTGAAGAATGGAAGTTTTGTTGCAAAAATAAAGATTTTTAGCATTTGTAACACTTGAAAAATAATTCCAGAGCATTGTATTTGATTAGGGGGAAAAAAGGGAGCAAATCAAATCCAAATAAGCTCTCTACCTGAGATAATAGCATTGTATCAATGTCCGGCTTCTTGGTTCTGACAAGGCACTCTAGTTCTGTATGACATGGTCACTGAGGAAGCTGTCTGAAGGGTAGATGGAACCCCTCCGTACTATTTTGGCAACTTCTTGTGAGTCTTGAGCTACTTCAGAACAAAAAGTCATTTTGTTTTGTTTTGTTTTTTCAGTGATGATATATGGCTAGGACAACCAGCCCTGAGAAACTTTGCGAAAATGATCATACCCTGGTGCTCCTCCTTTAACAGACATGGCAGCGCCTGAATTCCAGATCCAGCCCCACCTCCCAGGTCGGCTCTATCCTCAGCCTCACAGGTGCACGGGGGCTCTCGGTACACTTCAGAGCTCAGGGGGCTAAATACAGTTTTACAGGCTGGCCTGAGAGTCGAGGCTTCTTTCCTAGCGTTGTTTCTATAGGGAAATGCTTCTGTATTCCAGAGAATCAATACACAACCGTACTCTTGAAGTCCAACCCCTCTGTAGGTTGGGGGTGGTCTATGTGCTGCTGTGACTGTGACCTTAGGTATAGCACAAAGGACAAGTGAAATGGAAGCCACAGCTATGGGTTTCTTCTGCTTTGAAATAACCATTCATCTGACAATGAATGGGCAAGTTTCACAAGTTTTACAAATATGGTGACCAAGCATATTTCCCCAAGCCAAAGTCTTATAAAAAGGTCATTACTGAAAAAAATAATATTTGTGTTTCTTCTACTTTTACCGTTTTAGTTACTGGTGTTAATTACTGATCTTAATGCACAAGACTTGCTATCTTTTCTTAATAAATACAACAATACAGCATGGTGCATAGGGCTTGTGTGTGCACATCCCACAACATACCTAAATGTACCTCCAAACAGTTTGTATTTAATACCTTGCTCTCCGGAGCATCTGTGCTCACAAATGCAACCCCTTCAACATCTCCGTGTGAACTTCAGTAGCGGTCATTCTTCAGTCCTGCAGGAAGCCCTGTCCTCGCAGTGGTCTCACACTCAAACATTTCTGGGAGTTCCCAGGAACTGATTTCTATAATTCCCCAAACACCATCTTGACAGTTTTCTGTACTTCTTGTACCTTTCTAGGAATCTCTAGGACAAGGATGGGTGGGGGTGTCTCATGTTTACTGTGGATTTGCATTTTACTCATGGGCAAGTTCTTAAGTCAGAGCACAGGAAGAAAATAGTATGTGGTTAAAAATCATAGCTGAATGTCTTTTCAGCATCCAGAATGAGAACAGATCATGGGTGTTCTGGTCAGGGGTTTGACGAAGCCATTGGCTTGAGCACAGGAATCATCTTGTTGGAAAGTGAACAATTCAATTGGTGATGTATACACACGGGAGGCTTGAGAATGCCAGGAACAGCAGGTTCACATCTCTTAGGGCACACTCACTAGGGGCCTCTGTTCTCTGGATAGGGGTGAAAGGGAACTGGACAAATTTCCCTTCCAGTCCACCCTACAGGTTCCCACTGCTCCCAGCTCCAATTGATCCCTCAGATTGGCGTGTCTGAGCCACAGGTACAGTCAGAGTTCGAGTTTTCTCCCAAAGGTTTCCTGGACTCCAGTCAAATCAGGGGATATCCCTGACATCTAGGCTTGTGTCCCTAAATATTCTGTGTGCCCAAAGCCCACAGACAAAGTATGGTGGTCACCTATTTGATCAACCACTACACACTTGAGTCTTCGTTCCAGACTAGCCAACACTTCCTGTCACGTGCTAACACTGACCACTGGGGAGTCCATAACCCATCCCCCAATCATGTGATCCCTCGCAAGATAAACCCTCTTTATCAGTCAGTATTTTCATCACCACCCCCAAGCCCATGCCAATTCCCACTTCATACATGTGCTTAATCCTTCTCTTCAATCTGAGATGATCTCTCTTATCACTATCTCCTGTTCACACCACATCTAATACCTACGTCTCCATTTATACCCATATCATATCTTTACCCACACCCTGTAGGTCAACATAGCTAGCTATTGCAGCACGGTGGTCAAGCAGTCAACTGCTAGAAGCTGCTCTGGAATTCCACCTCTGTCATTCATTTGCTATGTGTCAGACACACTGCTCACCCTCTTTGCATTTCATTTCCTCTTTGGTAAAACGGGGATAAATAACAGTATCAACCCTGTAGAACTGTAGGGAGAAACAAAAGAAACACTGTAAGTCGATTGCTCAGCATAGTATCAGACAAAAAGAAGGGTTTGATCAATGTTAACTATTTTTCAAAGTTCTTGCCATTTCCAAATCGCACTTAATCTCACCTCCCTCATGCCTCTTTCCTAAACTCTGCTTGTGTCTCTTAACTCCTAAATATTTATGCTCACATCAAACCACTTAACATTCAATAGCATACCCTTAGCAGGAAGTTCCCTCCCCCCGCCTTTTTTTTTTTTTTTTTTTTCCCTCTTTTGAGATAAGGCCTCACTCTGTGGCCCAGGCTGGAGTGCATTGGCACGATCTCGGCTCACTGCAACCTCCACCTCCCAGGCTCAAGCAATCCTCCCAAGTAGTTATGACTATAGGTGTGTGTTCCCACACCTAGCTGATTGTCATATTTTTTGTGGAGATTGGGTTGTGACAGGCCGATCTCAGACTCTTGGGCTCAAGTGATCCACCGCCTTGGCCTCCCAAAGTGCTAGGATTACAGGCATGAACCACTGCACCTTACCCGTACTTTTAAAAAATTGTGTTAAATAAGTTATTATTGTGTCCTTAATCTTTTTGAACACAGGTACTGTATTATATATTTGTCTTGTGTGAAAAATGCCCAATGTAGTTCAGGACATATCACTAGATATTCTACAAGTAATTCCTTGACTCTCTGAATCATTTTGAGGAAAACCCAACAACTCATTTGATTATGAGTTTAGAATATTCATATTTTCTGCACCTCTTTTTTAAAAAATGATTTGGTCTAATCATACCTTCCCCAATACCCAAGTGAACAAAATAAATTAGGTCTTCTGTGGTTTCCAAACACCATTATTTTTTGTTCATCCAAGAGCAGGAAAGCCATGATCTCACATTATCAAAATGGGCCCAAATGCCTGACGCAGTTGCTAATTATTGCTCCACTGACGTTTTCGGATGTGCTTCTGAGCAGCCTGTCATGAGCCAGTGATGCCAACACAACAACTTTACAAAGGAAACTTGCCAGAGTGAGAGTTGATTTATGGCCTCATTGCCCTTGCAGGTATCATATAGACGCAACCTAAAAGATCCTCAGTTTGTGTTGTTGGCAGACTTTTGTTCAATGGGGGTGCATTTTTATACCTCAGATACAGTGGTAGACAAACTGATTTAAAAAATTTTTTCCACTTGGATATTTTATGACTGTGAAATCTCCATTACAGAATATCAAAATTTTTTTACAGATATGATGTCTGAAGCATTGGCATAATCTTCACTCATGAAATGCCCTAGGAATGACTTTTCAGATGGCTGAAAGTATGATGTATACATAGCATTAGTTAATCAAAATACTTACAAAATTGGGTTTGGAAAAATGGTGAAATTGAACTTTTAAATATCAGCTCTATAATAGAATTTGGGATTCCTGTTATCCTTTCACAAAAGCCAATATTAATGGAAATGAAAGGAAAATGATTTAATTATGCTAGCTTACCTGTAGAAATCAACTAGATGGATGGATTATTTAGATGATAAAGTATCTTTAAACTTAACTTTTAAATAAGAAGTGTATGTTTTATTCTAGGATATCTGTATGGATATAGTCTAAATTTCTGACTCTGAAAACTCAAATTTCAAAACATGAAATACTCAGGTTTGAGGCTCACCACCCAGAGAGAATAATTTGATTTGTCTTTCCTTAAGGTGCCCGGCCTGAAGCCCCAAAAGGCAGCAAGACCCAACTTTAAATTACATTTCAATTATGAAATCAAAATAACATTTATATATCTTACTTTATTAATCCTCAATTAAGGTGGAACAAAATGTTTTCTACCAAAAAGAATATAAACCTCACAAAATAAAGGGAATCTCTTAGGTAAGCATAGATGTTCTTAATTGAGAAAAAATAATCAATTTATAAAACATGTCATAAACTCAAAACATATTGTGTATTTGAAAAGCAGAAATATGTTGAAATCTCATAGCCATTTTGTTTTCAGAAGACTGCCCCGAGTCATTGCGTAGGAAACCAGTGAGCTATCTTAACTAGGGCCATCCCACTATGTTAGTAAATTGAAAGACAATGACAGCACAGCGTTCACAAACTTTAGGAGCTATTGAAACTTCAAGATGTGACTTGAAGAAAAAAGCATTTCATTTCAAACATGTTTGGGAGGCCTTGGCAACCAAACTAAGCTTTTTACTATAAAACTTCTTCCCAAGAAGGGAAGGGATGCACACTGTTTCCAAAACTTATTGCGACCTTGATATCTTTCTCTCACAGAACACCTTGAAAGACTAGTGGTTCCTGGGTGCAAACCATGGGAAATGCAGGCAACATGGCAGACCCCTTTTATGGTGGCTGTCCTATGGGCAATAAGAGGAATGAGCCCAGAGAGTAACAGTATGATTTGGGGGCTTTCTGGCTAGTAAAGGATCTGGAGTAACAGTATGATTTGGGGGCTTTCTGACTAGTAAAGTGAGGTGAGGAATCAGTACCACAAAACTGCATTTATCCCTATCTTCTTCATTTCATTCATTCATGTTTGCATTCATTTGTTCATTCATGGAGCTCCTACTATTGAACCAGCTACTAGGCATATAGAAGTTAATAAGATACTATCCTTGCCCTGAAAGAATGTGCTCTCCAGGATAGAAGGAACAGAGAGATATATGAAATCAGATCAGAGTACTAGTTTTGTCTCCAGACAAAGGAAAGGTGGTCATCAGTTCTGTCTGGGAATCAGAAAACACTCAGCCCTGGATTTGGGTCTGAGCCATGAGGATAAGAAGCCACTCCAGGCTGAGGATGATGAATGCAAACAGGTAAAGACAAGTAAGCCACATTGCATTTGGAATGCTACAAACCTTCTCCTACAGCTGGAATCCCAAAGGAGAAGAATTCCTTGAAAGACTAGGTTATTTAATTGTGGAAAGATCTTAAAGAAATGAGGATATAGACAAGGTGGCCATTCAGGAAATTCTCTCAGTAGTCCCTGGAGAGACAGTGAGGACATCTACTAAGGGGTGACAGTGGGTGTTAAGAGGTAGCAGGCCAGCGCTCTGTGTGGGGAGGGAGAAGATGGATTTTAGGGTGGTCCACAGGCATCTGACTTGGCCATTGGGAGGATGAATGGTGGAGCCAGGCAGGAGGATAAGAGAAGCAAGAGACTGGAAGGAAAACAGGAAAGCCAGTTTTAGACACGCTGAACTTCAAGTGTCCAAGGGACCCCCAGAGGGAGCCATTGGGTTGGCAACAAATTGGTTATATGATACAGTTACCTGGACATGAGACAGCCACTTGGTATGAGACAGCCACCTGAACAGGAGACAACCACCTGGTATGAGACAGCCAGCTGGTATGAGACAGCCAGCTAGTATGAGACAGCCACCTGGTATGAGACAACCACCTGTTATGAGAAAGCCACCTGGGATGAGACAGCCACCTGGACAGTAGATGAGAGTTTTGGAAATTATTTGTCTGCATCTTTAATTTCCCTTTTTTCATTAGAATTTAAACATGGTTTCTACTCAAAGAAGGAAAACAAGGAGGCACATCTTCCGACAACCACATGTCTCCGCAGCACCACCCACTCCTTCTCAGTCGAGGTTTCTTCTCCCCTTGCCCTCATTCCCCCACCATGTCCACTTGCCCTGTCCTCACCATGCCACTATCTTGACACGCTTGCTCAAGACCACCTTTCGGCAAGGTCATTACTTGTCTCCCTGGCAGTGTTTCATGCTATTGAACCTTCCTCCACAAAGAATGTGCAACCACTCTATGGGCCACTTTCTTCCCTTGACTTCTGAACTGCCCAAAAGCCTACTCCTTAGACATCTTAGTGGGTTCTTTTTCCCTCTGCCCACTCCTCTCACTGGGGCATTCCATGGGGTTCTGTCCAAATTGCTTTCTGACAAACTCCCCTTGGGCAATCTCCACTACCCCTCAGCTCCAGTTGTCATCAGTAGCAGAGTAGGCATAGCTGCAGTAGGTAGCAAATGGACCCCAAAATACATGGTGACTCATCCTATCTGATCTACTTATATCATTAAGCTAATGGATCTTTAATTTTGCTAAGACAAGGAACAACTGAGAGTCTTCTTCCCAGTCATGTCCTCGAAATTGGGATTCTTTCCCACTTTCAGTCCTTCCCACCTCTCCTCCCTCTTTCTCCTACCTCACTTTCTTAGGCAGCCTTTTACTTTATTTTTACCTCCTCAGCTCTTACCTCTTCTGGTGGAATATTCACTAGACCGTCCCCGATATTTTTGCACACTTCATCTCATTTAATCTTTATACCCAATTTCATAGGGTAAACCAGGGTTCAGAGAGGGTAAATCCACACATATCCAGAATTCAAATACGAGTCCATCAGATTCTAAAGCCAGTGGTTTCCGCACCTGGTCATTCTGCTTTCTTATTTCTCAGAGAGACTGAAGTTCAGACAAACAAATAAGCCATCAGTAAGAGGCAGAGTTGGGATTTAAACCCGGATTTTTTAACCTCCAAATTAGAGCTCTTTCTATATTTATCTGTTCCAGGTCTTTATCAGCCTTAGTGATTAATTTCCCAGGTTCCTGGGTCTGCATTTGTAAATTAGTTTACATTTGCCCAAGAGGAACTTGCTCTGAGGAATGCAGAGGAGATCACAGCTGCTGTCATCTACTCTCCCTTGTCTCCCAAGTCTTGTAGAAAAGGCCTCCTTATTGCTCCTATGGGCTTTAGATGGGAAACAGCAAATGCCTGAATTCTTGAACAAACTTGAGGAAGAATATAAAAAGTAAGATTTTTACCCCCAAAATTGTTGAGTGGTAGATAGTGCCTTGCATTTCCGACCGCAGCCTTCTCCAGTACCTAGTGAAAGGGTTCATTAACTTTTTTGTCTTTGACAGACATAGCTACATATCCCCTACATAATCAAAATTGCCTTCCAAAACCCATCTTTTAAATTAATTTTAAATGGAGAGAGGCAGACAGAGTGAGACAAAGAGAGAGAGAGGAAACTGTGTGGAAATGGATGGAAACGACTTCTCTCTTCTCTACCCCTTTCTAATAAAAATTTTAAAACTCTTCCAATTCCAAAATCATCCCAGCATTTTCTGACTACCTTGCAAATCCATGAATGTTGGCGACGTGCCATGGCACTTGCTACAGATACTAATGGTAGGCATACCTTTTCAAATGAAATCAAGACCAGTTAGACATCACCAGCACTTCTACTCTTGGACAAAAAGCATCCTGGGTGATTGACGTCAATCTTTAAATCCCCCCATATTCCCAGTCTTCACAGATTTGTGATCCAAGCCAAGCTTGGCATGGACGCTCCCTGGTGTGCCAAGGGTGGCTTATGAAATGTGGGCCCTCAGGCATAGGCACAAGCAGGGTCCCTGTGACACCAGAGACTTTCTGGGAACTCTGTAGCCCATTACAAGTTGTCCTCTCTGAGGGCTGGTACCTGATACCCAGGACTAGGAAAGAAGTCCGGAGGGGCCCCATTCCACGGCTCTCCGGCCTCCTCTACCCTTTCTTCACTCTCCCTCAATCTCTACTTTGGAAACATATTTTATTGTTGGATTATTTTATTTTGAAACATTTCATTAAAATAATACATGCATATGAAAAGTAAATGATACAAAAGGAAATATGGAAAACAACAGCCTATCATGCAACCTGTCACCTTAAATAACAGAGGCTCTCTAAAGGAAAAAGAGGCTTCCTTAGGAATAGGGCATTGCAGTGGGAATACGTGCACCATGGTAAACTAGATGCATATTCAGGGAGGTAAAGGAAGACAGGTTTTTAAAGGAAAAATGAGGAGGATGACACGCTTGTTTTGAAGTGATTATCCTTGGCTACAAGGATCAATCACAAGGGTCATGCCTGTCCAAGGTTGGACAGGCAGTTGCTGAGCAGATGTCCCCGCAGAAGTATTTTCTGTGTAAGTTGCAGTGGCCTTTGTGCAAGGTTGTGGCTTCTGCAGAATCTTTTGTGAGACTTTTGTTATCAGGCCTACAAGTGTAAGAACCCTCTCTTCATAGCCTTCCTAGCTCTGTTTGTCAGGGCATTTTGTTTTGTTTCATTTAACACAAGTGACTCCATTTTGATTCTGATGACTTTCACAAACCCTTCCCTTTCCCCAGTGCCACTTCCCAAAGCTGACCACTGTTTTTTGTTTGTTTGTTTGTTTGTTTGTTTGTTTGTTTGTTTGTTTTGAGACAGAGTCTTGCTCTGTCACCCAGGCTGGAGTACAGTGGCCGGATCTCAGCTCACTGCAAGCTCCGCCTCCCGGGTTTATGCCATTCTCCTGCCTCAGCCTCCCGAGTATCTGGGACTACAGGCGCCCACCACCTCGCCCGGCTAGTTTTTTGTATTTTTTAGTACAGACGGCGTTTCACCGTGTTAGCCAGGATGGTCTCGATCTCCTGACCTCGTGATCCACCCGTCTCAGCCTCCCAAAGTGCTGGGATTACAGGCTTGAGCCCCCACGCCCGGACAGCTGACCACTTTTTTAACAATTTCAGTTTTCAGTCCTCTTGAAAGTTACTGCTGTAATGTGGAATAACAAGCCTAGGCTTCTCTTTCTTGTTTAGTAACCCTCAATAACATCTAGTCATTCCTCTCTGCAAAACATAAGCAACTTTTCCCTATAGTCCTTTAAGTGTTTTACTGCTACAGATAATTTTGAGTTATGTGTTTAATTAAAGTTATTAAATCTTGATTTCTTGTCCTAGAACCGTGGACGGTGTCTCCTGACTCAACCATGTGCGACGAGAATACCAGCTTTCCTGCATCTCTGATCTTCTAACATTTTTTATGCCTCCCCCGGCTTCAAAAGTGTTAAGACTTCCCATGGGGATGGTGAAATGGGCCATTCCTGAGTGGTATAATACATCTCACCAAACTTCAGGCAAGTCTGTCGTCAGCCAAGTCCTCTGGTGTGGCTGCTGGCATTTGAAAATGAGGCTTCTCACAGTGTATTTCATTTCTTCAGCTACTCAGTTCTAACTTCAGTTATTTCAGTGTTCACTCTTGTGTTAGTCAGCTTTGAGGTAGAGTCACAAATACAAACATCAGAAAGCTTTTTGCCTTTAGGCCAGGCGCGGTGGCTCATGCCTGTAATCCCAGCACTTTGGGAGGCCGAGGTGGGTGGATTACCTGAGGTTGGGAGTTCGAGACCAGCCTGACCAAAAAGGAGAAACCCCATCTCCACCAAAAAGAAAACAAAATTAGCTGGGTGTGGTGGTGTATGCCTGTAATCCCAGCTACTCAGGAGGCCGAGACAGGAGACTTGCTTGAACCTGGGAGGAAGAGGTTGCGGTGAGCCGAGATTGTGCCATTGCACTCCAGCCTGGGCAACAAGAGTGAAACTCCGTCTCAAAAAAAAAAAAAAAATACAGAAAGCTTTTTGCCATCTCCTGAACAGGACTGAATGACAGGGAAGGATGAAGAGTGTAGACCAAAATGTAAAGAAGACCCAGTTCCTGGCTCAAAACAGCAGAACTCCATTATCTCAAAGTTCTGGAGGACGGAAGCCCAAGATCCAGGTGTCAACAGGGCTGTTGTCCCTCCTGAGGCTCTAGAGAAGGGTCTGTTCCCAGCCTCTTCCATCTTCTGGTGGCTGCAGGCGTTCCTGGGCTTGTGGCTACATGGCTCCCTTCTCTGCCTCCATCTCCCCATGGCCTTCTCCTCTTCTCCCTGTGTTTCTCTCCTCTGTGCAGCTCAGGCACTTGGCATTGGATTTAGGATCCACCTGCATAATTCAGGATAAGCTCATGTTGAGATCCTTAACTTAATTACATCTTCAAAGACCCATTTTCCAAATAAAATCACATTCAGAGCTTCCAAGGGTGAGGGTGTAGACGTATCTTTTGGGGTGAGACACTGTTCGATCCACTACATTGCCCCAGGAAAAAATATGTTTTGATATAAAAATAAAGGTAGAATCCCTTTTCCTCCTTTGTCCTCTAAAAAGAGGGCAAGGAAGGAAGCCTTCCCGTGGCAAACATCTGAAGTCTTTTGCCCAAACCAGGCCTCAATTTAGGTGTTGTTCTTGATGTTTTGTGTTTAAAATTTTTTTGAGGGTGAGGCTTGGGGGAGGTTGCCCGCAGGAGGCACTGGCCTCATGGAACTACTTTCTATGATGCAGATTCAGCTCCTGGGGGTTTTGGGGCGCAGGAAGGGAAGGACTATTTAAAAGATGCCCCTAAACTTCGCCCTGACACACAGAGTGCCTATCTGTGTTTTGTTTTTTTTCCCTTAAGGGAGAATGGTTGTATTCCATTTCATTAGGGTCTCTTAAAATAAGCCCACACAACTGCTTTTGATATGAGGATCTAGACTGAATGTTCTAGGGCTCTCCAGCCTTTAGGAGGAAAGGACATTATTTTGGCAGGTCTGCCTAGGTTATAAGGGCTGAGAGCTTTCAGCTCTTAGCGGCTGAATCAGCTCCCAGCCTGCCTCCCACCACCCCCACAGACCTCCCCACCGTGGTGGGGCCTCCCTGCACCCGCTGAAGTGAGCCTGACCTGTGGTCCTGCTTTGGGGTCCTGAGTGTCCCCATCGCCCCTGCAGCTGGTACGTCCCTGAGCAGGTGGCTGCCTCCACCATTCTCCTGTCTCCACTCTGTGCTGCCTGCAGCTGTCAGGGCACCAGCGCCCTGGTCCTGGACCTCTGGGTGGAGGGTGGACGAGCTGGCTGCCAGGTGGCTCTGTGTTGTCTTGCCACCTGGCCATGAAGCTTCTGCTCCACGTCTCAGAGTCTTGCACAGAGTTCCTTCAGTTTCCGGTTTGTCCCTTTTCCCCCAGGCACTCCAAATCTCAGGTCTGGCAGGAGGGACGCCATCCCAGCTCCAGCACTGGCCACTGCTCCTGGCTTCTTCTGGAGGCACTGAAACACTTCGTTTCCCCAAATTTTCCTCTTTTAGCCAAAAACGAAAGTCCCATAAACTCCACAAACATAAACCCAGTCTGGGATCTGGCCGGATTCGGAGGCAAGTGGGAACATGAGTGCCATGCATCCACGCCACACCTGTGAGCACAGCTCCTCTCTCAGCACCGGAGTGAGTACCCAGAATGACTCCTACAGCCCTTCTCCCATTAAAAATAATAATAATAAGCCTGAACTTGTGTACTCCTTCTTCCTTTCCAGCCCCATGAAGCTTAGTAAGTTATTTTCTCCCACGTCCTTTCCAGTTTCATGTGAGTCTGCCTTCCTCATTTCTCTCTGGGAATAGGATTCCCAAAATAGCCTGAGAAAACTCCTTTCTGTGACATTGCCAGCCACTGTGGGAGGGGCTCCATCATGAACTCCATGACTGGAGACTTCTGGCACCATGTGGCAAGGCTACCAGAAGCAGCGTGATCTTGACCTTCGGTGAAGGATGTCAGTAACTTTCTTGTGATGTAACAAGCAGTTAATGTGCACAAAGAGGCCACATGCTCACTGAGATTTCCAAGGACACACTGGAATACCTGACCTAAAGTTTTGTTTTCCTTTTCATTTACCAGTTGCTCCTGCTATCCATTTTGATCATTGTATTATTATAGAAGACAATAACACAAAAGCCTTTATTTTTTGGTAATTTCAGCATTGCCAATTAATTATCTGGATCATCCAAGCAATGTCTACAAGTTTTGTTCTGACACTAGAAGCCTTGATAGAGGGAGATATGTAGACAAAATGAAGCACTGAGAGCATTCTGTGCCCCAAACCTTCCCTGGATGTCAATACGTAGCTGATGATAGATATCAGGAATTCATCTTGTTGAATAGCCACCAAAGAGAAATTCCCTTTGCTATGACCAACTAGGGACCTGGGAAGAAAGTATGTCCTCCTTTCTGATTTTGTAATAAGCAAATCAACTGAACAGTGTTACGGAGGCTTGTGTAAAACAGCTTTACAATTCAGACACTGTCTTGTTTTGGGGATTCTTGGGATCAACCAAATGGATTTTTTTTTTTTTTTTTTTTTTTTTTTTTTTCACATGGAGTCTCGCTCCAGGCGGGAGTGCAATGGCATGGTCTCGGTTCACTGCAACCTCTGCCTCCTGGTTCAAGCAATTCTCCCTGCCTCAGCCTCCTGAGTAGCTGGGACTACAGGCATGCATCACCACACCCAGCTAATTTTTGTATTTTTAGTAGAGACGGGGTTTTGCCATGTTGGCCAGGCTGGTCTCGAACTCTTGACTGCAAGCGATCTACCACTCTCGGCCTCCCAAAGTGCTGGAATTACAGGCATGAGCCATCGCGCCTGGCCTGGATTCTTAATAAGTCTCTGTTTGCGGGGGAGTCCACTAAAAGATCTATGTCTGGAATCCTGTATTCAAAGAATCTTTAATAATGTGAAAAGCTCTCAGCTACTCGGGAGGCTGAGGCAGGAGAATCACTTGAACCTGGGAGGCAGAGGTTGCAGTGAGCCGAGATGGCGCCATTGCACTCCAGCCTGGTGAAAGAGCGAGACTCCATCTCAAAATAATAATAACAATAATAATAATGATGATAATAATGTGAAAAGCTCATGATACTGCTGTTTGTTTAAAAAGTATCAGTATGCTAAACTGTAGCTATAGTTTAATCTCCAAAATATCTCTTGCTTGATCTAGAAAATGTTTTACTTGGAAACAAAGGTGTTGATTCCATAATTCCTCTCAAAGCTTAAATATAAGTTCCCAAGAAGCTGCTAAGCTTCTCCATTGCTAAGCTGGTCACTCTAGGCCTTTGAAAGTCACATCCTTTTCTGAGCACACTATTTTGATATGGGATGAAATGTGAAAGCTCTGGGTGCCAGGAAATGGGAGGAAAAGATGGAGGGAGGGGACTGTCTCCAGGAAGGAGGCTGGTGACTCTGAAAAATCAGCTGGGCTCAGTCAAAAGTGTTGTGGGCCCCAGCTGGAAACTGGCAGGGGATTGGGGCCTTTAGCAATGGGGAAATTGGTAAAAGCAGGCTGCTGTAATCTCAGACAATTTCACCCTCTTTCGAACAGAACATAGCCTGTCCTTGTTGGCATTCTTTCATCACTCCTTCACTTTATTATATTGAAAGTGAATGGGTTAAATTTTCCTGTTCACTCAGATTGGATCAGAAAACAGAACTGAGGTGTTTAGCATGTGCTTCCAAAACAAGATGACACCCTGAGTTTGAGAATAAAACATGCCGTGTGATAAAAATATATTTTAATAAATATAAACTTATATCCTTTTAAGAGTTTTTTTTTTTTTCTTTTTCTTTTTTTTTGAGACAGAGTCTTGCTCTGTCGCCCAGGCTGGAGTGCAGTGGCGTGATCTCGGCTCACTGCAAGCTCTGCCTCCTAGGTTCATGCCATTCTCCTGCCTCAGCCTCCTGAGTAGTAGCTGGACTACAGGCGCCCACCACCATGCCTGGCTAATTTTTTGTATTTTTAGTAGAGACGGGGTGTTAGCCAGGATGGTCCCGATATCCTGACCTCGTGATCCGCCCATCTTGGCCTCCCAAAGTACTGGGATAACAGGCATGAGCCACTGCGTCCCGTCAAGAGTCTTTAAAGTAATTTTTTCATTCCTTGAGAAACTACAGTTACATATTTAGGATGAGTATTATCTGTAAGTGGAAAGTATGTTTCATGGCTTTTCTTGGCTAAATATATTTACTCCCTTATATTTCAAAATAGCCATAGTAGCCAGTGTCTTCACAGAAGAGAGTAAATCAATTTATTTAGTTAGTTATCAGACAATGAATACTTTTTAAGGGACTAATTAATAAGCATGAGAATTGAAACAATGAGAAAAAAAATCAGCCCCCAGTTACCCACGACCTTCGAAGAACCGGAAATAGGACAATTATCACACAAACAAAAGAGAGTGTTCACTGTGATCAGTGTTCTGAAGAAAGGAACAAACGGCCCTAAGGATATATTAACTTCATGTCAGGGAGAGGAGAGGCGGCAAGGCCAGCCACAAAGGCGTTCTCAGACCAAGCTGGTTTCCCCCAGGCTTTGACCCCACCATCCACACCGGCTCCCTGCAGTCCATGCTGGCCAAAGGCAAGGGTGCTGCCTGGAGGAGAAGCAGGGTTGGGGGACTGGCCAGGGCACACATAATCCAAAAAAACATTAGTCATTCTTTGCTTTGGCCTAGAGCCCCATCCATCACAGCACTTTCGAAATACAGGATTAGATTCTCTACAGTATTCTCTGTTCTCTGTACTCACCCTGGACTCACGGGCAGCTCACAATGGGGTGTCTTAATTCGGGATTTTGGGGTGCCCTTCCTCTTGTACCTTCTCCCCCCTGCCCCTCAGATCTTTTAATCTCCTCATTCTCTGCTCTCTCCTCCTCACTCCCCTCCCCAAGGTCTCATGTCTTTTTCTGTGTGGTCTTCAGTGGGGGGCTGACACTTGTTCATTCTCCAATGGGGTCTGGGGAAGTGGGAGCTTCAGTCCCTCAGGCTGAGAGAGAAGGAAGGGACCTCACTGTGGCTCTGCCTGCACTGGGACATCCAAAACCCATCAGATCCCTAACCCGGTGATGACCGCCAACCTGCAGCTAACATATCACCTGTGCCTCACTGGGTAGAACAGTTGTCAACCTCTGCCCACACCTTGATCTTCTGGCCTCTTGAATCGTGAGAGGACACGTTTCTGCTATTGAAGCCCCCAAGTCTGTGGTACTTGGTGATTGCAGCCCCAGGAAACCAATCCAGCCATGTTGACTTTAGGGTGTGTTTGAGATGCACTAATGGAGATGTCAAAGAGGCAGTGAGAGATTTGGTCTGGAGCTCTAGGGAGAAGGCAGGGCTGGATGTGTACATTTGAGTCATTTGCATATGTGTCAGTTAAAGCCACGGACATGACTGACATGAGCAGGGAGAGAGTAGCAACTGCAAAGAGAAGGCTCCACGCACTGAGGAGGCTCATATTTAATGGCTGGATGAGGAGAAGGAGCCTCACAGGAAACGCAGATGTGACCACATAGGCAGGAAGAAACCCAGGGCACAGTGTCAGAGGAGACCCAGGGCGCGGTGTCTTGAGAAGCCAGAGTAAGAGAGTGTTTCCTGAAGTCCATGATGGAGAGGGTTTAACAGTGCTGAAAGGCCAAGGGAGCTAAGGTCTGGAAAACGTCCCTTCAGTTTGGTGACACCGATGCCATTCTTGTTCATAGCTACTGATAGAGTCACTGGGAAAGATGGACAACTGGAGTATAGTGAGGGCTCGTATTTTAAGGTGAAAGAGGCATGAATGTGTTTAAACGTTAATAGAAAAGATCCAGTTCAAACAAAGAGACCAAACACACACTCAACTCCTGTGAAGGAGGGTAGACTCGTCTGCTCCTGAGATTGCTGGGGGTAGGACATGGAGTCCACAGCACAAGACAAGGACTAAAGCCTGGGTGGCCTTGCTTTGTGCTCTTCACTCTCAATTTTACGGAAATATTTTAAAAATCTCTCTCCTCTCCTTGGCCCACCACCTTCTTTGTCAAACTGTAGGACTCATCTTCAGTTTCCAGGTGCGCCATTAATTGAGACAGACTCTTTGGAGCTCCAAAGGAGTATTCCTACAAAGCAACCTCTCCAAATACTGGGACAGCTGTCCTTTTGTTCGTAAGAAATCTAGAATGTGCCAGGCACTTTGGGAAGTGCTGGGTGAGCTTGAAATTTGTGCCACACACGGATTACCCCTCAGAGGAGTCGAATGGCTGGCAAGGGTCATGAATAATGTACATAAATAACCATTATATGAGGGAGCAATTGTTAAGGTATGTGAGACAAATCCATTCATAGTCCTGTAAGAAAGACAAACGAGTTGAGGCATCCAGACTGAAGAAGACCAAAGGGACATGGTAACCAAGGGCAGCCAGTGCTCCTGGATTGCTCCTGGTTTGGGGACAACAGCTATAAAGGACATATTGGGACAACTGATGAAATTGGAGCATAGATTTTGGGTTAGATAATAGTACTGTACCAATGTTACATTTTCTAATCTTGATTATTGCACTGTGGTTTGCAAGAAAATGTCCTTGGTCTTAAGACACACACACACACACACACACACAGAAGCACTTAAGGGAAAGGAGGCAACATGTTTCTAATTTACTCTCACATGTTTCATAAACTGTGTGTATGTGTGCATGTGTGTGTCCGTACAAGCACACATGTGCGCAGAGGAAGAAAAAAGTAAGGCAAGATGTGTAGTCTGTGAATCTGGGAAATGGTACACAGAATTTGTTTTTATTACTCAGGCAACTTTTCTATGTATGTGAAATGATGTCAAGATAAAAAGATACAAAAATTATTATAGATGTTGGGAAGAAGAAGTCTGGTTTCCAACTTGGGGACTGTTTTAGACTGTTCTCACACTGCTATAAATAACTACCTGAGATTAGGTAATTTATAAAGAAAAGAGATTTAATTGGCTCATAGTTCCACAGGCTGTACTGGAAGCATAGCGGCTTCTGCTTCTGGGGAGGCCTCAGGAAGCTTCCTATCATGGCAGAAGGCAAAGGGGGAGTCAGCACTGCACATGGCTGGTACTACACACTTTTAGACAACCAGATCTCATGAGAACTCACTATCAAGAGAACAGCACCAAGGGGGAAATCCGCCCCCATGATCTAATCACCTCCCACCAGGCCCCACCTCCAACATTGGGGATCAGAGTTTGACATGAAATTTGGGCGAGAATATAAATCCAAACCATATCAGGAACCTTGGAGAAATGGTAACATTTTACTTGAATACATTTGGGTCCTCTGAGAAGAAAAGTGGAAGAGTCCTGAGCAAGATTATGGAAGGAGGCAGTTACAGGGAGAAATTTGGAGAATCGAACGTGTTTTAATTTGGGACTAGACAATAGAGCTGGAAGAGAGACCAGCAATAACCCAAGAAGGGCTGTGGATGCCAGGCTGAGTGGTCTAGGATTTCTTCTGGAGGCTGCAAGAGTCTGAAAGCACAGCACAGGTGAGATGGAAGAGGGCAGAGGTGAGGGGCCAAGGAGAGACCAGGGCAACAGAACATGTGAAAGCCCCCAGCTGAGGGGTGGGCTGTGAGCACAGAGGATAGCTTTGAACAATGTTAAGAAGTTCATATTGGCAGGACAGAGAAGCTACCAGCATCTCTAGCCAGACCAGAATCCTCCAGCAGCCTCTGGAATTCTGTTCCTCTTCCCATGGGCTATTTTGGTTATTTATGCCTTCCATTTTTCTTGACTAATGTTACCAAAGGCTTACCAATTTTTATTGTATTCTTAAGAGAGTTGTTTTAGCTTGGCTGATTGTCTCTATTAGGTATCTATTTTATATTTAATTAACATCAATGTCTTTAAGTTCTTTGGAGAATTACAGTTTTACTTGAGTCTATCAGTAGCTCCTAACAAATGAAGTAAACTGATTAAAATTAAGATTCATAGTGAGTTCTAACATTGGGAGTAAACAACTGCATTTCCCAGCCTCCTTTGCAGGAATGTATGACCACGTGACCAAGTTCTGGCCAAGGAGATGTTAGCAGTTTTGGGTGGGACTTCGGAAGTTTCCTTCAAAAAGAATTGACGTCCATGTCCTTCTTTTTCTTCTTGCCACCTGGAACACAGATGTGGTGGCACATCTGTATTGTTACATAAGACTCGGTAATGATGCATATAAAATGACAGCCACAGGCTGCATTCAGCCACCAGCTGGTTTTGCATGGCTCATGAGCTAAGAGAACTGTTTGCAGATGAATGTTTGCAACCAACTTGATGATAGGGAGCTGTAACTCTGTGCACCATTCTAGCAAATGCTAGCTCCTTAAAAAAGAATTCTATTCTTCTCATTAGCATAGCGGCTGGGGGCCTGCAGGAAGGAAAATACTGTGTCCATTTCTATCCAGAAGAAGAGCTGGTCTTTAAATGGCTGACAGAGTCCAATGTAGTCAGTTCACCACTGAGTGACCAAGGCCTCCTAGAGGGATAGAGCCTGTGGGGGCACAGTATTCATCTTTTTGGCTGGCAGGTTGTATATTTGGCGGCAGCAGCAGCTTGATCCACCCTTCCCCTTGCAAGCCCAGGTTCTTGCGCCCACACCTCCATTCCTGCCTCATCTATCCACTGGGCTGGCCTGGTGGTGACCAGATACTGGTCAGTTCATATCATTTGGTTTGGTCATTTTGTTTCCTTGGTTGTTCAATTCCTCTTCCAAGGTGGAAGCACACAACACATGACATGGAATACTCATCCTTCTCCTGTGTCCATTTACACACCACTGCCTCAGGCCTTCAACTCCCCAGCCTTTCAATCTTTCTCTTTTTAGACCAGTGGCCCATCAGCCAAGTGATTCTCCACTGCCCGTGTGTCTGTTTGACCCTGTTCAACACAGTGGGTGACATGGGGTCCTAGGCTACCTGCTCATGAGCTGGAAAAGCTTCTGGTTCAGCTCGTACTCAATACCAAATGCACCCATTCCATGATACAGTGGGCCCACCCCATCTTGTGACTTGGTGGTTCTGACAGAGCCCACTCACCTGGGCAATTGTTGCCACATTGTCAGTGGTCCTCACAGTCAGGCGCCCCATCTCCAGGGCTCAGTAGCACAATAGAATTTGTTTTCCAAAAGGCAGGGAGTTCTCTACTGCAGATGGCATGACTAAGCCCCAGAAACCTAGGAGCCTTCATTATGATTCTCCCACAAGGCATGTGTTTTAAACTGTACCTGGCACCTTTTCCCACCACTAACACCTCCCATATCATAGGATCTATCAGATCGTATGGCCCAAGTGGCAGGCTGCTTACATTGTACACTTTTCTGCTCTGGACCCCATGCCAAGCTGGAAATCTCTCATGCCTTCCACTATATGGATTCCATGGTGCTTCCTTTTTTCATAGTGGGAGATGTAAGATGCAATACTTTGGCCTATTCTTTGGATGGGGTATTTCAACGTATCCTTGACCACTGAATCCCTAAAATTTTTACTAAGATGGCGGGCCCCCTGAATGTTCATGAAGGATATCTCATACTCTCTAGAATGCATGTGCCTTACCAAGGCTTCCAATTCTTGGATTTCTAGTCATCCAGCCTCATTCTCACAATACCACTGATAAAATGAATCAACAACCAGGACTTTAAAACAGTCCATATCTCTTTGGACTATATTGTGACAGAGGGTGCGTGGGACAAAGAACTAACAGGCCTGGGAACACTGCAAATTTACACTGTTAACCATTTCAGTTAAAATTTACACTGTTAACCATTTCATGTGAGTGCAAATGGTTTCTCATCCTCTTTCCTTCAGAGGATGCAAAAAACCCTATTTGCCAAATCAATAGCCACATGCCATGCCCCTAAGGCTATGTTGACCCCTTCTAAATATATCATATTCTGCAGAGTGAGGGCAAGGCTTGCTACTGCTTATTTGAATTGGTGGTAGTCTACTGTCATCCTCCAGGGTTCAGCTGGGTTTTGCAGAGCCCAGCCTGGTGAATTAAATAAAGATATGATGAGAACCACTGAACTGCACTTTTTAGATCTTTAAGGAGGGGACTAATTTCCATCCTCCTCCTCAGGGGATACAATATTGATTTTTATACACTATCTCTGCTGAGGCAAGAGGCTGGGGGGACACCATTTCAGGGACTTTCCCTTGGGCTCCTACCCAATAGGCCAATGACCTGATGTGAGGTTATGCCAACTACCAAATGTAACGTGTCCATGTATAGAAAAGGAAAACAGCCATTGCACCCACTGAGATCCTAACCTTGGCAATTTGTTACTCAACTCCAATATGCCCAATCTCTGACATGGGGTACATGATAATGTGCTGACTTTCTGGATGGCTGTGTCAACTTCGACCCAGTGTCCAACAATCCTTGACATGTTTGGTATTCTCCTTTCCATAGTGTACAATTACCCAAGTAACTGGCCATAAATCCCTTTGCGGAAAGACTTGGGTAATTGTTATTGTGTGAACTTGCTGTGATGTTGCAGGATTCTTCCTCCTGGAGCCCAGATACTTTTTAAAAGATGAATGTAATTTCTGGTAAAACAAAAATAAAATAAAATAAAACAAAACAAAATAAAATAAAATAAAAATGGCATTGATTCAGTAACTGTTCAAGGAATCATGGCACTTTACTAGGGCAATTGCTCTCAACCTCATGATCTTCTATCCTTGTTTTTCTTTTTTTTTTTTTTTTGGTTTTGTTTTGTTTGCTTGTTTGTTTTTGTTTTGTACAGATTGAGTAGTAACCTTGTTGGAAGCTCATTTATTTTGTCCCTAAACATGCCATAATCTATTAGGAGTCTAACTCTCAGGTAATCAGTTCCCCCGACTGTCCCTACAACCTTGCCATTTACTGTGGCAACTATATGCACCAATGCATTCCTTGTGGCCTGGAAATGGTGTTTTCTTGAAGCTTTCCCATGAGACACAGGCATTTGGTGGGTTTCCCAGTCTTACAAAGTCTATGCCCTCCAGCAGGCTCGCTTCTCTGAGCCTTTTAATCCTTTTTCCCACTGGCAGCCATGGTAATTCCGGAATTTCAAGCTCACTTGGCATGGACCATTACTGTTTCTAGGCTCCTGGGAGCCATCCCAGTGGTGAGTTCACACTCTATTCTGAGGCCCTTGCCAGCATGCTAAATCTTGTCACTGGGAACGGGACCTCAAATCAATAAACTCTTCAGTTTCCAACCTCATGTTTTGGTCTCTTTTTCAAAACAGCACCCTCAGGAAGAAGAAAAAAAGTTGATAATATAGAAGCAGAGAGTAGAACAATGGTTACCAGAGATTACAGAGGGTATGGGAGAAGGGTTGGTCAACAGGTGCAAAGCTACAATTAGGAGGAATAAATTCTGATGTTCTGCTGCACAGCAGAGTGACTATGGTTAATGGTAAAATATTGCATATTACAAAATAGCTAAAAGAGAGGCTTTTGAAGGTTTTCATCACAAGCAAATGATAAATACATGAGGTGATGGATATACAAACTACCATGACTGGATCTTTGTACAACATAGATATGCATCAGAACATCAAATTGTACCCCATAAATATGTACAATTATAATGTGTCAACTTAAAAAGTTAAAAACAAAAACAAAAACAGTGCCCTCTGAATCCAGTCATATGATCCTATGATTCAAATCTTCTTCCAGCTCCCACCTATCAACAAATTTAAAAAAATACATATTTGGAGGAACATTGACCCACTTATCCCCATTCCATGTGTCCCATTGAGCACCCTGACTTTGGTATTACAGACCTGCCTTGATTGAGCATTTAGCATTCTTTGGAGCTTGGCTACTCTGAATTAAGTCTGAGGTCTTATCCTCAGCTCTGTCTTTTCTCATGCTGCAGATGAGACATCTCTTCCCTCATTATATCATCTCAGTTTCCCACTAGAGAAGTGAAGCCATTAGACTTCACTTCTTAGTCTTATACTAGAAGATATCTCCATCTGCCATCTATTACCTCCATCTACTGACTCCAGTGATGGGGTCCTCATTGCCATTTGAATAAGTGAGTAGGCCAGCTCCAAAACTCTATTTTTTCACCTGCTTTCTTAGCACATTCCTGCTACTAACTGTTACAGATTGAGTTCTCTGGGAAAGTTTCTGAGAAAGAATTTTGCATGATAAGTGCTTGCTCAAGAGTGTCCTTGAGATTAATGCCTAAAGGAGGGAGAAAGGAGAAGGAAGGAGAATGGGGCAGAGAGAGAGCTGAGCTGTAACAGGGGCCCAAAAGTAACACCCAAAGACCCACAGAGACCTCTGGAGCTACATTGGATTTTCAGAGTTGACCTGAGTTGGGCCAAAATGGCCAGACATTGTATTTTTTTTATTGTTCTCTCATTTAATGTGGGCTGCCCAAGGAAGGAGTGGGCAAGATCCCTTTCTGAAGCTAACATAATTACTGAAGGTTTTGACAATAGAAGACATCAGCCAACAACAGTCCCTGCTGCTAGGTCAACGAGTCTTTCCTTAGAGGGATCTAGAAGGCACAACTCAGTGTTCATCAGTTCCTTCATTGGATTTTTCAGCTGCATGTCTTTCATTACTCTTCTAGTTGTTCCTATAGGGATTACAATATAAATCCTTATCACAGTCTACTTAGAGTTAATGTTGTGCCACTTCTCATAAAATATAAGGACTTTGTAGCATTATAGTTCCACTTATTACAATCCTTAGTTCTATTATTGTCATATTTATCATATCTAAATACATTATAAATCCCCAATATAGTGTTACACGGTATTATGTCTTTTAAAAAATTAAGAGAAATCAAAAACTGTGTAATCTTCATATGTGCCACATACTTACTATTTCTGGTGCCCCTTGTTTTTTCCTGTTCCTTTACGATTACATTTGGAGCCTATTTTTTTAGCCTAAATAACTTTTTTTGCTATTCCTTATAATGTGAATCTGCTGTGACTGATTCTATTTTCACTCACCTGAAAAAGTCTTTATTTCATCATCATTTTTGAATGAAATTTTTGCTAGGTACAGAATTCTGGGTTGAAGGTTGTTTTTATTCCCCTGAACTTTAAAGATGTTTTTTCAAAGTATTCTTCCTCCATTAATTCTGATGTGAATCATTCTGATGTGAGTCATTATTCATGTTGTTGCTTCCCTGTAGTTAACGTGGGTTTCTCACTGTTATTAGTTGTTCTTTTCCCCCATTTCAAATATTTTCACTTTATCTTCAATTTTCAACAGCTTGCCTATGATGTGCCAAGGTGTGAATTCCTTTGTCTTTATTTTTCTTGGGTTTACTGAGTTACTTGGACCTGTAAGTTTAAATTTGAGAAAATTTAAGTCATGTATTCAAAATATTATTTTCTGCCCTATATTCTCCTTTTTCTCTTTCTGGAACTCCAGTTACGTGTGTATAGACTTCTTCATCTTGTCCCACAAGTCAATCTCTCTTTTCAATCTATTTTCTCTTTATTTTTCAGAATTGACAATGTTCATGTATTAACCTGCAAGTTCCCTGATAATTTATTTTGTCAAATGTAGTCTACTGTTAAGCCCAGCCAATTAATTTTTCATTTTGGATATTTTAATTCTTAGTTCTAAAATTTCTGTTTGCTTCTTTTTTATGGTTTCCATTACTCTGCTGAAATCCTATGCCTATGTTTGTATTATAAGCATTTCCCCTTTAATTTCTTGAATATATTATAATAACTATTTTAAAGTCCTTGCCTACTTCTAATTACCACATTAAGGTTATTTCAGAGTTACTTTCTATTGGTTTTTCCCCTGATTATGGATCACATTTTCCTGCTTATTACCCATCCATCAGTGTAAGATGTAATGATGGTTATTGTGAATACTACATTGTTAAGAGTCCAGATTTTGACATCTGTCTCTGGAAACCATATAATTTTGTGCTGACAGATGATTAATTTACTGATAGAGAAACTTAATTCTTTTGAGGCCTATTTTTAAACTTTGTTAGGCTGAGTCTGGAATAATCCTTATTCTAAGTAGAGTAGCTTTACTTCTAAGGTGTGGCCTTTCTGCTACATTAGCTGAAAGCATGTTCAGTGAGGTCACTCTACTCTGACTGAGTGGAAGTCTTGTCTCTCGGTATTATACCACCGTCATCATCTTTGTTAGTGCACAGCTTAATTGAACTCCTACTCAGGCCTCATAGAGCCTCGTTCTGTTCAGAAGCAAGTGTTTCTCAGCCAAAGATTCCATAATCTATGAAGATTTTTTTTTTTTTTTTTTTTTTTTTTTTGAGATGGAGTCTCGCTCTGTCACCCAGGCTGGAGTGCAGATCTATGAAGATTTTTATAGGCCTATGGCAGTAGATCCCAGTGCTAGGCCAGCCCCCACGGACTTCATCCTCTGTGGACCTAAGTTTCAAACCAGCCTCTCCAGCCCCAGGATCTAGGCTAGCCCTCATTAACCTATCCTCCAGGCCAGTACCCATATACCCACCCTCCAGGCTGGCCCCAATGGACCAATACACCAGGCACACCCCAACCCCAGGACCATCTCAGTGCCCAGAAAGCCCTTGCAGGCTAAAGCTTAAGGCCCACTCAAGTGCCAGGTCAGCCCTTGAGGACCCAAGCTTCAGGCCATTCTCTGCAGATATAGGCTCCAGGACTACCTTCTGGACCCAGGCTCCACGCCCACCCCATGGACCCAGTCAACTGGTCCCCTCAGTGGCTCCAGGATGTAGACCCACCATATGGACTCAGGCACCAGGTCAGCCTGCCTGAAGAGTCCAGCAACAAAGCTTCTTACAGATCATACCAGGGAGCCTGCCTAGAATCTCTAGGTTTTTTAGTCTGCCAAAGCTAAAATAAGTCTGTATTTTGAATGTGTAAACATCAGTGTAAGGCAACAAGAAACATAAAATACCAAGGAGATATAACATCAGTAAAAGAACACAATAATCTCCCAGTATCTGGCCCCAAAGAAATAGAGGCCAGGTTCTGGGCCTATTTTAAGGGAGCTTAGCAAACCTTAAGAAAATACAGATAATTCGATGAAATCAGAAAATAATAAATGACCAAAATGAGAAATGTAATGAAGAGATTGAAGTTATTTTAAACAGTCAAAGAGAAATTTTGACACTGAAGAATACAATGAATAAAATGAAAAATTCAGCAGAACACATCAAATACAGAATGGATCAAGTAAAAGAAAGAATCTTTGAACTTGAAGACAGGTTATTTGAAAATATACAGTCAAAGGAGAAAAAAGAAAAAAGGATAAAAAGGAATTAATCCTTTAAAAAGGAAAAAGCTTATTGAACTTATGAAGGAACATGAAAAGAGCTAATATTTGGGTTATAGGAGTTCAAGAGAGAGAAACAAAGCGGTAGAAAGCTTATTTAAAGAAATAATAACAGAAAACTTTTCAAATCTGGGAAAAGATATAAATATCCAGGTACAGGATGGTCAAAAGTCTCCAATCCAATTGAGTTCAAACACAGTGCCATCAAAACATAAACTGTCAAAAATCAAAGGCAAAGAGATGATTCTGAAAGCAGAAAGAGAGAATAAGCAAATCACTTATAAGGGAGTTCTAGTAAGACTAGCAGCAAATTTCTCAGCAAGAAACTTACAGGTCAGGAGAGAATAAGATAATATATTCAAACTGCTGAAGAAAAAAGCTACAAGAATACTGTGTATTCACCAAAGCTGCCCTTCACAAATGAATGAGATATTAAGACTTTACCAAACAAACAAAAGCTGAGGGAGTTCATTACCCCTAGACCTGTCTTACAAGAAAACTTATATGGAATCTGCAAGCTGGACAAAAAGATGCTAATTAGTTACAAAAAAAACTGAAAAAATAAAACTCACTGGTAAAAGTAAATAATAAAAATAGCTACAATAATTTGTTAAGGGGCATATAAGATATACATTTTGACAATAAAAATCAAAAATTTTAAATATGGGGAGGTGGAGAGTGAAAGTGTAGTTTTCATGCAATGAAAATTAAGTTATCAGTATAAAATAGCCTGTTATAACTAAGATTTTTTGTAAGTTTCCTAGTAACCAGAAGCAAAAACCTATAGTAGATATACAAAAGATAAAAAGGAATCAAAGCATAACACTAGAGAAGAAAGAAACAAAAGGTCTACCAAACAACCAGAACACAATTAACAAAATGCCAATAGTAAGTCCTTACTTACCAATAATTACCTTGAATAGACAATGATTAAATTCTGCAATAAAAAGACACAGTGGGTGCAGCACAGTGGCTCACACCTGTAATCCCAGCCCTTTGGGAGGTCGAGGTGGAAGATAATGAGGTCAAGAGATCGAGACCATCCTAGCTAACATGGTGAAACCTCGTCTCTACTAAAAACACAAAAATTAGCTGAGCATGGTGGCATGTGCCTGTAATCTCAGCTACACAGGAGGCTGAGGCAGGAGAATCGCTTGCACTGGGGAGGCAGAGGTCGCAGTGAGCTGAGATCACACCACTGCACTCCAGCCTGGCGACAGAGCAAGACTCCTTCTCAGCAAAAAAAAAAAAAAAAAAAAGACACAGTGACTGAATGGTTTAAAAAATAAAATCCAACTGTATGTTGCCTATGAGATACTCACTTCACTTATAACGACATACCTAGACTGAAAGGAAAGGGCTGGAAAAAATATTTCATTAAATAGAAACCAAAAGAAAGTAGGGATAGTTGTACAGATTGAGTATCCCTAATCCAAATATCTGAAGTCTGAAATACTCCAAAATTTAGAATATTTTGAGTGCTGATATAATGCTCAAAGGAAATGCTCACTGGAGAATTTTGGATTTTGGTTTTTAGATTAGGAATTCTAAAGCAGTAAATATATAATGCAAATATACCAAAATCAAAAAATTTTAATTTAAAACATTTCTGGTCCCAACCATTTTGGATAAAGGAATCTCAACCTCTATCAGATAAAATAAACTTTAAGTCAAAAACTGTAAAAAAGACAAAGAATATATTATTATCATTATAATAGAATGACAAAGAGATTAATTTATTAAGACAATATAACAATTGTAAAAATATATGTACCCAAGGCTGGGGTACCTACATATGTCAACTAAAGCAAATATTAATAGATGTAAAAAGAGAGGTAGAGCGTAATACAATAAGAATAGAGGACTTTAAGAGCTCCACTTTCAGCAATGGACAAATTATACAGACAGAGAATTAATAATGAAACATCAGATTTAAACTACACTTTAATAGACATATACAGAACATTCCATATAAGTAATTTATGGTATGCAGCAAAAGCAGTTCTAAGAGGGAAGTTTATAGCAATAAACACATCAAAAGAGAATAAAGAAGGCCCAGATCAGTGGCTCATGTCTGCAATTCCAGCACTTTGTGAAGTCAAGGCAGGACTGGCTTGAGCTCAGGAGGAATTTGAAACCAGCATGGATGATGGTTTTTTGTGTGACCTATTTTTGTGAGACCTTGTCTCTACAAAAAATAAAATAAAATAAAAATTAGCCAGTTGTGGTGACTTACTTGTAGTCCCACCTACTTGGGAGGCTGAAATGGGAGGATCATTTGAGCCCAGGAGGTCAAGGCTGCAGTGACCATACCATTGCTCTCCAGCCTGGGTGACCGATCAAGACTCTGTCACAAAACAGTGAAACATAGACAGCCAGCTGTGGTGGCTCGTGCCTGTAATCCCAGGTCTTTGGGAGGCTGAGGCAGACAGATCACCTGAGGTAAGGAGTTGGAGATCAGCCTGGCCAACGTAGTGAAACTGCATCTCCACTAAAAATACAAAAAGTAGCCGGGCATGGTGGTGGGCACCTGTAATCCCAGTTACTTTGGAGGCCGAGGCAGGAGAATTGCTTGAACCTGAGAGGCAGAGGTTGCCGTAAGCCAGTGCACTCCAGCCCACGTGACAGAGTGAGACTCATCTCAAAAAACAAACAAAAAAAGTGAAAAGTAAAAATAAATCTTTATTTAAAAAAGGAAGAGAGATCTCAAATAAACAAGCTAACATTATACCTCAAAAAAACTAGAAAAAGAAGAACAAATTAATCCAAGTTAGTAGAAGAAAGGAAATAATAAAGATCACAGCAGAAATAGAACAACTAGAAACTAGAAAAATGATAGAAAAGAGAAACAAAACTAAGAATTAATTTTTAAAAAGATAATTAAAATGGACACACTTTATCTAAACTAAGAAAAACAGAAGACTCAAACAAAATCATAAATGAAAGAGAAAACACTGTAATAGATACTGGGAAGTACAAACGGTCATAACAGACTACTATGAACAATTATATACCAACAAATTGTATAACTAAGAGGAAATGGATGAATTCCTAGAGGCAAACAACCTACCAAGACTAAATCAGGAAGAAATAAAAAATCTTAACAGAGTAGTAATGAGTACAAGATGAAAATCAGTAATAAAAAGTCTCCCGTCAATGAAAAGTCCAGGACCTAATGACTTCACTACTGAATCATACCAAACGTTTAAAGGACTAATAAGAGCAATCCTCCTCAAACTCTTCCAAAAAATGAAAAAGGGAATACTAACATTACTCTGATACCAAAACAGAAAAGAACACTATCCAAAAAAAGAAAATTAGAGACCAATGTCCCTGGTGAACATGGATGCAAAAATCATCAACAAAATACTAGGAAACTGAATCCAACAGTACATTAAAGGGATCATTCACCATGATCAAGTGAGATTTCCCCCAGGAATGCAAGGATGATTCAACATACACAAATCTGTAAATGTGATACACTGCATTAACAGAACGAAGGACAAAAATCATATGATCATCTCCATAGACGCACAAAAAGCATTTGATAAAACTCACTATCCTTTCAGGATAAAAATTCTTTAAAAATTAGGTATAAACAAATGTACCTTAACACAATAAAGTGACAAATCTTTATTATGAGAAACCCACAGTTCACATTATATTCCACAGTGAAAAGTTGAAACATTTTCTTCTAACATCAGGAATAAGACAAGGATGCCCACCCTTGCAACTTCTATTCAACATAATAGAAGTTTTATGGAATGGAAGTTTTAGCCAGAGCAAGTAGGCAAGTAAAAGAAATAAAATGCATCCAAATTGGAAAGGAAGAAGTTTAGTTGTTCCTGTTTACAGATGACATACTCTTGTATATAGAAAACCCTAAAGACCTACCAAAAAACTGTTTTTCACTAATAAACAAATTCAGTGAAGTTGCAGAATAGAAAATCAACATACAAACCATACAAAAATCAGTATCCACAACATACAAAAATTAGTATGTACTGTATCCACAAAACATATATTGTGGATATGTGGATATGTTTTCTATCTACAACATACAAAAATCATTATCCTTTCTATACACTCACCAAAATCTACCAAAAAATAAATCAAGATAACAATCCTACTTTAAATAGCTACCAAATAATTGGACTAAATTTAATCAAGGAGGTAAAAGATCTGTACACTGAAAACAATAAAACATTGATTAAAGAAGTTGAAGAAGACACAAATAAATAGAAAGATATCTCATGTTTATGGATTAGAATAATTAATGTTAATATCAATTTATGAATAAATAAAGGTTTGTCACCTTTATTGCATTGAGGTACATTCATTTATACTGAATTTGTTAAGAATTTTTATCCTGAAAGTTAAAATGTTGCTACTACCCAAAGCCATCTATTGACTTGATGCAATTCCTATCAAAATTCTAGTAAAATTTTTCACAGAAATAGAAAAAAATCCTAAAATCCATATGGAAAGCAATAGACCCCAAATAGCCAAAGTGATATTGAAGGGAAAAAAAGCCAGAGACATTATATATTACCTGACTTCAAAATATACTATAAAGCTAGAATAGTCAAGACAGTATTATTCAGGCATAAAAACAGACAATGACCAATGGAACAGAATAGCAAGCCCAGAAATAAATCCATGCAGTTAGTGAGTTGGTTTTTTACAATGGTTACAAGCACATACAGTCTCTTCTATAAATGATATTGGGAACACTGGATATCCACATGCAGAAGAATGAAATTAAATCCTTATCTAACATCATCATATTAAAAATAAAATCAAAATGGATTAAGGACCTAAATGTAAGACCTGAAACTGTAAAACTACTAGAAGAAAACAAGAGAAAAACTTCTTGACATTGGCCTAGGCAATAATTTTTTTGATATGACCCAGAAGTATGGGGAAAAAATGCAAAAATAGATAAACAAGATTGCATAAAAGAAGGCACACAAATGACCAGCCGGTATATGAAAAATGCTCTACATCACTAATCATCAGGAAAATGCAAATTAAAATCACAATGAGGCAGCAACTCACACCTGTTCGATGGCTATTACCAAAAAGGTAAAAGATAACAAGTGTTGGCAAGGATGTAAAGAAAAGGGAACCCTTGCACACTGTTGATGGGAATGTAAATTGTACACCCATTAATAACAGTATGGAGATCACTTGGACTCCATACTGGGAACATCACACACCGGGGCCTATCATGGGGAGGGGGGAGGGGGGAAGGATTGCATTGGGAGTTATACCTCATATAAATGATGAATTGATGGGTGCTCACGAGTTGATGGGTGCAGCACACCAACATGGCACAAGGATACATATGTAACAAACCTGCACATTATGCACATGTACCCTAGAACTTAAAGTATAATAAAAGTAAAAAATAAAAAAAAAAACAGTATGGATTACAAATAACTTAGGATCCAGCAATCCCACGACTGGGTATATACAAAGGAAATGAAATGAGTATGTTGAAGAGTTACCTACATTCCCATGTTCGTTGTACCACTATTCACAGTGGCCAAGATATGGGATCAACCTGTGTCCATCAACAAATAAATGGATAAATAAAATGTAGTATATATACAAAATTGAATACCATCCAGCCTTAAAAAGGAAGGAAATCCTGTCATTTGAGACAACACGGATGAACTTGGGGGACACCATGTGAAGTAAAATAAGCCAGACACAGAAAGACAAATACTATGTGATCTCATTTGTAGGTGGAATCTGAAAAAGCCGAATTCATAGAAGCAGAGAGTACAAAGGCAGTTACCAGGGGCTGGGGGAGAGGAAATGCTGGTCAAAGGGCACAAACTTCTGTCAGGCAGGAAGACTAAGGTCAATAGATCTATTATGTAGCATGGTGACTACTTTTTATAACATTGTATTGTATTCTTGAAAATTGCTAAGAGAGGAGATTTTAGGTGTTTTCATCACAAACAAAAAATTGATGTTTGTGAGGTAAAGCATATGTTAATCAGCTTGATTTAGCCATTTCACAATGTGTACATATGCTAAAACAGCATGTTGTACATGATAATTATATACAGTTTGGATTTGCCAATTAAAATAAGATTTTTTTTTTTAAAAAAAGTGTAACTCAAATGCACCTGTTAGCAAAGAGCTGAGAGGCCCTGGAGGGGTCCTGGGAAGGAAGAGACCTGGGCCAGGAGCCCAAAGCCCCCCACCCCCATACACATTCCTGCCATCAATCCCTTGTGTTACATTGGACAAATCACTTTTTCCCCGAGCCTGTTTTCTCCTCTGTCAAAGAGAGATGCCGCCTGCACCCTCACTTCCCTCCCCCGCCTTCCTTCCATCCTTTCTTTCTTCCTCCAAGCATTAGTTGAGTTCCTGGCAAATACTGGTCTGGTGGCCCAGAAATGAGTTACTCTGTCTTATGGATAGCTTCCACACTCCCACCAACTTTATTGGATCATCGTGGGGAACAAATGATAAGACAGAGTTGATGCTGTTCTGTTTAAGAAGGTACTTCCCAGGCATGAGGCATGATTGACCTTTTTACAGCATTCCTGATCTAAAGGCAGGATTTCCTTTAGTAGCATCCAGTGTAACTACTGCCTGTCTGTGGGGCAGCCCTGGAACAATCCTGCGTTTTGTTCTGGGGGAAGCTGAACAGGCTCCTATGTTGTCTGGCTGGCCCCGTGTGCGGGCACAGACCCAGCCTGGCATCTGGTGGAGTCACCCTGGTTACCCCGCCCCCACTCCTCCCCACTGGAATACACACAGCAGGCAGGCGAGCCTGGGAGTGTCCAGGCTTCCTAGAGCCTCAGCTGAGCCCAATTAGAAAGTCAGCACAACACACAAGCATTTGGGAAGTTTACTTTAGATTCTTCCACAGACATCAATGTGTGAGTCAAACAATTTTAAATTATCCTCTATTTAACATGTTCTTACTACAAATATTTGTATCAAAAATTCCAATCAGATATGCTTTGCTTCACTACCTTTATTTCTACAATTATTGATCTTAATCACTTTGATGCCAGTCTTCAACCTTGGGGGTCAGCACATGACTTCTGGGTTTTATGAATGGCCAATGTGTCTGCCTCTGCGTGTCAGGCACAAAGCTAGATAAATCATGATCTCCATGAGGTTCAGTTGGCTCTTCTGTTAAATGATGGGACAGACCAGACTCGTTTAGCCTTCTTAGTTTCATAATTCTACAATTTTAATTCTATTCAAGTTTTAAAGCTTCTAGAGCTTATAGTATAAATCAGGATCTAAAGCTAACAAGGAAGTATAAAATAAAGATCTCTCGTTACCATTTCCCCATCTTCAGTGACCCCTTACAAAGAAAAGACACATCTTTTTATTTTCAGAGATCTCACCAAAGTGCCCTGTAAACTAAAGAGCCCATGAACATCAAGGCACATTGTGATTCTATCTCCAAGGGCTCCATTGTCCTGTCTGAAAAATGGGTTAGTTAGATCATGGTGCTGGTCTGTGACTGCATTTGCTGATTTCTGTAAAAATGGGAGAGGAGTGTAAAAACAATATCATTACATTTTTATAAGGTTAAATTTCTTCTATTCTAAATTCGCAGATGATTCCCACTGTTTCTGATATCCACATTTTTTTTTTTTTTTTTGACAGGCTCTTGCTTAGTTGCCCAGGCTGGAGTGCAATCTTGGCTCACTGCAGTGCAGCCTCAACCTCCTGGGCTCAAGTGATATTCCTGCCTCAGCCTCCCAAGTAACTGGGACAACAACATGCCGCCATGTCTGGCTAATTTTCTTTCTTTTCCTTCCTTCCTTCCTTTCCTCCTTCCTTCCTTTCTTCTTCCTTCCTTCTTCCTTCCCTCCTTCCTTCCTTCCTTTTCTCCTTCCTTCCTTCCTTTTCTCCTTCCTTCCTTCCTTCCTTCCTTTTTTCCTTCATTTTTTCCTTCCTTTCATTCTTTTGTTCTTTCTGGATGGGTGTCTCACTTTACTATCCAGGCTAGTCTTGAACTCTGAGCCTCAAGCAAACCCCTGCCTGAGCCACCCAAAGTGCTGGGATTACAGGCATAAGTCACAATGCCCAGCCATACAACTTTTTGCCATTGCTGCTTTGACTTGATTTTTTGTTTGTTTTGTTTTTGAGTATCTAGTTGGCAACCCCCTGTGTCAATCACTGTATTTCTAAAATTTATTTTCCTGGTCCATGAAGTCCAACTGACATAATTTGGCCGTGTCTCCACCTAAATCTCATCTTGAATTGTAGCTCCCATAATCCCCATGTGTCATGGGAGGGACCTGGGAAAGATAATTGAATCATGTGGAAAGGTTTTTCCTGTGCTGTCCATGTGATAGTGATAAGTCTCACGAGATCTGATGGTTTTATAAAGGGCAGTTCCCCTGCAAACACTCTCTTGCCTGCCACCACATAAGATACACCTTTGATCTTCCTTTGTCTTCCACCATGATTATGTGGCCTCCCCAGCTATGTGGAAATATGAGTCCATTAAACCTCTTTTTCTTTATAAATTACGCAGTCTCGGGTATGTCTTTATTACCAGTGTGAGAACAGGATAATATAGTAAATTGTTACCAGGAGTGGGACAATGCTGTAAAGATACCCAAAAATTTGGGAGCGACTTTGAAACCGGGTAAAAGGCAGAGTTTGGAACAGTTTGGAGGGCTCAGAAGAAAACACGAAGATGTGGGAAAGTTTGGAACTTCCTAGAGACTTGTTGAATGCCTTTGACCAAAATGCTGATAGTGACATGGAAAATAAAGCCCAGGTTGAAGTGATTTCAGATGGAGTTGAAGAACTTGTTGGAAACTGAAAGAAAGGTCACTCTTACTATACAAAGCTGGTGGCATTTTGCTCCTGCCCTAGAAATCTGTGGAACTTTGAACTTGAGAGAGATGATTTAGGGTACCAGTCAGAAGAAATTTCTAAGCAGCAAAACATTCAAGAGGAAGCAGAGCATAAAAGTTTGAAAAATATGCAGTCTGATGGTGCAGTAGAAAAGAAAAACCCATTTTCTGGGTAGAAATTTAAGGCCTGGCCAACATGGCAAAACCCCGTCTCTACTAAAAAATTAGCCAGGTGTGGTGGTGGATGCCTGTAATCCCATGCTTGAACATGGGAGGCAGAGGTTGCAGTCAGCTATTGCACTCCAGCAACAAGAGCAAAATTCCATCTCAAAATAAATAAATAAATAAATAAATCCAACTGCAGAAATGTGCATAAGTAATGAGGAGCCAAATGTTAATCACCAAGACAATGGAGAAAATGTCTCCAGGGCATGTCAGAGAACTTCATGGCAGCCACTCCCATTACAGGCATAAAGGCCCAAGAGGGAAAAAAAAACCCCTACTGTGCTGTGTGCAGCCTTGGGACTTGGTGCCAGGTGTCCCAGTCACCCCAGCCATGCCTAAAAGGGGCCAAGGTACAGCTCAGGCTGTGGCTTCAGAGGGTGCAAGCCTCAATCTTTGGCAGCTTCCATGTGGTTTTGGTCCTGTGGGTGTGCAGAAGACAAAAATTGAGGTTTGGGAACCTCTGCCTAGAGAAGGTATGGAAATACCTGAATGTCCAGGCAGAGATGTGTTGAAAGGGTGGAACCCTCATGGAGAACCTCTGCTAGGGAAGTGCAGAAAGGAAATGTGAGGTTGAAGCCTCCACACAGAGTTCCCCACTGGGGTACTGCCTAGTGGAGTTATGAGAAGAGGGCCACTGTCCTCTAGAACCCAGAATGGTAGATCCACCAACAGCTTGCACAGTGCACCTGGGAAAGCCACAGACACTTAATGCCAGCTGTGAAAGCAGTAGGGAGGGAGGTTGTACCCTGCAAAGCCACAGTGGCAGAGCTGCCCAACGCCATGGGAGCCCACCTTTTACGTCAGTTTGACCTGGATATGAGACATGGAACCAAAGGAGATCATTCTGGAGCTTTAAGATTTGACTGCCCCACTGGATTTTGAATTTGGATTGGGCTGGTAGACCCTTCCTTTTGGCTAATTTCTCTCATTTGGAATGGATGTATTTACCCAAAATTTGTACCCCCATTGTATCTAGGAAGTAACTAGCTTGCTTTTGATTTTACAGGCTCATAGGTGGAAGGGACTTGCCTCGTCTCTAATGAGACTTTGGACTGTGGACTTTTGAGTTAATGCTGAAATGAATTAAGACTTTGAGGGACTATTGGGAAGGCATGATTCGTTTTGAAATGTGAAGACATGAGATTTGGGAGAGGCCAGGGGTGAAATGATATGGTTTGACTGTGTCCCCACCCATATCTTATCTTGAATTGTAGCTCCCGTAATCCCTACATGTCATGGGAGGGACCCAGTGGGAGGTAATTGAATCATGAGGGTGGAATTTCCATGCTGTTCTCATGACAGTAAATCTCATAAGAGCTAGTGATTTTATAAAGGGCTGTTTCCCTGCACACACTCTCTTGTCTGCCACCATGTAAGACATGCCTTTGCTCCTCCTTTGCCTTCCACCATGATTGTGAGGCCTCCCCAGCCATGTGGAAATGTGAGTCCATTAAACCTCTTTTTCTTTATAAATTATACAGTCTCAGGTATGTCTTTATCAGCAGTGTGAGAACAGACTAATACAGTAAATCGGTACTGGGAGTGGGGCACTGCTGTAAAGATACCCAAAAATGTGGAAGCAACCTTGGGACTGGGTGAAAGGCAGAGTTTAGGACAGTTTAGAGGGCTCAGAAGAAGACAGGAAGATGTGGGAAAGTTTGGAACTTCCAGACACTTGGAAGGCTCAGAAGACAGGAAGTTGTGGGAAAGTTTGGAACTTCCTACAGACTTGTTGAATGGCTTTGACCAAAATACTGATAGGGATATGGACAATGAAGTCCAGGCTGAGGTGCTCTCAGATGGAGATGAGAAACTTGTTTGGAACTGGAATAAAGGTCACTTTTGCTTTGCAAAGAGACTGGCAGCACTTTACCCCTGCCCTAAAACTCCATGGAAGTTTGAACTTGAGAGAGATGATTCAGGGTACCTGTTAAAAGGAATTTCTAAGAGGCCAAGCATTCAAGAGGAAGCACAGCATAAAAGTTTGAAAAATTTGCAGTCTGACAATGCAGTAGAAAAGAAAAACCCATTTTCTGGCTAGAAATTCAAGCTGGCTGCAGAAATTTGCATAAGTAATGAGGAACCAAACGTTAATCACCAAGACAATGCGGAAAATATCTCCAGGGCATGTCAGAGACTTTCACAGCAGCCCCTCCCATCACAGGCCTGGAGACCTAAGAGAGAAAATTGGTTTCTCAGGCCAGGTCCAGGAATCCCCTGCTATGTGCAGCCTTGGGACTTGGTGCACTGCCTCTCAGCCACTCCAGCCATGGCTAAAAGGGGCCAAGGTACAGCTCAGTCCATGGCTTGAGAGGGTGCAAGCCCCAAACTTTGGCAGCTTCCAAGTGGTGTTGGTCCTGTGGGTGTGCGGAAGACAAGAATTGAGGTTTGGGAACCTCTATCTGGATTTTGGGAACCTCTATTTGGATGTATGGAAATGCCTGGATGTCCAGGCAGAGGTGTGTTGCAGGGGTGGAACCCTCATGGAGAACCTCTGCTAGGGAAGTGCAGAAAGGAAATGTGAGGTTGGAGCCTCCACACAGAGTTCCCACTAGAGTACTGCCTAGTGGAACTACGAGAAGAGGGCCACTGTCCTCCAGACCCCAGAATGGTAGATCCACCAACAGCTTGCACTGTGCACCTGGGAAAGTCACAGACACTCAATGCCAACTGTGAAAACAGCAGGGAGGGAGCCTGTACCCTGCAAAACCTCAAGGGCAGAGCTGTCCAAGGCTGTGGGAGCCCACCTTTTACATCAGTTTGACCTGGATGTGAGACATGGAGTCAAAGGAGATCATTTTTGAACTTTAAGGTTTAATGACCCCCACCGGATTTCAGACTTGCATGGGGCCTGTAGCCCCTTCATTTTGGTCAATTTCTCCCATTTGGAATGGGCGTATTTACCCAATGCCTGTACCTCCATTGTATCTAGGAAGTAACTAACTTGCTTTTGATTTTACAATCTCATAAGTGGAAGGGACTTAGCTCATCTCAGATGAGACTTGACTGTGAACTTTTGAGCTAATGCTGAAATGAGTTAAGACTGTGGGGGACTGTTGGGAAGGCATGATTAGCTTTGAAATGTGAAGATATGAGATTTGGGTGGGCCTGGGGCAGAATGATATGGTTTAGCTGTCTCCCTACCCAAATCGCATCTTGAATTGTAGCTCCCATAATCCCCACATGTTGTGGGAGGGGCCTGGTGGGAGGTAATTAAATCATGGGGGTGGGTTTTTCCCATGCTGTTCCAGTGATAGTGAATAAGTCTCATATCTGATGGTTTTATAAAGGGCTCTTCCCCTGCACACACTCTCTTGTCTGCCACCATGTAAGATGTGCCTTTGCTCCTCCTTTGCCTTCCACCATGATTGTGAGGCCTCCCCAGCCAAGTGGAACTATGAGTCCATTAAACCTCTTTTTTTTTTTTTCATAAATTACCCAGTCTCAGGTATGTCATTATTAGCAGCATGAGTACAGACTAACACATCAACCAGCTGGCACTGATCAGCAGATTTCTTATCTGAATCTACAGCTCTTATCTCTAGTAAGCCCATGCATTGCCTAGTTCAGCAAATTAATTAACACAGTTTTTCCTATGACTCTAGTTTCTCAACCTTTGTCTTTTTGCCCAAACTCTAGCACGAACTCTCTATTCCAGCCACCGCTTCCTCAAAGCACCAGATAAGCAAATCCCCTCCCTCCCAGAACATCTTTCCCTTCCAGGCCAGGTTCCTCCTCCATCCCTCTAAACTCAAGTGAAGATCCCGATTTCATAAACTTTTCCTGAATTATTCCACCCTCTTCTGGGCACTGTAATCTAAGTGATCATATCCTGATACCATTAATCGGGAAAAATGGGACCAACCCATGTCAGAAAGTGTGGACTATATTGGATATGTATTTCTCTTTCTCTCACCAGTAATGCTTTCCTCTACCTAATACTCTGTAACTACCTCCAAAAAGTTAAATAAATTAGATTATTAACTAGGAGAGGCCTTTGAGGCTAAGTGACTTGCCCAAGTTTGCAAATCTTGTTCGGGGAAGAACAGGAACCAGTTCCCAGCACCTGGCTCTTCCTGCCAGGATTGGTGATGTTGGCCACACTGCCCTCTTGTCATGGTTCCTGGAAGAAACTCCTCTGATTAATGCACCACCTTAAACCCTACTAGATGATTTCATCCAACCAGATGACGTTTACCTCTTAGATAAAGGGCTTGCTTAGAGATCGGCTATCACGCGCAATCGTTTTCTAGAAATAGCCTCTGCCCAGAATAGATGGAGGCCTTTCAAGCTGGCTGTTTTCTAAGGTAGATCCTTGGTGAGGCCTTTGAAGTTACTTTGCAGCTGCAAATGGCTGGGCCATGGACAGAATAGGACTTGATGTCTAATAATTCCAGAGCAGGCCTGTACAGTTATCTTAAAGCACAGTGCCCCAAGTGAACATTTTCTTAGCATAAACATCCTATTCCTTAATATGTTATTACTTCCACCAAACATAGATTTCTTAAGTTCTTTCAATCTGAGATAAAGCACAACTTTTGTTTAGATTGCAAAATATTAACCAAAGAAAAGGGCCTTTAGAAATTAACTTTAATGACGATTTTAGTTTGTCTTTAAAAGGAAAGACTCAAGAATGCTCACGTGATCCTGTCTCAGCAGAATAAGTGGGTCTCAGCTGCCCGTGTCCATCACAGGCAGGGTGGTGGCTGATCAGAAGACTGTGTTCTCGACATGGGTGAGATGCTGGGGCTTGGCCACTGCCCAGGCAGCACGGGGAAGCTCCAGAACCTGGGAGACCCCAGCAATGGGCTTTCTTATGATCCCTTACTCCTCACTTATTTGGAGCAGTACTGATTTGTACCAAGTGTGTTTAAACTGTGCACCAGATCTGCCTAAAAACTCCCTGAGCCAAATCCTAAGGGAAATCCTTACAAGCTCACAAGAGATAGGGATAGCTCAGCCTGCCAATATTTAATGCTGTTGTGCCCTGGTGGGAAGAGAAAACATGCAAAAACCCTCCTTTTCTCTTTCTGTGGGTATGATATTACTCAATATCTCCCTGCTCTTTGGATGGGAAAGCTGGAAATTGAATTGCTGTACTGCGGGGGAAGGAGGATTTTGCTTGTGCAGCCACATTCTGAACAAAGCCTCAGCATGGTGTAAACGATTCTCGGCAGATGAGGTTGCTGTGATGTCCACAGAGACCTGAAGGATGCTGTTTGTGTCTCTCAGCACCTAGCTGAGCCCCAATGGTGTGCACGGCAAGGGGCTTGGTAAGTGCAAAAGACACTGCCCTAAAAAGCCTACAACTCTTACCAGCATAGCATCAAATGCCAGATGTGGATTTTCAGAGGTAACTGCCGCAGGGACTCGATAAACACCTACAAAGTGCCAGGCACTGGGCTGCTTGTGGGAGACAAGGGATAAGTGGCAGCATCCGGGGAAGGCATCCTAGACACAGTGAGAGCCAAACGTGGATTTTCCTAGAGAGAAAGGTAAGGAGAGTGCAGGAGTAAAGCAACAGACTGGCCAGAACCTGCTGCACTGGGGCATGGGTGAGGAGATGGGGCCTGGCAGAGTGAGGTTGTGGAGAGAAGTTGAGTCCCCCAATCCCATCTGGCACCTAGATGGGAGGGTGTGGACTTTGCGTTTCCCGCATGGGCCACACCTCCTCCCACCCACTTCCTCTGTCAGACACACCCTGCGCAGTCCTTTGCTGGCCCGGCCCCTGCCTGCCCTTCCAAAAGTCACACTTCCGGGAAGCCCTGTCACACTTCCGGGAAGCCCTGGCTGCCCCCGCTTTCCTCGTCTCGGAGGTTCACTGTTTGGATCTCCCCAAGCCCTTGGCAGGTGTTGTATAACCACCTTGGGTTTGCTGGTCATGGTCCCCGGCAGGCGGTGAGCGCCTTCAGATGGCATCCTGGGGCCCAGCACCACGCCCAGCATGGAGTTAGCTGAGTGTGGAGCCAGAGGAGAAGGACAGAGCCCAGGACTTCTGAAGGCTGGGGCTGGGGCGGGGTGCACTCTGCTCCCTGACAGGGAACCACAAGATTTAGAGGGAAGCTTTGCTGGCGGAAGTGGCTCCTGGATTTATGTACCTGGGTTCCCTGAGCGCCGCCAAAATCTGCTGAAGCTCCCTGGTTATTATGGAAATCAGATGCCTCTCGGGGCCTCAGTTTCCCCATGGAAAGAAACAAACAGTTTCTTAGAGATGGTCACAGAATTGCCAGTTATTTTTAAAATCTTTACTTTTGATCCTGCCATCCCACTCCTGGAAATCTGACCCATAGACATAAAAGTATATTCCGGGACATAACGGCACACAAAGGATGGTTATTGCAGCAAAACATTGGAAACAACAGAACGCCCATCCACAGGAAGAGCAAGCCATCTCCTCTTCTTCTCGCTGTGTCCTCACGTGGTCTTCTCTCTGCACACACGCATCCCTGGTCTCAGTGTGCGGCCAAATTTCCTTAAAAGGACACCAGTCAGACTGGATCTGGGCCCACCCTAAGGCCTCATTTTAACTTCACCCTTTAAAGGCCGTGTCACCAAACACAGCCACATTCTGAGGTACTCAGGGTTAGGACTTCAACATAGGAATTTGCAAGGCACGCAATTAATCCAGGCTGTAACTGTGTGTGTATGTGTGTGTGTGCATAGATGGGTATGTGTGTGCATGTGCGTGTGTATGCTCACATATGTGTGTATATATGTAAGTATATGGGTGTGTATATATGTGCATGTGTTGTGCATGTTTGCATATGTATATATGTGTCTGTGTGTATGTGTGTGTGTGGGTATGTATGTGTGTATATGTGTATGTATGTATGTTTGTGTATGTGCATTTGCATGTGTGTATGTGTATGTATGTGTGCATATTTGTGTGTGGTGTATATATGTGATTAGATATGTATGTGTGTGTGTATATGTGTGTTTACATGTGTGTATGTGTGTATGTGCTCATGTATATATGTGTTTCTGTGTGTGTGTATATGTGTGTATTTGTGTGTGTGCATGTGGATATGTGTATGTGGGTGTATGACCATGTATGTGTGGTTGTGTGTACATGTGGATGTATAGATGTGTGCATGTGTGTTGCACATGTGTGTGTATGCATGTGTGTATGTGTGTGTGGCTGAGTGTGCATATGTGTATGTGTGTATATGTGTGGGCATATGTGCATGTGTGTTTGTGTGTATATGTGTGTGCATGTGTGTATGCATATGTGTATGTGTCCATGTGTGCACATGTGTGTATATATGTGTGTTCATATGCATGAGAGAGAGAGAGTGTATGTGTGTGTGTGTACTTTGACTCTGATCGGATCGTGCTGTCCATTCCCAGGCACAGCGTGCGTCTGTTCTGACTTGGTCTGTACTTCTTTTTGAGAGAGACATGGTGACTTTCTCTTTAAAAAAATATTTTTATAGGGTTGTGTGTTTCCTGAGGTTTTCTTATTTCAGTCAAAAGCAACAATGACTGTTGCTTCATTTTAGGTTAGCCTAGTCCTGGTAAATGATGCCGGTTGGGTGCTCTCTGATGACAGGATGTTTATGAAATAACACATAGCATCTTCTTTCCCTTTGGGGTTAAGCAAAGTACAAATCTGACCACTCAGTGAGCTCTACTTTTCATATCCCTCCCTTGCCCCTATTATTTATTTGTCTTCACTCACTCTGTGACCTCTTCAAGTCCATTTCATCCTCTGCCCACACATATTTTTCTTTTTTCTACATCCTTTGCTTTTACCTACAGCTGGGATTGTCTTCTCCCATAATGAAGTCCCACACAGCCAAGGTGAGTGAACAATTCAGCACAACCTAAACGAAGAAGACATTTGCCGTCTCCGCGCGTGATTTATATAAGAATAATATGTGTTGTCTTTGGAATGCCTATTGTGGGTTTGGTGTTGCAGCATCTCGATTCCCCATCTGGCCATGCCCACAGAAATATGGGAAGTGTTTTGCTGGCTCTAGAACAGCCCCGAATAAACCTTCAAATCCTCTCCTCTTTCTTTTTCTCAACTCACTCAAGATGACAGAAGGAAGCCACTGAGCGAAGCTCTCTGAAGCAGACCACGTTATAGCAGGTTTTGGCTGCGGTATTCCTCAAACCAACTGCCAGAAGTATGAACACACACATTGGCAAGGACATAAAGCAGCAGGGCTAATTGACTCTGAAAGCATAGCCACCGTGGCGGGGCATGAAGAGCGCAGAGCTGGGTCTGGTCCCATGCCACTGTTCATTCACTGGGCAACCTCATCGAGCCACCCACAACTCAACTGTCCAGCTTCTCACCTGTGTCCTGGGACAGGACAGCTGTGTTTTCACTGGACGACCAGGTGGGTCCTAGCTCATGCATGAAGTGCCACGTCAATGGCAGAGCCCTGGGTGCATGGGAGGTGAGAGATGGCTTTTGCATTGCAGTGATGAGAGGGCTGGCTCGAAGCCAGAAGAGCTAGGTCACCATCACTACTTTCCCCCCAACGTCACACTCATCACTGGGAAAACGGGGACATGAGAGGAAACCTCTCAGCTGCCCTTCCATGTGTGGACCATCCAGAGGACGTTCAGACAGCCACTCTGCCAGCATCCTCTATATGCTGTTCTTCCTCGTCCCACTTCAAGGCTAGGCAGCCCATCCTCTCTAAGGACTGTGCTCTGGAGGGTGGGATCCTGGGAACACAGTTCTATGAGGCTTGGATCCTGGCTTTTGGAGACCAGAGAGTTTCCTTGGGCTTCACTCAGCCCCCAGCCATTCCTGGGAGTCCTCCTCCTCCTGAAGCAGATGCCAAGGGGCCTTATGCTGGGCATGGGCAGCAGGTGCCTCAAGCCTCCTAGCCTTCACCCTGCATCCTGTCAGGGTGGCCAGGGCTCAGCAGCCACAAGGTGGAGTCAACGACTCAATCTCCCTCAGGGGAACAGGATCACTTCCCAGCTCCACTCCAGAGCAGAGTCCAATCTCCCTGTTGAGTGTGCTTGCCTCCCTCAGCCTGCTCCAGGTAACATGGTGACAGGGAACCTCCTGACTGCCTGGACCAGAGATGCAATGTCATCTTAGCCTGTATTACCTGTAACGCTATCTTAATCCAGCAATCCTGCCTCTGTGCACGCATCCAAAGGAAATGAAATCAGTGTCTCATAGAGACATCTGTACCCTCATGATCATTGCTGCAATTTACAGCTATTACTCACAATAATCAAGACATAGAATCAACCTGAAGCATCCATCAACAGATAAATATGTGAAGAAAATGTGATGTACACACACACACACACACACACACACAATGGAATACTATTCAGCTTTTAAGAAGGAGATCCTGCCGTTTGTGACAACATGGACGAGCCTGAAGGACATTATGCCCAGTGAAATAAGCCACGTACAGAAAGAAAAATACTGCATGATCTCACCTACGTGTAGAATCCAAAAAAGTTTAACTCATAGGAGTAGAGAGTAGAATGGTTATCAGGGGCTGAGGGAGGGGATTTGGAGACATGTTGGTCTCAGAGTACAAAATTTCAGTTCAACAACATGAATAAGTTTTGGAGATCTTATTACAGCATGGAGACTATAGTTAAAGATACTGTACCGTGTACTTAAAATTTGGTAAGAGTAGATCTTGTGTTGTCACCAGAAAAAAAAAGGTAAGGTGTAAGAAAAAAATGTAAGGTGACTGATATGTTAATTAGCTTGATTTTAGTAATCATGTCACAACGTATATGTGTCTCATCATGTTGTGCACTTTAAATATATGTAACTTTTATTTGTCATTTCTGTCTTAATAAAGCTGTAAAAAATAAAAATAGGAAGCAAGGGACAGTCTTCACCAGTTCATAATGGATAGAATGTACACCTTATATTTATTTTTATGCTAGAAGTTTATTCAGTTATTCACTCCTGCCTTTACTGAAAACTACCCTCTTCTAGGCATAGTGCTGGGGACTGAGCACACACTGATGAATAAGTCACAGCCCCTGTCCTTGGAGACCTTCACCTCATGGTCTAGCAACAGGTGAACAAAAAAAAGCAATATGGACATTCAGCAAATCCCTGACTGTTATGCAAATGTGAGGCCAGTGCCCCCACTTGGATGCCCCTCCCTAGTAATGTAGAATAGTGACCTTTTCACCACACTCTGGCTAAAGCTTCTAGAAACACACACACACATTTAGAAGTACAGACTGTGACTATGGAATAATCCAGTGCAACGGCCCACATAAAGAACCAATGTTTGACCTTGATCCCTTAAGACCAGGTCTCTGATAATCCATGAAACAAGTCTCCAAAGTCTTAAAATTTGTAAGTAGGAAGGGCTGAACGCTGGTTGTGACTGAAAAACACACTCTGAGTTCTGTTTTCATTGGGAAACACTTTATTCCTGCTAAATAATAAAAGCCAGTGATGGCACAGATTACCCTGTGCCTGTATAGCTTTAAGGAGAACTTGTGTTCCTAAATTCCTAGGAATAAATCCACCACCAGAACACTGACTCCATCTTCAAGTTTTCAGGGCTTGCTTGTCCACACAAAGGGTGTATTAAGTCTCCTGTTAGGAGTTGACATCCAGGGACTTCCTCCTGGCACTGTCTGCTTTAAGCCAGGTCAAAAACCACGTCTTCCAACAAGACTTCCTGATCAATCCCACCTTACACCCATGCCGTGACCAAGGCCAATCAACTGTGAAAATAATCACTGTCTTCCCTAAACCCTTAAACCAATGGTTTATGTAACTAATATGTGCTCTCTTTTGGGATCATGCACAGTTTTGTTCGTTTGTTTTTTAGCCTGGTAGAAGTTACCTATATATGCTCTGTAGGCTGGTAAAATAATTTGAACAAAACTATTTCTAATAAAGCTCACCACCCAAAACTTTATTTGTAGAGAACTTTTTGTTTACAAAAATCTTATACCTATGTTTTCTCAATAAATACCGCACTAACGCTGTGATCTGTAGATAGAGCAACTTCCATCTTACAGATGAGGAGAAAGATTACAGAGATTCCAACCCCGATGTTCTGGTGTATTCCCTTATTTTTACTCCTTCATAACTTTCACACATGATATATATAAGAATCACTGTATTTGCAATAATATAGATGCTCTCTTCAAAGGATTCTACGTGTTCTATTAATATACCTATCTAGCGCTTAGCACTTACGGGTGAGACTAGCAGAGATTCTATAAGTGAACATGGAAGCCTGCCCCTATATCCTCACCCACACTTAGCCTATGGAGCTCCATGATGTCTGAGACCAGGTCTTCCCCATCCTTTGTAACTCTCAGAATCTTAGGCACATAACGAGTTCACTCTGTATTTGTTGGAAATGTTAATGAATTTCTTTTATAAAGGTGGAGATTCAGCCGGGCGCGGTGGTTCATGCCTGTAATCCCAGCACTTTGAGAGGCCAAGGTGGGCAGATCACAAGGTAAGGAGTTCAAGACCAGCCTGGCCAACATGGTGAAACCCCACCTCTACTAAAAATACAAAAAATTAGCTTGGTGTGGTGGCGTGCGCCTGTAATCCCAGCTACTCAGGAGGCTGCAGCAGGAAAATCGCTTGAACCCAGGAGGAGGAGGTTGCAGTGAGCTGAGATCGCGCCACTGCACTCCATCTTGGGCAACGAGAATGAAACTCTCTCAAAACAACAACAACAACAACAAAAAAAAAAAAATTAAAAGAAAAAGATGGAGATTCAGTCCCGCATCTTCTGTATAAACGATCCTCAGGCATCTGGGGACTTAGCTGCAGTGGAGCCTGAGGGAGTGAAGCTGCATTTTTCATCCCAGGATGTTACTCTCACAGGACTTTCAAGCCACAACAGAAGCAAAGATGAGGTGAGCAGGGACAAAGTTATTTCCGACTGGTTGCAGATGGGGAGAAAGGTCTATGTCATCTGTTGCTGATCTCTGGGCTCACATCAGCCACTTTGCAAAGCTGGCTCCCTCCAGGGGATCTGGGTAACAGCCATGCCTTTCAGAGCAAATAATAGTATACACTTGCAGAGCGCGTTATAGCAGTTTTGGTGAGTTTAGGGACACAAGTTCCCAGCCAGGCCTATTCCTGTGGAGTTCCCTGAGTTACACCCTCCAGGCCCCGCCTCCCCGCCAAAAGTGACTCCAGAGCAGGGGGTTTCCATGTAGAGGCTTCATCTGTTTGTATTGGCCCATTACAGACACTCCTTGAGATTTGACCAGTGCAACATGTGGCCCCATGCTAGCCTGCTATGTGCTGAGACTGCAGCTTAGAGCAACAGCTGGGGAACCTTCCCTTCTGCCTCTGTTCTGAAATAAAGCACGTCCATTTAAGACAAAGGGGGCTATACTGAACTCACTTATGGGGAAAATTACAGGTCATAAAATGTAATTTCACTATAACATACTGGAATGTAGATGACTGCTCGCCATAATGTGGTCACCCATGTTTCTTTCTCCCTCCAACATTTGACATTACAACAGCTACATGTCACATTCTCTATTTCACTCCCTGAAAATGAAAGAATTAGGCTTGGTATGATTAAATTTCTACTCCATCGTGAAGAATTCAAAGATTTTATAGCAAAATATATAATGAGGATATTTTGGAAGTTTGGTTAGTGGTCTCTCCCCCTCTATCATTTCATAAGACTTCCTTGTATTAATAAATGGAATCTTGAATCAAGATAACATTCATTGTGGAGTGATCTATTGGTGAAAGAAAAAGCCATATAAAATCAACTGAAAACTATGGGCAACTATTGAGGTGATGTGGCAAAAAAATGTGTGGACCTTAATATTTTTGCTATCAACCAGCAAAGATGAATATAAATCATGAAAAAACAAGTAACTTGAGAAAATCTTGTTTTAAAATGCATAAGATACACACACATACACACATGACGCGTGTTTACTGAGTTGCATAAATTGAAATATTAAAATAATTTAAATTGAAATAAAGTCAAAATGTTTCTGCATAAAAGACTGGGAAGATTAAAGTGCTATAAAAATAGCAATACTCCTCTAAATAATTGAGGTATACCATTTAATCCCAAAGAAAATGTTTTTTTTTTTTAAGTTAAAAAAGTTAACATAAAGTTTATGTGGAAAATAGAATAAGAATAGTTAGTGAATAGGAAGTGTATTAATTTTTTCAACAGGAGAGTTTTTCTATCAAATTTGGAAAGATATTTTAAAGTTTAAATAATTTCAGTTAGCATTATAGGGAAGTAAAATGAGCCAGAAAAAAAAAAAAAAAAAAAAAAAAAAAAAAACAGAACAGAGCTGAGAACCCATAAACAAATCATAACATACACCAAAAGGACATGTTTTATAAAAGTGGCATCACCAATCAATGGGGATTTTTTTTTTTTTTTGAGATGGAGTCTTGCTCTGTCGCCAGGCTGGAGTGCAATGGCGCAATCTCTGCTCACTGTAACCTCCACCTCCTGGATTCAAGTGATTCTCCTGCCTCAGCTTCCCAAGTAACTGGGAGTACAGGCGTGTGCCACCATGCCCAGCTAATTTTTGTACTTTTAGTAGAGATGGGGTTTCAACATGTTGGCCAGAATGATCTTGATCTCTTGACCTCGTGATCCGCCCACCTTGGCCTCCCAAAGTGCTGGGATTACAGGCGTGAGCCAACGTGCCCGGCCAATGGGGATTTTTTAAAGTAATGGTCTGAGAGAATTGCTTTTCATTTCGGAAAAAATATTCTTTTTTTCTCATGCCCTTAATAAATTCCATATGAATTAAGTAATGATACATAGAAAAGAATTCCATACAATGTTTTTGAAAACTTTATCTCATCTCAGTAAGGAGGATGCCAAAGTATAAAAGCAATGGAAGAAATAAAACAAAATATCTGTCTATTTAAATATTGAGCATCTTTGTAGCTCAAAACTCCTTAAAATTAAAAAGCCAAAAATAGGCTAGGAAAAAAATCATTGGCACAAATTTTCAGCTTTCTAAAAGTACCAGCTTTGCCTTGTTCTCCATTCTGGCAAAGAAAAGGCTATTTCTGTGTTGATGTAGGTTTTCCTATGTCCGTTCCTCTTTCATGACCTCTTGTGCCCATGGGCTAGTGACATGGAAGAGACCTGGTGTGGAAATTCTACCAAATACGTAGAGCATTGTTGAATATCTGTTTAAAATGTCTAAATATTTCCATGCCTAAGGACCTCATCCTGCTAAGTATTTTTTTTAGAAGTTGTATTACCTTAGGTTTAGATTTTTAACACTGGAAAAGAAATGTGATATGGTCCCTTAAGGAGAAGTCAGTCTGTAAAACTCTAAGGGAAGCAAAAGCTGGAATTTTACGGAGTAAGCTTAACTAAATTCCAAGTGGAACCTTGATAGCAGCAAAGAAGAATCCTACTGAAAAGGAGATATACTCTCTTGATGGGAAAAGAGATCTGTGAATGCACATTTATGCTAGGTAGATAAACAAGGGTAGGAATTCTCTATCATCTTTAGTACCTGGCAGGTATGATTTACCTAACAAACAAAACCCATGAATTAGTCATCCATTTAGTTCCAGTACAAAAACAAGAATCGATTTTACTTAGAGAAAATGTCCATTGTACATATGCAATGTAAAAGCATAGCCACATACGTACATGTTTGTTAGAAGGAAACAAAAACTCATCCAATTACAACTTCTGCTTCTGATCAAGATGGAATAACAGAGACCAGACTTCTCCTCCTGTCTGAAACAATCATAAAAACCAAAAAAAAAAAAAAAATCACAGTAGTTTTCAAGACACCGGACATTAGGCAATAAAGGACAGTAATCCTGAGAGATGGGAAATGAAGAAGATGAGCCCTGTGATTACTCCAGCTTACTGCCATGAGAAAGTTTCCAGTCCATGGTGGAGGAAAAGAGAATTCAGGTGGCACCCAGTGAACTCCCTAGATAGAGAGAACCCTGTAAGTAAATACAGCTGAGACTCTGGGAGACCACGCTGCCTAGAGTTTGCAGATTAAAGTGCCAGAGAGGAAAAGAGTTGCATGAGGAGAGGATTTCTGAGAATCATGGAACATGCCCCTAAAGAATTTAGCAGAGTGTTGATAAGCACATGCATGTAAGGAAACTATGTGAGGCTGGGGAAGGAAATGTCATAGAAGATTAGAGAAGAGTACCATGACCAGATAAAGAGCCTCTTCCCATCACTGAGAGAGACAAGCATCAGGATTAATGTGTCATTAGATACACTCAAAGACTACTTTGAGTGCCCTATCTAATGACACATTAATGTGGAATTAGTCTGTTCCAAGTAAAGATTCTTTAAAGCAAGACCCAAAAGGATAAAATTTTTCCAAGTAATTTGACTGCTTTCTAGAACAAAGCTCAAGAACATCCATAGATATATAAAAATACTCAGCACCAAAGTAAAATTCACCAAGCATGCAAAGAAACATGGAAGTGTCTACACTGAGGAGAAAACTCAACCAATCAAAGCTGATCCAGAACTGATACAAATGTTTGAATTAGCAGATGAAGACATACAACAGTTATTATAACTATATAACTATATTCCAGTTGTTCAAGAAGTAGATACAAATCAAACTTCTAAAGAAAGAAACTATAAACTGTTAGATGAAAAATATACCAGATATGAATTAATAGCTACTTAGACATTACAGAAGATGTAAAAATTCTAAACAAAATATTAATAACTAAATCAAAAAAATTTCAAATAGAAAATACGTCACAACCAAGTGGGATTTCTTCAAGGAGTGCATGGTTGATTTAATATTTAAAAATTAATCAATAAAATTTATCATGTTAACAAATTAAAATTGAAAAACCATATGATAATCTTGATAGATGCAGAAAACCATTCAACAAAATCCAACATCTATTTGTGATTTTAAAAAACTCTCAGCAAACTAAGATTAGAACTTTCTCAATCTGATAATAAGGATCTGTGAATAACCTGCAGTTATCATTATAATTAATGGTGAAAAACTAATTGTTTTCCTTCAAGATTGGTAATAGAACAAGATGTTCACTCTCTCCACTTCTATTTAAAATTGTACTGGAGATTTTACACAGTTCACTCAGGCAAGAAAAAGAAAAAATATCTAGACTGGAAAGGGAAAAGTAATTTTCCTTTATTTGAAGATGACTTAATTGTCTACTTAGAATTATCTGATGGCATCTGACATCAAAAACAGCAACAAAAACTACTAAAACTAATAATTTATTATGGTTGTAGGATACAGAATAAATATGTAAAAATTGTTTATTTATATACTGGCAACAGTCAATAATTGAAATTAAATAGCACCAAAAATAATAAATTATTAGGGAAAAATATTTACAAAAGATATCCAAGGCCTCTACATTGAATACCTATAGAAGAGGAACAAGAAAAATTAAGAAGACCTAATAAACAGAAAGATATGTCATACAGAAGACTCAGTGTTGTTAAAATGTTAACTCACTAAATTGTTCTATAGATTCTACACAATCTATGTCAAAATTCCAGAAGCTTTTTTTGTAGAATTTAATTCTAAAAGCCAATTCTAAAATTCTGATAGAAATGCAAAGGACCTGGCCAGGCGCAGTGGCTCACGCCTGTAATCCCAGCACTTTGGGAGGCCAAGGTGGGTGGATCACGAGGTCAGGAGATTGACACCATCCTGGCTAACATGGTGAAACCCCGTCTCTACTAAAAATACAAAAAATTAACTGGGCGTGGTGGCAGGCATCTGTAGTCCCAGCTACTTGTGAGGCTGAGGAAGGAGAATGGCGTGAACCTGGGAGGTGGAGCTTGCAGTGAGCCGAGATCACACTACTGCACTCTAGCCTGGGCAACAGAGTGAAACTCTATCTCAAAAAAAAAAAAAAAAAAAAAAAAACAAAAAGAGATGCAAAGGACCTAAAATAGACAAAACAACTTTGTTGGAGTGCCATCACAGCTTGGTTTCAAGGATTATTGTGAAGCTACAGTAATCAAATCAGTATGGTATTAGTATAAAGATAGCCAAATAGATCAACACAAGAAAAGAGAGTCCCAAAATAGATCCACATATATGGACAAATAATTTGGACAAAAGTGCAAAGGCATTTCAGTAGAGAAAGCATAGCCTTTTCAATAAATACTGCTGAAACAATAGGATATACCAATGTGCCAAAAAGTTAACTTTATACATACCTCACATCAGATATAAAAATTAGCTCAAAATGAGTCATAAATTTAATGTATGTACATCATACAGAATATAAATATATACATGACCAAAACTGAATACTATAAAACTTATAGCAGAAATCATAAGAGAAATCTTTACAATCCTGGGGTTAGCAAATATTTCTTAATATGACATCAAAGTCACCATCCATAAAAGGACAAATTGATAAGTTGGACTTTATTAGAAATAAGCATTTTTGATTCTTAAAAGATGCTCTTAGAGGAATGAGAAGATAAAACACAGATTGGAAGAAAATACTGAAAATTATATAGCTGATAAAGGACTTGCATCCAGAATAGACACAGAACTTTCAAAACTCAACAATAAAAAATGAACAATAAAAGATGGACAAAAGATTTGAACACACACTTTATGAAAGAAGATATAGGGATGGCAAGTAAACAAAAAGATGTACAAGATTAAATTGTATATTGTAATCATGTGCAATTTAATACATGGCAATTATACCTTAAAAAGTTGTTAATCATTAGAGAAATGCAAATAAAAAGCACAGTGAGAGACTACTACATAGCCACTTGAATGACTAAAATTAAAGAGACCGACCATACTAAGTGTTGGCAAGGATGTGGAGGAACAGGAACTCTCATTTGCTATTGGCAGGAGTGCAAAATGACATGACCATTTTAAAAAACAGTTTGGCAGTTTCTTAAAAAGCTAAACATGTACCCATCATATGACTCAACCATTTTCACTACCAAGTATTTACACAAAGAAATGAAAGCAGATGCCTATGCAAAGACTTGTACGCTAATGTTTACAGCAGCTTGATTAGTAATAGCTCCAAACTGGAACTAACCCAAATGCCTATCAACAGATGACTGGATAAATGTGCAATGCTATTGAGCAATAAAAAGAAATGGATTCTGATGCACACAGTGATGTCGATGCTTCTCAAAATAACTATGCTGAGCAAATGAACCTAGGGGGAAAAGTACGTAACGCATGATTTCATCTACTTAAAACTCTAGAAAATGCAAGCGAATCTATAGTGACAGCAGATCAATAGTTGTAGTTGTAGAAAAGAGTAGGAGGCAAGAGGAAGGAATTACAAAGAGCATGGGGAAATTTGAGGGGATAATGGGCATATTCATTATATTTCATGTGCTAATAATGCATACACATCAATGTTTATCAAACTTTACTCTTAAATGGTATGCAGTTTATTGTACACCAGTTATACCTCAAAAATTGTTGTTGCTATTTTTTTAAAAGTCCTATAATACTAAGTTTAATAACCTGCCTCAGTGGCTACAGGGCTTTTGAAGAGTCGGGCAGTGACTGTGTTGCGGGTTGGGTTGTCTCTACATTAGAGGCCAGTCATTTCAAAGTGAGCCAGTGCTGACACCACAATACAGAATGTGAGTACTGCTGTGGAGAAGACGCTTTCATGAAGTCACTTAACTTTTCCCGACTGTCTACTGAAGGCTAGACACTCCTCTGGACAATGAAGTCACAGCAGTGAACAAAAGAGACCCAAATCTCTGCCCTCAGGAAGCTACGTTCTTACGCAGGAGATTGGAAACAAACAGAGTAACTGCATAAGATATGCTTTCAAGAGCGAAATGTTAGCAAGGAACACTAAAGCCAGGAATGTGTGTCTGTATTATGTGTTGGAGCAAGAGGATGCTGGAACTTCAGATAAAATGTTTAGGAAGGCCAGAATATGGAGGAAGTGAGGGATTGGGTTGTGAAGATGCTGGGAACAAAGTGTTCTGGCAGAGGGAACAGCAAGTGCTCACCAAGGTGGAGCAGAGTGTGCTGGACGACAGGAAAGAGGCGGGGGAGGGGTGAGGAAGGGGGAAGGGGCAGGTAAGATGCATGTGCAGGCAGAGGCCGGGAAGGGGCTCTAGATCATGCGGGGCTTATTCCTGAGTGAGGAGGAGAACCACAGAGGAGGAATGGGGTTCTTTGGCTGCTGGGTGGGAAACAGATTTTAAAAGCTCAAGGGTGATACAAGGAGATCAGAGACGGGTCTCTTGCGTTCACCCTGCTGAGAGGCCATGGTCGCTTGGACCAGGGAGTTGGCACGGGAGGTAGGAACGGCATCCCACTCTCCATATTTGGTGGAGGTGGAGCTGACAGACTGTACATGTGTATGAAAGAAATCCGAATCAAGACTGATATGGAAGTTTTTGGCCCAAGCAACCGCAAGAATGGTCTCAGTTAACCGCAAGAATTGCACTTAACTGAGAGTTCAGGTGTAACCGCTTGCAAGCTTGCTTCAAAACTCCTTTCAGAAAGCAGTGTCAGAGCCGTGAATGAAATCCAGAATTTGTTTCAACTTGCTGTCAAATGCCCTTTCTTCCCCACCACGCTCCACACCACTGCATGAGAAAGGACAGGAGGTAGGGCTTACCTTCCTTGGGTGACAGTTTTACTGGGCAAACCAACTTATCACAAACACCACCCTGGGAGCAGTCCAGAAGATGCAGTAACTCAGAAGAAAGATCAGAACTCTGAGGCCTCCAGGCATCCTGACCAGGCAATATTTCTTTAATTCATCAGCTTGATTTTGTTGCCACGACCCCAGCCCTCAGCTGGACACAGTATTTCTTGGTTTTGTACAAAAATCTGGGCTTAATTTAAAAAAAGAGAGAAAGGCTGTGGACAGAGATAGGTCAAGCCTAAGAAAAACCCAGTTCATTTGCTACCGGATTAGCCGTCTGCTTGAAAACAGGTAGCAGCCAAAAAGTTTAAGAAGAAAATGTTTGACAGAAAAAAAGAAAAAAAGTAAAATTGAGCTCTTTCCTGGTAATTCACAGAAAGGAAGGTGAGAGTGTGGTTTTCACTGAAGCTAAAATGGACCCAGTTTGTGGGAAAAACAACAACACAACAACAACGTGTTTTGAGGAGTGTATTTTGAGAAGTTCTGCCTTAGGTAATTTAATATTCATTCACACTGGCTTCTGCCAGCCCTGTAAATGCGGTAAGCAGAGCTGCGGAGGAAAATAGGGGAACCACCTGTGGGTCCTGACTTCAGCCGCGGAGAGAGGGCGCTGTGGAGATGCCAGCAGCTGCCTGGGTGGAGGAAGATGCGAGAACATTGCTTCCAAGGCAGGGAGCCAGACGGGGCCGGGGAGCTGTGGATTCTCAGTTAGGCAAACTGCTGAGCGGTGCTCTCGCTGAGGTCAGAGGGAGAAGAGTGGCAGGGGTGACTCCTTGACGATCGCAGAGTAAGGAGAATGTGGTTTGCTGCTCACAGGCCCCTCACTCAACATGAAAAGATTTCTACCTGGGGCATCAAGACTGCAGGTGAGGCCAAGAAAAGACTTGCACGCGCACAAAGTTAAGGTGAATTGGGTGCATGTGTGTGTGTGGACGGGGCGGCTGAGTGATGCGCTGGCAAAGGCAGGTGTGTCCACACGGGTGCGCAGACACTGAGACTGCAGCCCGCACACCCAGAGGAACGAGCAGGACGTCTTCGGTTAGGAATGTGCCTGCAGCTGGCAGTGCCCAGGAGACGGGCTTTTCTAACTGTGTCGTCCAATGCATTAGTGCTAACCACATGTGGCTGCATAAACTTTAAACTGGTTAGAATGACATAAACTTGCAAATGCAGTTTCCTACTTGCACTAGCCCCATTTTAAGTCTCCACAGCCACCTGTGCTCACTCACCACTGCTCCAGGAGTAGATTCCAGACACTTCAGCCACTGCAGAAATGTCTCTTGGGTGGTGTCTGCAGGTGCCGGCTGCAGCTCTGCCAGGCAAAGTAGAGAGGCTGCTCCGTGCCTATGGATTTAGATGACCCTGCCGACATCTGATCAGTAGCTCTCAGCACCTGAGCTGCATTATTAGGATGGATCTGGGGGCATGCAGGGAGAATCCCAGGCTGTCAGAGAGATGGCCTGGCCCGGGGTGACCAGTCGGGCCTCTTGTCCTCATCGTCACATTCTCAGAATTGGGGGCAGGGATCCTGCTGGTGAGTCTCCCGAAAACACTTCATTTTACCCGAGGGTTTGCATATTCTAAATCCTGGTTCACAGTGAACTTTAACAACAAAATAACTTTCAGGTTTCTACACTACTGCCTTCATTATGAGTTTTTGGTTTTGTGTTAATATAAAAGACATGTAAAAATGGGAAGGCTCTGTGGTGTGGAACAGGGGTGAAGAAATCTGTGGTGTGATTCTAAATGGGTTGCTCAGACTGCCTGGGATTCAGTTCCTTCAACCGTAAGATAAAAACAGTAGGATGACAGTTTGGGGAAGCTGTGACTGAGTCTGAGCTAACTGTAGTTCTGGAAGCTGCTGAGGAACTTGAAGTGTTAGCCAGATTCTAAGGAGAAAGTGCAGGGATGAGCTTGGACACGCAAATCAAAGCTGTGGGTGATGTCATAGCCTGTGGAGTCGGAGAGCAATGAGACACTCCCAACACTGAGCCACTGACACCAACTCCTACAAGTGTCACAGCCGCGAATGAAATCCAAAGTTTTCGACTTGCTGTCAAATGCGCTTTCTTCCCCACCACGCTCCACGCCACTGCATGAGAAAGGACAGGAGGTAGGGCTTGCCTTGACTGGGTGACAGTTTTACTGGGCAAACCAACTTATCACAAACACCATCCTGGGAGCAGTTCAGAAGATGTAGTAACTCAGAAGAAAGATCAGAACTCTGAGGCCTCCAGGCATCCTGACCAGGCAAAATTTCTTTAATTCATCAGTTTGATTTTGTTGCCTCCCCGGCCCTCCGTTGGACGCTGGGTATTTCTCAGTTTCGCACAAAGTCAGCAGCAAATTCATCGTCTGGCTACAATGAGGAGATTCACAACATGGAAACATAGTCCTTCTTCATGGCTGGCAGGCAGCTGTGGGGTTTGCTTTTGCTGGTCGTAGCGTAAGCAGGTGAGGGTGTTGAGCCTCCTGATGGCGTCAGCAGCGTTCCTGAGTTATCCCCAGGAGCTGCAGGTCATTGCAACACAGGGCTAGAAGAAGCACCTGTTGCGGCCGCTGGAAGGATTTGTCCCACCAGGCACTCAGCAGCCCCAAGGGAGAATCGAGTTGTGAATTTCGTCACCGGCATACTGACATAAATTGAGCTTAGCTTGAATGTCACTTACCACTCGCTGGCTCGGGTGGTCTTTCCCAACCACAAGCTGCTGGTCTCGGTGACAACAGCTCTGCAAAGTGTCAGAATCCAACCCAGGCCTGCCAAATGACCCTGGGCAACCTGGAGGTGAGGGAGCCTCTTGCCAACCAGAGAGGGCTGCGCCTCCAGGGGTACGCTCCCCAAGGAGGAACATTCTGGAGCCTGGTCTCATTCAACCTCTGTTCTCCCTTACACTTGTTTGTCAACATGATGAATGAGAGGCAAATGGCAGGACCACAGTGTTTCAAACATGTGAGTTGATTTTTTTCCCTAGGCCTTTAGGTTCACTGACCAGAAGAAAAGACCTCAAATAAAACCGGATGTTTTCATGAAGTGAACTTTAACTTTGCATATATTACACCCAATTATCAAATGAACAAAAGCTATGCACGGATTTATTTACTGTTTGGCAAGCATGCAGTCACTCAATCATTAGTACCATGGAAAATGATCAAGTATAAAATAATCCTCTGGGACTGACTCAAAGGATTTGTTTTTTCACAAGCAGACGGAAAGAGAAACAGACACTCGCTCAAAAAGAAAGTGTGAGTTTGGAAGGAACATTTTGGTCACTTAGAATCAACTCAATGACTGTCATTGAAATTTCACAGAAATCCTGGTTCTTAAGTGAGTTGGAGACAACTCAAACAGGACAAGCTTGCCAAATTTGAGTTTTTCAATAGAAGCTACATTATTCTGAGGGTCTGAGCCCAGGGCTCTGATGCAAATGGGATTGAGAGGCTAATATTAGCCAGCAGGTTTTGTTGCAGTTCATTTTTGTGAGAAGAGCCTTATAAAGTCAGGAACTCAGAGGTGCTGGTCCAAATTCTGATTCTCACTGGCTGTCTGAGCCATATCACCCTCCCTTTCTGAACCTTCATTTCTTAGCTCTATAATAAGGAATGTGGACCAGCAGTTCTCATCTGGGGACATGCAGCATGTCATGACTATGGGCACCTAGTCAATAGAGACCAGAGATACTGCTCAACATCCTACAATGCACAGAAAAGCCCCTCAACAACAAAGAATTATCTGACTCAAAATTTCAATCATACTGAGGGTAAGAAACCCTGGTTTCACCTAGATTTACCTCATTTTCAACAAGGTAACATCCAGCTTATACATCTTATGGTCCTACAGATAGTTCAATATATTTCTTCCATTCCAGATCCTTTATCCTCAATATATATTAAAAAACAATTTTTATTTTATTTTGTTATTTTATTTTTTGAGATGGGGTCTCACTTTGTCACCCAGGCTGGAGTGCAATGGTGCAGTCAAGTGCTGACTGTAGCCTCGACCTCCTGGGGTCAAGCAATCCTCCCACTTCAGCCTCCCAAATAGTTGGGACTATGGATATGAGCCACCATGCCAAGCTAATTTTTTTTTTTTTTTTGTAGAGACAGGGTCTCACCATGTTGCCCAGGCATGACCTACCATGCCCAGCCTAATTTTTATACCTTACCAAAAATATGTGCATGGCACGTAACATGGATATTTCTTTATCCATGTTAATGTATAAAGGAAAACAAAAACAACAGAATAAAGCTTCCTAAGATACTGGGAACAAACTTCTAATAAATATTTACAATGGCAGTTGGCAATGATTCAAAGTCTTCCAGGGTATAACCTACATCCCAGTAGTAAAATTAGCCTTTTGGGAAGCCAACTTAATAACTGTTTACATGATGTTTGCTGAATGAATGATGCATCAGATAATATCTTTGATGCTGAAAGGAAACACATAGGTAACGAAAGTCCCATACTATGAGAAGTAGGGAGACAAGGATGTCTGTGTGCAACTGTGGGTTTGGGGCCTACACAAAGATTTAAAAAGAAAATAAAGCCAAAATGCTTTCCCCACAAAAATGCCCTTTCTCATTCATTTGTTCCAATAAGATCTTTGTTTAGAAGAACATGTATTTTCTTTGCTGACTTCCCCTTACTTCCCCTTAAGCCTGAGTCCCCTCCTTGGGACTTCCATAAAACCTGCAATACTTGTACTATTGCACATCTTGTATTTTATTATAAATATTGGTTCATTTGTCTGTCTGGTCCTTTGGACTATAAGTTCCTCGAGGTAAAAGCCCATGCCTTGTTTACTTCTGTATCATCAGTGCCTAGCCCAAGTGGGCATACAGTAGGTGCATTATAAATATTCATTGACACTGGTTAACATGTGAGACTGAGCAGACATTGCTGCTCCTCCCACAGAGAAATACTGAATAGAACCATGGTGGGAAAGAGAGCTCAAAAGCAAGAAAGGTGCTACAGTCATAAAGTCATAGAAGGAAACTGAAAGCAGAGAGGTGGCTCTTGAGTTTCAACATGATTTGAGCCCATGGGGTGCAGTGAATCCCTTAGGCACTGGAGTTTAGTACTCAAGGAGAAACAAGAATTTGTGGCCTCAAGCCTGTATGTGATGAGAAGCTGAAACTGAGTTCCCCAAATAAAGCTAAGAGTTGGGGGTAGCTCACTCCCAGGAACGCAAAAATAAGGGAATGTGAAAAATATTTTAAGTGGATCTGTTTTCAAAGTTTGAATATATAAAGAAAGTATTTAATGCAGTAATATAAGAATACAAAATTACTTTTAAAAAGAACAAGGAGATTGAAAAAACACCATAAGTACAAATTCAGCCATTAAAATAAAATGCCACAGACAAGTTAGACTGTAAGCCAAACACAACAGAAGGGAAAACTAGTGAGCCGAAACTACATCTCAGAACACAAAATAGACTTTGACCCAGAGAGCTAAACAGATAGAAAATATAGACAAAAAGTGAAAAGAAATGGAGAAAAGAATGAAAAGCTCCAACTTATTTATGGAAAGATTCCAGTTGAGAGAAAGTTGAGAGAATGGAGCAGAAACAATATTTAAAGGGAAAATAGGTAAAGAATTTTCCATAAGAAGGCTTACCAGACTTCTCTCTTACACCAATGGAGCTGTGTTTCTCTAATTAACCAGGCAGGTTTCGTTGCTGACTGCATTACTATGATCTCAGAGACCTAACACCTAGGAGAGAGTTGCTTCCATGTGATTCTGTCTGCTCTGAGCTCTGTACTTTTTCTGATGAGACCACACCCCCAAGCATGGTATCATAGGCTATCATTCTTTGGGACTGCTTCCACCATCACAGTGTTAGATCTCTAGATAGAACTCTCCTCCCCAGCTAATGCTGGTTTGGTTTCTTTGTATTGAGTAACTAAATCTTGCTGGTCACTTACCAGATGACTAGCTTGGGAGAGACTGAATATACACATGGACAATGGCCAGACCACATATAAAGTTAGAACTCTGCAATCAGCCCCAACTGGAGAGAGTGAACTAAGTGCCCTAACCAACTACAGAGGATGGATGCACCACCTCTGAAGAGCCCACTTCCTTCCAGCTTCCCTGGCCAGCAGCCTCCAGTCAGCACACACCTGACACCTTCCTTTTCTGCTCTCATAGTTTCCCCACTCCTCTTCCTGCCTCGGAGTTTCTGCCAGAACACACATGATGGTGGTCACAGAGCAAGTTACAGCCCATCTGGGACAAAGTACAGATTCTTTTCTGGGTCAGGACTTGCTCCATTATACAGCAAGATGCTGACTGAACCCCTTTCAGCCCCAAAGCTGCCTATGGACTTTTATATCCCTAATTTAGGGCTGAGAGAGTCATCTGTATGACTTTAAAATCCAGTGGAATTTGGCTTTATTGTCCCCAATTTATAATGAGTTACTATTCCTATACCTCATTTGATTTTTTTGTCAAATAGCCTTCCATACTATGTAAGTGAGTATAATGAGGTTCCCGCTATGAACACCAAATTATTTTAGGGCTTTCACAAATGTCAGCACATCCTATCTTTTTATTTTTCTTATTCTCAAGCTTTCTGTGATTCCATTCCACATTTCCTACTGAGACACGCCACTACTCCTGAAAATTACTGTGGTTTTGTAATTCACAAAATCACTTCAAATGAGTATGGAGTATGTATATACGTGGGAATGGCCCTCGCTCCACACTGCATTAGAAGGTCTTTCCTTAAAACAAAATTCAAACTTCTCATCAGGATAGGTTTGGGAACAAGGGAAGAAGGGAGTGAGGTGAACACTGATGAAAGAGGAAGACTGAGGCCAGTGGAGCAGAGTGGGGCAGAGCAGGTCTGCACACTGCTGGAAGACCAAAGTCAGAGCAAGGCCCAGGAAATCTCTGATGCATACATCACCTGTGTCGGTCTAGTGTTGGGGTCCGCGTGTTTCCTGAACAAAGGAATGAACACACAAGACAACACAAGACAAGACAAACATGGCAGCCGCCCCGAACTACACACTCCGCTTTATTTTATGCCATCGTTTGTGGAATGTTACCAAGTCACAAGACACATTGTTGTTTTTCTGACCTTTCCCTGACTTTCCGGATTTCCAAGATGTTTACATATAAACAAGCCCCCAGGGTCTGCTATTTGCAACTGAGGCCAGTCTTGTAGGCTCCTTTGTCCTCCCTGTTTGCAGAGGAGGAATGCCCTGCTTCGTTTGCAAGAGCAGGACTTATAATATTAATGGGGGAATGCCCTGCTTCGCTTTCAAGAGCAGGACTTATAATATTAATGGGGGAATGCCCTGCTTCGTTTGCAAGAGCAGGACTTATAATATTAATGGGGGAATGCCCTGCTTCGTTTGCAAGAGCATATAGTCCTCTACAGTCTAGGACCAATCTGTCCCCGTGCTTGTTTATCCGTCCTCTCTCCCTTCCGGTTCCTCACTGAGGCGAGAGGCAACAAAGGGAAGGAGTGGAGCAAGCCAAGGAGAGGGTGTTTGGTTGGGCTCTGTCTTAATCCGTTTGAGCTGCTGTAACAAAATACCTTAAACTGGGCAGTTCATAAACAACAGAAATGTGTTGCTCACAGTTCAGAAGGCTCAAAAGTCCAAGGTCCAGGTGCCAGCAGATTAAGGGTCTTGTGAGGGTTTCATAGATGGTGTCCTGTTGCTGCCTCCTCATATGGCAGTAAGGGCAAGGAAGCCCACTCAAGTCTCTTTATAAGGGCATTAATCCCATTCACGAGGGTGCGGTTCTTATGACTTAATCACTTCCCAGAAGCCCCACCTCTTAATACTATCACACTGAGCACCCGTTTCCAACATATGAATCTGGCAGGGGACACCAACATTCAGACTATAGCAGGCTTTGTCACTAGGAATACAGGAGTGAGACCATGAGGGCCCGGAGGTTTCAGCAAGAAGCCAATCAGCAAAGATGCTCCCCACCTTGCTATGAAGCACAACACAGAATTACTACTAGATTCTGGAACCCCTGCCGTAATTGTGTTGGCTTCTAGGGCTGCCGTGACAAAGGACTGCAAACTGGGTGGCTGAAGCCAACAGAAATGTATTCTCCCTTGGTTCTAGAGACCAGAAGTCCGATACCAAGGTATTAGCAGGGCCATATCGCCTCTGAAATCTGTAGGGGAGAATGCTTCCTTGCCTCTCCCAGCTCCTGGGATGGCTGTGGATCCCTGGTGTTCCCTAGCTCACGGCTGCAGTGCTCCAGCCTCTGCCTGCATCTCCACAGCCATGTGCATATGTCTCTTCTCTTGTTGTAAGGATGCCAGGCACATCGGACCAGTGGCCCACCTATCCCAGCAGGACCTCAAGTAATTACATCTGTAGCAGCCCTGTCTCCAAACAGGGTTGCATCTGAGGTGCTGGGTGTTAGGACTTCAACATATATTTTGGGGGAACCCAACATTAACCTTCTGTCCTTTTTTTCCATGGTGATTGTACTTAAAAGCCTTCGAAGAGAAAATCCTGTATAGAAGGAAGGACCCAGGTAGATGAAGTCCTATGTGTCCATCAGACTTAAAAGAAGAGAATCCCAGGTTCTCCCAGGAGCAAACAGAAGAGGCTCCATTACATGGCAGGAAAACAAAAGCAAACTGATTTCCCCTCCTATACTCTCAGCACAGCACAGAACAGTTCTGTCCGGGTTTTTCCCCACACATCAGTGACAGTATCTATTGGGAGTTCACAGGTTAAGGGCCCAGTCCCACAAAACTGCCTGCATGATACCAATTGCAAGGCTGGGCCTCCAGAACTTCCAACAGATCAGCCATAAATCAGGAGTTCCCACGGCTCCCACCTCGGGTTTGATTCATTTGCAAAAGCATCTCATGGAACTCCGAGGAACAGTTTACTTACATTTACCGGTTTACTACTAATATCAAGGATATTGTAAAGGGTACAGATGAGCACCAGATGGAGAGATGCACAGGGCAGGGCATGGGGAAGGGGCACAGAGGTTCCCTCCCTCAGGCACTCCCCCATGTCCACCAACCCAGAAGCTCTCCACACCCTGCAGTTCAGGGATTTTTATGGCAGCTTCATCACATACATGCCATGGATTATTAACTCCATCTCCAGCCCCTCTTCTCTTCCCAGAGGAGATGGCTTGGTCTTTCTGGTGACCAGCCCCCATGCAGGAACCCACCAGCAGTGGCTCCATTAGAACAAAAGACACTCCTGTCACCCAGGAAATTCCAGGGGTTAGGAGTTTTGTGTCAGGAACCAGAGTCAAAGACTAAACATCAGAGCAAAAGATGCTCCTAGCACCCCTATTGCTCAGGAAATTACAAGGGTTTTAGGAGGTCTGTGCCAGGAACTGGGGGCAGAGACCAAAAGCTATTTCTTATTATAGTACAATATCACAGTCCACCCCCTGTCTCTGGCTACAGATCTCTTACAGCAAAATGATATACAACTCGAAAGATACCGTCACATGACTAGAATCCCATTCCTTCATTAATAGTTAGTCCAGTTCATTATCTTATCTTATGGAAATGTCTCCCAGGGTGGGGCTACTCAGATTTGCAGGCTTCTACCCTGTCCTGTAGGGCCTCAAAAGCAGGAGTGGCCTCGGCAAACACATAGCTTTACCCTTCCAGGCATCTGGGATAACTGAGCTAACAGGCAATGATATCTCTTGCTCTGAACTGTTTTCAAAGTGTTAAAGTGTTAATATAATATGAGACTTCCTTCATTGCAGGAGCCTTTTATTCACTCCTTTTCCATCAGTTATGATTTCTCCTTCTCTTTGTTTAGACCCAAACATTTCTACCCTTGGAAGGGACACTCGGATAAGCCACTGTTCTGGTCTAGATTGCTGGGAGCATTACTGGGCCAGCAAGTGCCTCCCGCCGGGTCTACTCCATTCAGACAGGGTACAAAGCAGTGGGTTATATTTACCACCCAACAAGATAGCTTCATTCTGTGTTAACCCTAATTTTGCCGGATGGGGTGAAGGCACAACCCATCCCCACTGGGCCCTTGGGAATTCTGACACAAGTTTTAAAATCATGGTAACAATTTCCTGCTTAGGAATCATCCCTGCTGCCAGCACTTATAATTGCAGCCCTGGGCCTATGACCCCTGCACCACGTAGGGGAAAAAGAGTTAAAGTGATTTGAAGAGAGAAGGAAAAAATATTACAGTCATTATACCTGTATACTTCTCCCTTGGCAAGAACTGCATAGTCATACCAGCACTCTCCCACCCCTCTCCCCCAGATCCACCAGGAAACAGAGGAAAGTGTTAGGAGAACACGCCTTTAGCCCCACTCATGCTGAGTGTGCACACACTTGTGAAGATGTGCAAGCCAGCCCTTCGTGTCTTCATCTCCCCCTGTTTAGGAAAACCAATGTTTTAATTGCCTATTTTACTTCCCTATCAAACTATTACCCTGAGGAGGCTAGCTCTGCCCATTGTTGGACATTACAGGCTGTACAGTGTGTTCCTTGGTCTAAAGAAATGATACTGGGCCATCCAAGTTGGTGCAATATCTTCTGTTCTGGCTTTTGAATGGCACGGTGAGCATTTACATCTTCCACCGGGTAAGCAAAGCCCAGGCCAGAGTCAGTCTCTGTACAGAACATGTCTAGATTCAGTCCATCTCTTCTTTGCTACAGCTACCCGCTTATCTCAGGGACCCAGCTGGCCACTTCAGGGGAGGACACGGGGATAACTGCTTGTTGACTCCAGTCACCTTTGGAATCTGGAAGGGAGTTCTGATGAGCATTGACTTGTTTTACTTTAAAGCACCCTCAGATTTCCACAGGGCTGTGCTCCATGGGGGAGTCCTTTTAATAGCCAGGTTTCCATGGCCCTCTTGCTGAGTGTATGGCCAGGCCACTGGTCACTGCCCGAGAGTCAATAAAAACCCAAACACAGAAGCTTCTGCAGCCCTTCAATTCTTCCATCACTGTTAGGTAACAGCATGCTTTTAAGCCCACCAAGTTGATTTGTTTTAACCTGCTTTGATCAAAGTAACCCTCTTCCAACACGACTGCATCTGTCCACCTTGGAACTGCCACCCACAAACCAAGCCACTCTGGGTCGGTCAGTTGAGAGAGGTTGACAGGGCTCTGATCAAGTGACGATAGAATACAGAAGCTCCTCACATAGCTCCAGATGCAGTCCAAGAGGAAAATGGGCTCCCTGCTCATATCTCCTCCTTGTATTCCCTAGGCAGCATGATCCTGTATAAACCACTTCCATTTTATTACAGGACTCTTTTGGGCACTGCCATTCCCATTAGAGCATTTCTCTGACATCACCCAAGACAGCAGGGGTATTTCATGTTTTAAGATCATTTTATGTCCTTCAGTCATAAGAGTAGCTTCCACTAATGTCTGAGACCAAGTTAGTAAACGCCCCTTTCACGAGAATTCTCCAGTCCAAAGTCCCAGTAGTTGTCGTTGGGAGGTGCCCACAGGCTTTGATGTAAGCTCCAGTGCACACACCACACAGACCTAACACAGAGAGAATCTGGCCCTACAACACTCCAGCTTTAACTCTCCCCTGTGGGTTCAGACGGTCTCACTGGTTCCCATTTAGCATGCCCAATGAACACTGCTTTACGGCAGGGCGCAGTGGCTCACACCTGTAATCCCAGCACTTTGGGAGGCCGAGGCGGGTGGTTCACCTGAGGTCAGGAGTTCAAGACCAGCCTGGCCGGCATGGTGAAACCCTGTCTCTACTAAAAACACAAAAATTAGTTGGGCGTGGTGGCAGGTGCCTGTAATCCCAACTAGTCAGGAGACTGAGGCATGAGAATTACTTGAACCCGGGAGGCGGAGGTTGCAGTGAGCCAAGATCATGCCACCGTATTCCAGACTGGGTGACAGAATGAGACTCCATCTCAAAAATATATATCTATGTATATAGCTTTACATGGGTAACAGGCATGTGTAGCAGGTGAATGTCACAGTCATCAAAAAGACAGTCCCACATGGCTTGCGTGCAAAGTATGTCAGCCGCTTCATCTGGGGTGCTCCACTTCAGTCGTAGGAGGAGACAACAGTCCCTCTTCTCAGGATAAACAAACCTTAGAGTGACTGTAACCAGTCCACCAGGCTGGCTGTTCCCTTGAGAATAACCTTCTGTGCGTCTGATCACTGAGAGCCACCTGCGATTGTTCCATAGCGAGCTGTGGGTACTGCATCAACCCAAACACGCTCTTCCACTCTGCAGCATTCAAAACCAAAGACACTCTTCCTAAATTCGTTGCTGTCATAATCCATTTTCACTAAAGACTCCTCAGGAAGCTGATGATACTGATCTACAAAATGAACAGTTCCTTCACACTACACCTCTGGTTTCAATAGTCTTCTGGATTGGCCCTGTCCCCGGGTGGACTGCCTTCTGGTGACCAGAGATCTTAGAGATACTTTCTGTTGTTCCTGCATAACTTTTCCCTTGAGGGTGGCTTTCAGCCCAGTGGCTGAAGCCCAGACCCACTGAAATCTGAGCGTGATCTAGCATCAAGGTCTGAGCCAGCACCGCCTTTTAGTTTCATTTTAGCTGTTACATGTAACAACAACCAAGGAATTGCACATTTCACCCTAGTTTGCATTTCCTTATGCTTCCAGTGAACCAGCTCCCTGGGAGTTAGAGCCATCTCTCAGCACTACTGATAATTCACTTTTAGTAACTGAGCACAGCACATCTGTGGCTCCATACATGGCCGACCACGTGGCCACCAAGGAATCAAATGTTTCTCACCCCCACCCTTTTATCCTTTTTCTTCCCAAACCACATGTTTCCCATAGCCAGGGTCATTCTAGCAAATCCCACTTCATTGACACCAACTTGTACAGTTGGAAAAATGAGGCAGTAAAAAACTAAAAGAACACGTGGATGGATTTAGGAAGGTCTTTTGAAACAAGTGAAGTAAGAAAGCCATTGAAAGCTGACTGAGGATGCCACCAGGGGCACAAGCATCAGAAGGCCTGAGGTGGTTCATGGATAACGTCCTTTGTCGCAGTGACTACATTTTTGTAGCTTCAATTTTTCCACTCTTGTTTTCTCCATCTACATTCACCGTTATTAATAAAAAACAATTTTAAATAAAATAGCAGGCAATGTGCCATGTCACCCACAAATACTTCAGAATGATGTGTTCTAATTAATTAGGCCTCCTTTTTTAAAGCATGGCCACATGACTAGACCTAATAAAATTACAACTAATTATCTAATATCATTTAATATCCAGTTCACATTCAAATGGTTTGAAAGATCCTTTTTTCAGTTATATCCAAACACAGTTCACTCATTGGGTCTGGTTTTACATCTCCTAAGTCTCGTGGATTCCTTGGAGAACGCAGGTCATTGGTAGAATGTCCTGAATCCTGCATTTGTCCGATTGCTTCCTTCTATTGTCATTTAACTTGTTACTTTATTCCCCACACTTGCTGTAAACTGACAGATTTAGAGGCTTGAGTGCATTCAGGTTTATGTTTCCAGTTGTGTGCTGTGTGTTGTAACTGATTGCGTTACAACATGCAGCCCATAAAGTCAAGCTGTTCCACTTTTAGTGATGGTGTCAGCCTGACCCCTCCAATATGAAATTTCTCATCAGTATTTCATTTAATAAACTTAATATCTATTGCAGATCAGTGCTGAGACTCATTATTTCATGGGATTTTAAAAACATCATTATAAACTCATACTCATAGATTTTTAAAATATACTTCATGTATTTCAATCCGTTGCACTTAATTTTTTCTGTTGTTTGTTTTTGTTTTTTTGTTTTGTTTTGTTTTGTTTTTGACAGAGTCTCACTCTGTCACACAGGCTAGACTGCAGTGGTGCAATCTTGGTTCACTGCAACCTCCATCTCCTGGGTTCAAGCGATTCTCCTGCCTCAGCCTCCCAAGTAACTGGGACTACAGGTACATGCCACCACACCTAGCTAATTTTTATATTTATTTTTCACTAGAGATGTGGTTTCAGCATGTTGGCCAGGCTGATCTCGAACTCCTGGCCTCAAGCAATCTACCTCAGCCTCCCAAAGTGCTGGAATTACAGGTGTGAGTCACCACGCCCAGCCTGTTGCAGTTATTATTATTTTTTTTTATGTACAAATTCCCCCACTTTAGGCCAATGGGAGCATTTTCAGATGGTCCCTTGTTCCTGTCAACATAGCCAATAGTCTCAGCTTTCTTGTTTGTTTTTTGTTGTTGTTTTTGTTGTTGTTGTTGTTGTTGTTTTTGCCCAACAGAATGTCCCAGGCTCTTGGTGTTGAGTTCCTTCTTCTGATCTGAAATCAGCAATTTTTCTAAGAAGACAACTCTCTCTTTTATCCACTTCACTCTGTTCCAGGCTGAATGAAGTCATAATAAAATTAAAATGTAATGGACTTTTCTCTCTAGCCAGATTACAACAGCTACACTTCCAGCGGTGAGCCACAGCTTTGCTGTGAATTAAAAGACCTGCTTCAGACCCTATTTTTTTAAGTCAGTTTGGAATTAATTCATATTAACATAATATGTTCCCTTAACTCTAGCACACGCACCTGTGTTGAATCCCCTTCTCATCTGTGGTGGGAGGCTGGTATGCTCTGTTTTCCTTAATACTCTGGATAAACAGTCTTAGGAAATAATCACCTGGTCAAGGAGGAAATTGGTTGCTAAACCAAACTTTTAAAAAATGAAAGCAGAGAATTATGGCAATGAACGTTTTAATGATTCTTCTCTTACCGTTCTCCATGAGGCCTCTGTGGGATACGTAAAGGATGTCCTTTCTATCTCCACTGGATTCACTCTCTCTTTGAAGAAAGCAAGGCAACCAAGAAGTTGACACACTCCTGAGTTTCCGGGGAGCATAAATGCCCAAGAAAACTCGGACTACATTTGGATATTAATAAGGACTTTGCTTTGGCAAACAAAACCATGTGAAGGTCCAGGGTTGCCAGACCCAAGAGCTCTGAGCAGTGAGGTCCTGTGGCATGTTTTTATTGCTTTTTATTATTTTTATTTTTTTAATGAATAGGGTCTTACTATGTTGCCCAGGTTTGTCTTGAACTACTGGGCTCAAGTGATCCTCCCACCGTGGCCTCCCAAAGCACTGGGATGACAGGCATGAGCCCCACACCTGGCCCTGGTCCTGCAGCACATCCCAGCTGCAGGCTTAACCTCATGGCAGAGGAAGGAGAAAAGAGCTTCTCCTTGCCCATGGCTAGGTGCACAGCTGTGGCCCCTACTAACACGAGACAGATTAACAAAAGAAAATCATACACATTTACCCACATTTTACAAGATGCTGGAGCCTTCAGAAGAGAAGGCCCAACAAAACAGGGAAATCTGAATATTTTTAAGCTTAGGTGGGTGAAGAGTGGACAGTATGGGGAAGTGTGATTGCACAAACAGGCTATGAGCTAACGGCAATAACCCGGGGCAAGCTTAGCAAGGTGTGCTTGTTCAGACTCTTCTCTGTGTCCTTGTGTCTTCAGAGATAAGGATGTTTCTTTCCTCCAGGTATCAGGAGGGCACGTCTCAAACAGAGGTCCCATTCTGACCTGCTTCCGGAGAGAACAGAGAAGGTGAGAGATCTTTCTGTCTCTGCCTCTTTTCTCAAATGCCAAGGTTCTGAGTTTTGGGGTGGCATGTCCCAAACCCCATTCACTAACTTGGAAGCCCAGGGTCAAACCAAATACTTTGCACTTAATTTTACATACAGTAATAATACAGCCTTTAAAAATGAATACCTAAGAAGAAGAAAACTTAGTACTTAACTCTCTGGGTCTTTTACAAAATGGTTCCCTAGAGCTCTTCAAAATTACACCCGTGAAGTTCGCCGGGTCCTCTCCATGGTTTTTGTGTTAGACTCATGCTCTGCCTTTTGAAGAACAGAGTCCGGTCCTTTTGTGATTTCTAGAGCTACAGGCTTGGTGTGAAGGCTGGGAGTATAAGAGGAAAGTGGAGAGGGAACCACAGGAGGGGCGAGTTAGCCACCCTCATGCGCCCCTTCTCCCCCAAGGGATGCCTCCTCCTCTCATCACCAGGCTAATTCCAATTTCCTGCCTCAAAGGATGTCAGCACAGAGCTATCATTTTGTGGGGAAAATAGAATCAATAAAGATAAATGAATAAAATCCGAACTATACTGATGAAGAAAGCCCAAAGAGAGTTCTAGTCAGCACTCCTGGAAGCCTCACTCAGCAGGATGGCAGTAGAAATGGTTTAGAGTTGCCCTCTGCACACTGAACTCACTGAGGGATGTTAGCCCCAGCCCTGCATGAGGAGATAACCGCTGGCTCTACGGCGCACCCAGGGGATATGCCAGGCCCCAGACTCCTCTCCTGGAGGCAAGAGATAAACCAAAACAGAGCTCAGGGCTGTCCCTGGTGGTGGTGAGAAGAGCACATTCGCTATGTGGGGAGCTGGGGACATTTACTCTGAAAAGACAAGAGTTGGAGGTAAACAGAAGCTTCAGATATCTGAAATTCTGTGTAGGAAGGTTTTAACTTAATCTACCCGACCCCAAAAGGGAGAATAGTGTCCACATGTGTGGACAGTTCTGGAAGTTGAATCCTGTGTGCTATGAGGAAGATCTTTCCAGCAATCTGTAAAGTCCAACAACAGCCTGGGTTCAGCCAATACTGAAAGCATTTCCGTGTAACTACTTGGGACAGGTGTTGAGGAATTGAAGTGTCAGATGGTGTTGCCTGCTGTCCTCTAAGCTGCCTTCCCTCTGGGAGGCTCTGCGATCCAGAAGTCTGGGTCAAAACAAATCACCTGCCACTGTGCCCGGCCAGGAGCTCTACACCTAGTTCACCCTGCTGTGATGCAGGTGGGTAGCAGGGAATTGAGGAAAGAGACCAAGGCATGTGACGGATAGATGGGGTGCACAGAGGAAGAAAACAAGGGAGAAATAGAGAGGGGGACAGTGTCTCCATGAATAACTTCCAACTATTGAAGCCACTGTGCTCAGTAATAGTCCTATGTGATCTCATCCCTCAGCTCTCTGACTAAGGGATAATGGCCCTGTTACAAGAGGTATTAGAACTTGCCCAGGTGACATGGCTACATTAGGGCCAGGCTGGGTTACAGTTCGGGCTCTGCTGCTCTGCTGACCCTCCCCTCTGTCCCACTGTTTTTCCATGTTAGCTGCATAGAGGACAGACAGCAACCATCACTGTGAGACAATCGATTTCGGTCATTTTTGTCTCAGGTAGACAACACCTTAGCCAAGCAGGTTGCATTGACCTCAATAGACGATATTAATTGCTAAAATCATCCTGCTTAACAAATGACCCAAAAGCCTACGTTCCATTGCTGATGGGTCTCACTGCTTCTGCCCTGTCATCCTCTAAGAACCTGATGCCTGGCTTGCCATGGGGTAGGTAGGATTCATCCATTCTAACTTCCAACCCTAACTGCCCCCTTGTCTTCTTGTGCAGGGGGCCGAGAAAGTTAGTCTAGGCACAACTGGCCTTCTTCAGTGCTGCAGAGAGGGTTGTACACTGGGGCAATATTTATTTACATTGCAGAGAAACCTGACAAGAGGTTGAGAAATACTTCTGATATAAATTATAATATATTACCAGGTTATATGGATTAAATGATCAGATTATACTCCAGCGATGCTTCTGAATATGTAAGCACCCCCATAAAATAAGTGACAATTTCCCAAGACACCTGGACTCAAACTGGGGGGCGTCTACCCCTCCTCTCTGTGATTTCTTTCCCTGAGTTGCTCATTGCCCATGTGGCTTCTCCGTAGGGCCTGTCACCTAATGGGATTGATTTTTTGGCAGCTGTGCTGTGACTCGTGCATCCATAGAACAATGTTGAATGACTGTAAATGCATTGCTGCAAGCGACCTGAGGTCTGGACTTCTCCTTTTCTGATTGTTCCCTCTAAGTAACTTGTAGTGAATTTCAATATTCTTTCCCATTGACCAGCAAAGCTCTTCTGGCCCTTACCTGGTGCCCCTTGCTCATGACGTGAAGATCTGATGTCTTGACATGTCAAGCGAGTCAAACTCAAGTGCACGTGTCTGTAAATTTCTTGTAAGAGGCGGTCAGGAGCATCTCTGGGCCCCTGAAGTGGAGTAAAATTTGACAGCCTCTGTCACTTTTTAACTCTTGAACTCGCCATCCTTCAGCTCTTTGACCGGGAACAGGTGCAGACAGAGCAGCCTTGGCTTCCGGCTCATGCACTTACGATGCTGGCTGCGAACGGGAAGTCCCTAAACAGATCTGAGCCCCCTTCATTCAGCTCAGAGCAAACGGGGCTGGCAGCAGCCCAGGGCACCATGAAGCAGAGTGCCTCTGTGTGCCCAACACAGCCGCAGTGGAGGTCAATGGAAGTCCTTGCCGGCGCCCTGCTTTTTGCTTTTTTAAGAAAAGAAGAAGCCTGCAGCTGCAGCAAGGAGAAAGACCCCATGGCTTGCTCCTTTTAGACTATGCTATTACACCCACTGACTATTCAATAGAAAAAAAGAAGGAGAAGAAGGAAAATTGGGTTAACTTTCTGGTATTTAGTTTGCAGATATGTCAGCAGGCCACCTTCTCTACTTGGCAGGAAAACGATGTATTAAGGATCCTTTTGTCCACCAGGAAAGACAAATTTCCTGTTTGCCTTGAAATTTAGATGCAGCAACACCATCCTAAAGAGATGCAAAAAGGGGTGATCCCTTTCTTCCTTATCCTAAGGCTCACGGCCAACACCCCTATAACAAAAGACAGGTTGACAAGAGAAAAGCGTGACACATTTATTTGATCACAGTTTTACATGACACAGGAGCCTTCAGAATGAAGACCCAAAGATACAGGGAAAACTGTGGACGGCAGTGTAGAGCTGTGGTTGGACAAAAAGGGCAGCAGCTCATGTTCGCAGGCTGAGGGGAAAATCCAGCAAGGCCTATCTGTTCAGATCCGTCTTGGCCTCTCTGTGCAGTACTGCTTCCTTCAGGCATCAGGGATAGGACCCCTCTGGAATGTGAGTCTGGATTTCTTTACGGCCCACTGTTACACAGAAAGGCAGCAGGGAAGTTACAGTCATATTTCTAGGCTTTCCGGCTGGCTTTGGGAAAAAAGGAGTCTGGCTTCTATAAGCTGCTTTGGGGAAGAAGGATTCTCACTTCTGTGGCTTGCCCTGGGGAAGAATGATGGGTGACAGAAGAGACTGGAGGGCAGGAGAAGGTCAGAGAGACAGACTTTGCTTCTGAGACCTTCACCTTGGGGCATGGATTTCTGAGCCCCAACAGACCCCAACAGAAAAATCCAGGAAAAAAGACAGTGGCTTGGACACACCTGCCTGCATTTACACTTGACCTGTCTGCAATGTGAACACTTTCCTCTTTCCCTGCAGATGGGTTGAGGGGAAGGACACTGCAGGGTTGAAATGCAGGAATACCAGATTGGAGCAAATGCTTTTAAAAAGCAGAGTTATAAAATCTGGACGACATCAAAACAAGCAGCCCCAGTACGCATCCCAAGGGCTCTTGTTGTAGGTTGGAGAATGAGCCCAGCAGTCAGGCCTGCAACCCACTGTGAATCTGTGAATCTGGACCAGAGTTCTGACCCAGATCCTGATTCACATCACGCTGGGCCTTGTGGCCAAACATGTGTGTTTTCTCCATAGCCCGTTGAAGAAAAGCTGGTGGTCTGCCTGAGATAAGAGTATATTAAGTTCCTGGCTGCTCGGGGCACTACGGGAAGATTACTGGGCTGTGATATGGGCCAGCACTCAGATTCCCTGCAGTGGGACACAGAGAAAGGGTTGTTTGTGCTGCTGGCCTGGAGCACCGACAAGCCTGTGGAGAACCTGTTAACAATAAACACGACAGGCATCCTGGGAGTGAGCTCAGGGCATTTCGGAAGTGCAGAAGGACACGCACCCTCGCTGGAGGGGTGCACCTTTGAAGTCAGCTGGACCAAGGAGAGGCCTGCCCTGAAGGCTGGTCACTTGCAGAGGTAAACTCCCCTCTTTGACTTCTGGCCAGGGTTCGTGCTGAGCTGGCTGCAGCCGCTCTCAGCCTTGCTCCCGGCAGGTCGGACAGCCTCAGGTCTGCCTGCCTGCAGGATCATGACCACCACCGTGGACGACGCCCTGGAGCATGGAGGGGAGTTCCACTTTTTCCAGAAGCAAATGTTTTTCCTCTTATCTCTGCTCTCGGTCGCCTTCACCCCCATCTACGTGGGCATCGTCTTCCTGGGCTTCACCCCCGACCACCGCTGCCGGAGCCCTGGAGTGGCCGAGTTGAGTCTGCGCTGCGGCTGGAGTCCTGCAGAGGAGCTGAACTACACGGTGCCGGGCCCAGGACCTGTGGGCGAGGCCTCCCCAAGGCAGTGCAGGCGCTACGAGGTGGACTGGAACCAGAGCGCCCTCAGCTGCGTGGACCCCCTGGCCAGCCTGGACACCAACAGGAGCCGCCTGCCACTGGGCCCCTGCCGGGACGGCTGGTTGTACGAGACGCCTGGCTCCTCTATCGTCACCGAGGTAAGAAAGTGAGCTCAGGGCTCCGATGGAGAAGCAAATGGTGGAGCTGTTCTCAAGGAAGCAACCAGCAAAGGCCCAGCTCTTATAAACCCTGCCTGGACATGCTCTTTGGCTTCCAGGTATCTTACAAAATTCTGGTTTCCAAATGAAAACTTGCAGCTTCTAATTTGTCTGGAGAATAACTGGGTTAGTTAAAACGTCCTCAGACGCTGACAATAAGGATTCTAGTTTGTGCCTGTTCCAGCAGTAAGAAACAGGCAAAAGCATGTTAGGGTCCCCGGAAATGTTGCCAAGATAGGGAATCTTGTGGATTCTCCTCTTTTTCTGGAAGCCTTACCTCCCCCTCTATTCTTCCATCACACAGATGCCCACACACCTGAAAGCCTGTGGAACTCACCTGAACTGTGCCTGACTGTGTGATAGGACGTGCTTTTCTCTCGATTCCTATTTTTTCTCTTTAATTTCCTCAGAGTGTTCATATAAAATCATTTAGGGCTGGAGATCATGCTGTGGCACTATTATTTTGTTAAAAACTGCAGATGACATCAAAAGCTATTTGTGAAGCCTCATTCCAATAAATATAATAGAAAAAAAGACCAAAAAATGGAGCTTGCTTTTATTGAAAGCAAAGCAAAATAGGGGAATTAGGTTATCCTGAAAATACTGAGAGAGCCAGTTGCCTAGTTTAATTTCAAATGACTGCTTAGGTGATGGGAAGATATTCTGTATGAACAGATGGGTAGGTAGAGTCTAATTTGAAGGGTCTAAAATGGTCGGATAGTTACAGGAAACGTGGCCGCTCATGGGCTTCACACCACATAACTCTCTGAGGCTCTCTCGCATGGCCAATCTCATTCCTTCCTACAGAGATGAGGAAACTGAGGCCGAAGCAGAGAAAAGTTTTTACCCCAGGCCACACAGTGAGTGACTTAGCAGAGATAGCCCTAGAAGATGGGTCTCCTGACCTGGTCCAGCACCTGCTCCACCTGACCACCTCCTCCTATTCCAAATAAGAGCAAATGCAGCAGCCTTCAGCAGTCACTCCTAATCCCCTTGTACTAAACAGACAGCAGGGAGATGCTAAACGGCCCGACCTCCTGGTACCTGCATTGTATCACATCCACACACCTGTCTGCATGTGCATTGAAATTAGAAAGAAAAAATAAATTTGTCTGTAAGTAGAGTAATTACCCAATTTCAGCTGATTTAGCCAATGCTATAGTTTTAGCTTAATGACAAATTGCCAGATGGAAGAGCAAGGCTTTTTGTTGCGTGTAGAAAATTGAGGCTGGGCACAGTGTCTCACGCCTATAATGCCAGCATTCTGGGAGGCTGAGGTGTGAGGATCACTTGAGCCCAGGAGTTCGAGGCTGCAGTGAGGCATGATCACCACTGTACTCCAGCATGGGTGACAGAGCAAGACCCTGTCTCACAAAAAAAAAAAAAAAAAAAGAGAGAGAGAGAAAGAAGAAGAAAATTGACATGATCAAGAAACAGTGGCTTATTGCCACTTAATTACACAGTTCAATTCAAGGAATATTTAATGAGTACCCTAGCTGAGTTACGTACAACAGAATCCTAATGGGATTTCATTTCCTTTCTCTCCCAACTTGGAACACATCTCCCCTGCTGGAACACATCTCCCCTGCTGGCAGTTTAACCTGGTATGTGCCAACTCCTGGATGTTGGACCTATTCCAGTCATCAGTGAATGTAGGATTCTTTATCGGTTCTATGAGTATCGGCTACATAGCAGACAGGTAGGTTGAATCACCTGTGGTGGAATTTAAACAATCCCAAAGGTTTGGAGAACATTCATATGCACCTGCCCCTGCTTGCATCCCATCCTTTCCCAAGCACACAGATCACAATCTCCTGGCCTTCCTGCTGGTGTTTTTACAATCTTAAATTTCTTCTGCCGCTTGGATAACCATGACCAATGTCTTTATTTTCAAATTCTCCGGGGTCATAGACAGATGTTTCAACATTACACAGCAAGTCTTGCATGTGGGCTATGCAGAAGCTTAAAGTCGGAAGGGAGAGTAACAGATGATCTCATCCCTTTTGTAATTCCCAATTCATTTTTTGGCCTCATCACCATCCACCTGGCCATCAACCTTCAGGACCTCTGAGCTCAATCCTATCTTCTGCTTGTCTCACATATGCTGGGAGCCCCCAGCACCAGGCCTGATGTAGAATCTCCCTAATACCCATGGGATTGCAAGAGTCCTGAATGGGTTCCTGGGGCCACATGTGACTATATGTGTGGAACCTATAACTTAAAGAAAGGGAAACAGGGTCTGTCTACAACAAGAGGGGTAAATGTCCACCTCTGCAATGTCATTGTCCCTGGAGAGATGACAAGAGGCCTCTCTGATGAGTCTGTGTCTTCAGCAAGTCAGTGTTTGTACGAATCAAGCTATTGCCGTAGCTCTTACTTATCCAGCATTTTGGAATCCCACACTCACTGTCCTGCAAGTTTCTTACAACACGCAGCTTTGCTCTCTTGATGACCAATGAGACATTTTTAGAAGTCCTCAAAAGAGAAAGGAACCAAAAAGTTTGCTTCACAGTTGATAAGCACTTTAGATAACTTGGCCATCAGGGCTAATTATTTAATATTCATAACACGGTTTATTGAGTGTTTTCCGGGGCCAGGCACCGTGTTCAACAGTGTGAGTGATAGTATTCCTCTTAATCAGCAATCACCTAGTGAGATAGTGATACATACTGTATATTATTTTATATAATATACAAACATATAATTATATCTAGATAGAAATACATAATTATGAATTTACATGTAAAATATAAATATATAACTGAAATAAATGGTAAAGTAAATGTATTTTATGCTTGTTGCCCTTCCATGCCACCCCCAACTACATCTGTGATATAATCCAAACCTGAGTATAATGTTAAATGCAAGTAGAACATTTTCTCTGATTGTATTATATTGTTAGGCTGAATTAAAACTTGCAAATGTGTTAAAGATTAATGATGATGGCTTAATATATCACACCCCCAAGGCATATGCACTTCACAGGGGCCCAGGGCCTACCTGGCAGCAGAAGAGAAGAGGGATAAAAGCGGAGGCGTGGGCCACGTGCACCTCATCCATCACCTATGGTTATTAATTGTCTCCTCAGCTGCCCTGGCAAGGCTCTTCCTGGGGCTTTCTGCGAGAGGCTTGCAAGGTGAAAGGGAAGGTCATTGGTTTTTATTTTTATTGCTGCAGAATTGAGGATGATTCTTTAAAGATGACCCATTAAGTCAGGAGAGACACATTAACAAGGGGAGGTCCACAGTCCATCGCAGCCCTGGGCAGCTCTGGCCCTGCAGGCGTTCACTCTCTGCACTCCCTCCTCCACCATCAGGTAGAGGTGCTAACACTCACTCCCTGGCAGACTGTGAGTAAACAGGTGACTCAATCTTTAACCCTTGCTCAGTGGGTTAAGAAATTAGTTAATTATTCGTGTCCCACTCAACAAGTAGGAGATTGGTGATAAATCCCTACTGACAGTGCATTCCTGAGTTATAAGCCCTGGTCAATTATCCACCTTCTTAGATGATCTCATTATTTTGTACCTATTGTTGAAATCTCCTCTGTCAAAGTAAGTACTCCTTATTCTTCCCCAGAGGCCATCTCCATTCCTTGACTTCTTTTTCTTACACCGTCTGAGGCTTGGCTGATCATTGGTCTTCTTCTGTTCTGCGCCTGCCTGCAGCAGTGAGAAGCTAGCCTTAAGCAATGAGAAAGCTATTTGGTTTCTGTATAGTTAATGCCTACAATTTTCAGATTTTATCCAATGGGACAAGAATGTCATGGATCCCCAGTGTATTCACAGATTAAGCCAACATTAAAACGCATTGTCTTCCTTGAATAATTAAAAAAAAAACAGTAAGGCATTATGAAAAGATTGTAAGTAAGACTAAGAGTGGACCTGAGAATATACCCGTAACTTCCTAATCCATGATTTTGAGTATCACCTGAGACAGAAAAGCAATTCCTCACCAACTCCATCTTGTTTTTATTCTCATAAGCAGTAATTATAAGTGCTATTTTTTTTATTTTTTATTTTTATTTTTTGAGACAGAGTCTCGCTCTGTCACCCAGGCTGGAGTGCAGTGGTGCAATCTCGGCTCACTGCAACCTCTGCCTCCTGGGTTCAAGCGATTCTCCTGCCTCAGGCTCCTGAGTAGCTGGGATTGCAGGTGCCTACCACCACACCCAGCTAATTTTTGTAGTAGAGACAGGGTTTCACCATGCTGGCCAGGTTGATCTCGAACTCCTGACCTTAGGTGATCTGCCCACCTCGGCTTCCCAAAGTGCTGGGATTACAGGCATGAGCCACTGTGCCTGGCCATAAGTGCTGTATTTAGTGTGGCATGCTTGTAAATGCTTAACAACACTCATCTGGGAGGAAAGTTCCAGTTTGTAGCACTTATTGATTTCTCTGGTATAAATATACCCACTGTGGTTCACTTAAGCCTGCAAAAAGGACACAGAGTTGGCTAGAAGTGTGCACCATTACACTGCATTTCCACCATGCAGATACAGTAGATGTAAATAACCTCACAAGCATAGATGGCCAAATGTAGTAAAATCATTGGAAAGTGATGTTTTGCATATTACACTTGTTTTCAATATAATTTAATTATAAATGTATGTAATCTAATTTTTCATAATGGTTACGCTAACAATTAGCTTGCAAATTTTCCAGAAGTCTGATCATTAGCTCTCAAGAGCTAGCACCTTATTTTTATATGTTGTGATGGAACTAGATCAAAGTGAGCTAGGAGGAGAGACTCTGGAGGCACGGCTTGGATACTGGACCAAATTGAGGACTAGCTAAAACAGATCCCAGGCAGGAGCAGCTTTGCCTAAGACATGCCCACCAGTGCACCATGTCAGTTTACTATTGTCATGGTAACATGGTAATCACCACCCCATTTTAATGGCAATGACTTTACCACCCAGAAGTTACCACCCTTTTCCTAGAAATTTCTATATAAGCCATCCCTTAATTTGCATATAATTAAAAGTGGATTGCATATAATTAACTTTATAATTTAAACTATAATTAAAATGTATAATGTAATTTGCATATAATTAAAAATAAATATGAGTACAGAACAGCCTCCTCTGAGCTGCTATTCCAGGCACACTGCCTATGAAATATCCCTGCTCCACAAGGAGCAGAGGTGCTGCTGCTATACATTGCAGCTTCAATAAAAATTGCTATTTAACAACACCAGCTTGCCCTTTAATTCTTTCCTGGGCAAAGCCAAGAACCCTCCCGGGCTAAGCCCCAATTTTGGTGGCTGCCTGTCCTGCATCAAAAGCAGAATTAAAGTCCCGGTGGGTTGCAGTCAAACTTAGCCAACTATATGTGATCTTCCAAAACAAGTTCACCACTGATTACTGTGTGCTAGTCACTTTATTGGGCATCCTCATTTGTTATATTTCATTTAGGATCACAAGAGCCTTTTAAAGTAGATTTCATGATCCATAATTTACAATGAGTGAAGAGGCTCCATGAAATTAATGCACTGCTTCCCAAATGTTAAGGTGCATATAAATCTCCTGGGGGTCTTGCTAAAATTCAGATTCTGATCCAGCAGATCTGGGTGGGCCTGAAATTCTGTATTTCTAAGCAGCTCCCAGGTGATGCTGTTCCCAAGCCCATGCTAATAGTCCTCAGCCATGTTCTGAGGAGCAAGTAGCTAAATGACTTACCAAGCCAGCAGTATGGGGAGTCCACCCTTCCTCTCCTGTTTCATCTGATTATTTTTCGTTTAACCGTTTAAATAGCCCTGCTGAGGGGTAGGAGGAGTCTCAAACCTCTATCCCAGATTCCCCAAATTTATTCTAGCCATGCCTTACTGTTGTTTTAAGTAGCATTGCTTCCCTATGTGGAACATGTCCCCAGTGAAGTTTTTCCACATCATGGATATGATTTTCTTGCTCTGAGTTTCAAATGATGAATATTCCCTCTCATCACCTAAAAGATTTTGTCCATCTACATGGAGCACTACTGTGGTATTCTATTGTGTGCCTGAAGCAGTTTTGGAAGTTGAAGTACCACCATTTGAGTCAATGTTTATAGATTATATACCCTTTGAGGGTAAAGGAAGGGGTTTGGGTAGGAAAATGTGGGAAGAAAAGCTAAAAAATTAAGTTGAGATGTGACTTTGGAAGGCTTTGAATTAGAGGCCAAGAGGTTGTATATTTACAGTGGGGAACCATTGACTGAGAATTAAGAAATTGGAGAAATAGGAACACTTTTACACTGTTGGTGGGATTGTAAACTAGTTCAACCATTATGGAAAACAGTATGGCGATTCCTCAAGGA